>NC_133428.1:922500-1230000 GCF_011762595.2 Tursiops truncatus | reverse complement strand
TATCCAGTTCCAAAGCAGTCTCACTAAGTCCAAAAGCAAATCCCGTCCCCCATGAAGTAGTCACTTCCCATCCCGTCCCCCCAGCCCCAGGCAACCGCCCATCTGTTTTCTGCCTCCATGGACTTTCCTGTTCTAGAAAGTTCATAAAAATGCAGTCACGCAATAGGGGACCGTTTGTGTCCAGATTCTTAGGTGTTGCTAATACTGTTTACAAAGTATCTATCACCATTGTTCGTTCTGGTGAGCGCCCAGTAATTTTCAGTCTCTGTGCATGTAACGGCTTCTGATTACAAAGAAAGAAAACAAACGATGACGTGATTTTTGTCAGGCAAATCCCATCACTTTGAAGTAGCGACTAGGAAAGACCAAAGGAAGGACAAGCGACTCGGAAGACCCTCAGCAGTGACCCCAGACGCACAGCTGAGAGGCTCACGCCCCAGGGCCGTGCCCCCGTCTCAGTGTGGGTCCCCCCCCCCGCCCGGCTTCTTCCCATCCCTCGGGGCTTAGCTGAACTGTGAACCCACAGTGCGTCCTGCCTGAAACTCCATCCTCAGCGCCCCACGGCTGCTCCCTAACCCGGCGCTGCGCGTCCTTTCCTCTCCCTGGGTGTTCACACGTACGACGTCCTTACTTATCGCCAGTCTCTTTCTCCTAGAGGAAGACCCCTGAAAACCTGGCACCTGCCATGCTTAGTCAGTATCCCACCTGGAGGGCAGGACCAGGCAACGGCAGAGACTAAGGACATTTCTGCTGAGTGAGTGTCTAATAAATAAACGAATAGGTGATTTTATGGAGAGAAAAATAATCCCGGCTTCCCGACGTTAACACCTTCCTAGTCGTGTCTTATGGGACAGCGTTCTTCTGAGTCCCCCGTGGAGATGCTGTGGGCACAGCGCCTGCCAGCGTGGCGGCCCCAGGAACCTCTCTAGACG
The DNA here is from genome assembly GCF_011762595.2 of Tursiops truncatus. Classification (NCBI taxonomy): domain Eukaryota; kingdom Metazoa; phylum Chordata; class Mammalia; order Artiodactyla; family Delphinidae; genus Tursiops; species Tursiops truncatus. The sequence continues at coordinate 1,229,068 of NC_133428.1, read as the reverse complement.
CTGCATGGGGAGTGGAGACCGCAGCCGTCAGTGGCCTTTGGTGTTGAAAACAGCGGGGTGTGGGTGAAAGCTTATCTGCACTACACATACCTAGCCTTTCATGGGTGCATCCTGGGGGCGGGGAGCGATGTAAACTTGTAGACTAGTGATAGGAAGTATCACCAATCCATCAGGAGTCAGGGTTGTAAATGCGGTGAAAGAACTCTGAAGCCTGACCGTCCAAGGCCAGGACGCCTTCTTCAGGATGACGTGCTGCCCTGTTGCGCTTACCGGACCTCCAATTCCCTCCATGCTGACAGGAGAGTGAGGCTTTTTGAATCCCTCTGGGGTCGTAGGAAACTTGTTAATTTTTCTTTCTAAACGGAAAGAGAATGTGTGTGCGTGTGCGTGTGTGTTCAGGAAAGGAGTCTAGTCCACTGCGCGGGTTTAAAGATCCTTTATTATGGAATCAGTATGTACAAACTCTAACATGAAAATCATGAGTCACGGGGTATCAGCCTATTTACAGTGCTTTTTTGTTTTTTACAAGTTTTTTTACAAGATTACTTCTCCCTAAATAACATAATAGACACACACAGAAATCAAACATTTTTTATTACATACATAAATAAATATTGACTTTAAATGACCTCTCTAAGGGACATGATTTCTACCGGCCATTTGGATGAGAAGGTAGCCGTTGTATTATCTGCACACTATAATTAAGTCGAGAAAAAGTCGTAACAGCTTTACATACAGACCTCTGTTGATCACCCTGTGAATGGTATAACTTGCTAAAATGTTCAGTAGAGGTAAGAAGCTCAGTCTGGCCATGCAAAACCGTAGATAAGAGTCGCCATCTTTATGCATTTATATTTTAAATGAATCTTAAAGTACATGCAACAGATGTTTAGCCTTTGTGTTCTGGTCATGACGTCGAAGTTTGCCTAACAAGATTGAGATATTTGCAATCGTAGGAATGAGTAAACTTGAGGAACTCCACAGCACACGGTGTAAGAAAGGGCATTAAGTAGATAAGCCGTTATCACAAATGACACTGACCGATTCGATTCGTAGGACAAAATGAATATTTGTACTCACGTGATACAGACACAAGTCCAAATTCAGCCTTTTAATCGGATTTTTCAGTGTTGATAAAAGATACAATCAAGGGCTTTGAAGTCCAGTGTAATCACTTCCCAGCGGTTCCTACCCCTGCGAATTACTGGGTTCCTCATACAGGGCAAATTCTCATCTGTTCAGTAAACATTACGAAGCAGTGATTCTCAGCTGGGGGTGACCTTACCCCCCAGAGGGCGCGGGCCGTGACTAGAGAGCTTGTGGCTGTCACCCCCTGGGGGAGGTGCTCGTGACAACTGCTGGGTGGAGACCTGCGTTGAGCGCCCAGGGGTCGGGCCCCTCGAACAGGGAAACGTGCAGCCCCAAAACTCAACAGCGCTGCGGTGGAGAAACCCTGCTCTATAGATGGGGTATAGGTTCTTTCAGCTTTCTAGGACATAGATCTGTTTTTCAACTTTGAATTTTGTTTAGTAAACATTTAAGAAAATTACCTGTCATAAATACATCATATTAAAACACGAGATGACGTGAAGGGCACACATTCGTTTATAAAAATTGCTCCATAGAGGCCACTTAGAATAAGGGGTAGCACAGATAAATCCATCACTGAGGAGTGAATGTTCTAAGTAGAAAGAGCGCGTGTAGCCTCGATATACATGGAATTAGCCACCTGTCTTTGATGACGTCATGTTTGACGAGCTCAGTTTTTTAAAGAGTAAATACTATCAGTTAATATACTTTTTCTCACGTGAGAGAAATGCATCTAATTTCCATAAAACGTATCAGAGAGTCAGCCACTAAAACTGTGTTTTAAAATAAGAAACAGATCTTTTTAGCCCTTTATTAGGGCACTCAAATGTTAAAAATTCAAAAAGTAGTAATTATATTTTTGTTCATTTGACTATTATTGAAGATTACTGAAATTCGTAAAAGAAACTCAGGTTTCTCTCATTGCCTAATTAATAGAATTTTCTTCCAATAACACTAACAAAATTTAAATTATTGAATATTATAGCAGGATGAAATGCTCGTAAGAGCTGCTTCAGATTTTTTTAAGGAAGGTGTACGCTACAGAACCTTTATCTGAACTGAAAATATATTTGCTCAATGTCTCTTACCCAGACAAAAGAAACATAATTAAATTTTATAAAATTAAGCTTATTTAATAATTTAATAATATCGTGTATCTATGTATATACGCCTGCATTTTAAACTATACAACAGTACAGAAACTTGCTGGCACGAATACTTGGTGGATTTCTTCATGACAAATTAAGGTAAAAGATAACCTCGTAGCCAATCACGTGAAGTTTTCATTTTTGAAGTTTTAAGAATTTGAAATTCAGAGGCTGGGAATGGCACTAGAATAGCTCATAGTTTCGGAGAAGGTCTCTGTGTTTGCTCAAGCTCAAGGGCGTTTGAAATGAAGGCTGTTCCTGTTCTCTCCATTCAAAATTTGGAACTCTTGGAACCAGGTGATTTCAGGACAGCCTGTGCTAAAGTCCATCCCAGGCCACGTTAGGAGCCGCAGAAAAACAGCCGGAAGCGCCGTGAACTTCCGTTCTGAGATTTCCCACGGAGCCGCGTGTCCAAAGCTGCAGAACACTGCCTTATCGACTTTTAAACAATTTTAACGCACGGGAAGCAGTTTTCAGTATCCTCTTTCAGGGATCCATGCCTACAGACTGTGTTCCCTAAGGCTAGGCATCGATTTGGTAACAGACAGAGTCTGTCTGCGTTCTGCGTGGCTTCTGCTCTTAGAGTGGGAAACCTCACAAAAGCCAACACGTTCTCTCTCCTCTTCACCCCACCAGGTGCAGTCAGGGCGCCCGCAGGCTTTCAGGAAACGTAACAAAACGAGCAGTTCCAAGTCCCACCGTGAAAACCCAAGGAAAGTGTACTGAAAATTTCCTCGTTTTACTTGTGTAGGTCATGAAACGAGGAAGCCTATCCTTTAAAATGTTCAATTTTTTAAGTTGCTCTTTTCTCATAGTGTCAATACTGACGGGGAAAATAGATGACCCTAATGATCTGTAGGAGAACTGTGTCTTTATCCACCATTGCTGAGCTGGGAAAACAGTTTCTTCAGAGATGCGTCCTCAAGGTGTACGTGTGTGTACGTGTGAGTCTATGAGTGTGTGTATGTACGTGTGTTTGTGCCTGTGTGTATACGTATACACACGGAAGCACGCAGACGCACATACATACGTGCCTGTTTCAAAACATACATATGGGTATTCCCTTGAGGAAAAAACTATATTAAACTAAACATTTCTGGTTTAAGGCTGCCGCGACATACCCTGCAATACTGTGTACTGACAACGTGTTTGACTTGCGTTCGTGCTCTGAGGGCTTAGCGTGGAACCTGGGAAATTTTTCAAATAAGGTATAATAATACATCTGTAGGAGTAAAGGAAGGTTAGTCAAAGGCAAGTAGCTGTCCTTCTCCACCAACCAAAGCCCTTCCGCCTTTTCTACATCACGGACAGTATTCTACCACGTCAAGAGCTTGCTTTCGTTAAGAAAAGGCAAATCTCAGTGAAGATTTGAAAATATTCAATCGTTGGGATTCCTTCATTTCAAGCAAGAGGTTTTGCAAACTTTTAGATACATGAAAGCTGCAAAACAAAGCATGTCAGCAGCCGTTCCCCACATTAAGGAAAAGCATAAATAGCGTATCAGGGAAATCTCTCACAGTACAGGACGAAATGTTAAAGAGCATCCCCAGAAAAGACGTTTAGTTTCTCCAAGGCAGACTCTGGATAGCAGCGTAAGGCACTGACTCCTTTCTGCTGTGGATGTCTTCCCTAAACCCTCATTGACAGGCTGCGCTCTTCTTTGCCTTTGTAGAAAATGAAGCTTAGGTGCTGGAAGTGGGAACATTTTAAGTCTAAATTAATTGGCATATTTCAGGTCACAAGTTTTCAGCTAAAAAATCACGTGATAAAAAATCATCTTAAGAAGTATTTGAATAAATAGGGCCAAAAAACCGTATAGTCTTCAGTCGATTTTGCAAACCAAACCAATAATTTAATTTTAAAATGTTTATTGAGTAACGTGACGCTTACTAGGTGTGCGCTTAGCATGCTTATTACGTGTATGAACTGTGTATTTGTTACGCCGGTGTCTCTTGAGAATTCGCCGCTCTGAATTCAGGGAAGTCTCAGGTCTGCAGTAATTCACTTGAGATCATAGCTAAACCATGTATGGAAACAGATTTTGCAGTGAAACAGGCCTGGCCTTCGTGTTCTCTCCATTCTCACAGGAAACTGTGTCCACGTCCACCGTCTCACCACTTGTCCCTGGTGTCCAGGCGCGTCCGAGACAGACAGAAGCGTTTAGTGCAGTAAAGTTAGATGGGGCGGGAGGTCCTATGGGAAAGGCCTGGTGCCCCCGTAAGCGGGCGCGGCCGGTCCTCGAAGGTCTGCGAGCTTACACGCTCGCTCGGGGTTCAGACATCTCCGGGAACAGGTCAGTATCTTTCTGGAGGCTTGTAATGGTGTGAATGACGGTGTTTCAGGTGGGGTCCTAGGGAGACAGAACAGACACATCAGTCGGTCGTGGCGCTTTCCCCGGCTGGCTGAACGAACAGTAGGAACGCGCTGACTGCGGTGAACGCCTTGGCCCCAGGCCCGCGCTCCCTCCCGTCCAGGTCCCTCCTCTCCCGGCTCTGAACGTGCAGAGAGACAGACACTCACTCTCCCTCTCTTCTCTCTGCCTTCCCCCCGCGTTTTGGTTCCCTCCCTAACGCCAAAAAATCACAAGAGAAAGAAGACAAGCCCCTTTCTTTAGGCTCACAATTATATAAGCCAAAATCCTGTGCATTTCCTCAAGAAAGTTTAAAACTTAACCCATGCTCTCATTACACAGAATTTCAGTGGAGGCACATGGGGACTGCATTCACCCTTATAAGCGTAAGGGGCCATCGAGCTCTTCCACGTGATGGTTTTTTCCTTTAAATTCGAAGTGCAGAAAGCTATTGGGGGCAAATTTGATCCATCATTTTTTAAAAAACAAGTAAAACTAGAACGACTTCTCAGTTTTCTTAACACATAAACTTAAAAAGCCATGTCAAAGGTTTAAGCTAGAAAAGCAAAGTGCATAATTTAAAAACCAACAAGCGGCTCACTGTTTTGAAACAACACGTGACAGTTATTTTTAACGTAGCAGTAAGTCAAGTAGATTGATTTGGGTCATGTTATGAAGAAAATTCATGTAATAGATTATAGTAACAACATATGTAATAAGAAAGTAAGCTCCGTAGCCAAATACTATTTGCTATTTGGTCATATTTGAACATCTTAATTTAAAAAACAAAAATTCAGATTGATATGAGATGATAGACTTTTTTCCCTCCCATGTGTATCTGTGGTTAAAAGACAAGGAGAAAGCATGCATCATGTAGGGAAAAAAATGGAAGTATGGAAAAGGAAGTAACAGAAAGGAAGGCAGGGAGGGAGGGGGGAGGGAGGAGGGAGCAGGGCCAGGAAGCGTGTAAGGTGGGCTGCGGGCAGCAGGCGTGGCCGCCAGGAAAAGCACATACAAAGGCCTGGAAGAAGTTCAGGTTCAGAGAATTCCCTATCCGTAGGAATCTGCAGTGATCTGTTGATTTTCGTTTTTTCAGCAAGACTTTCTCTGTGTCCCCAAAGCTGGCGGGGGCCCCCGGCACTCACTGTGCACAGCCGAGGGTGGGAGGTCGGGGGTCCGGAAGGTCCTGATGGTGGCGGGTCCCTCCCCGCCCGCGGTCAGCACCTGCACCTCCAGACGGTAGAGGGTGGCCGGCCGCAGACCTGGCACCGTGAGCACGGAGCGATCCTGAGGGGGGACAGGAGAGGACGCGCCCGTTAGGCACCTCTTGACCACAAAGCCACACGACGGACTCTCTCATTCTCTGCCCATTTCCTCCCACCTGCACGCCCGCGATCACCGTGTAAACGCAGGTGCGGTTGCTTTGACACCCCAGCGTGGTCGGTCGAACGTCTGTCCCTGTTTGCTAGAGTCCTGCCCTGCCGGGCAGCCTCGGCGGTGAGAGCCCAGCTCTTGGCAGCCGGGGCCAGTCTCAGGGCTCACCCTGCGACCGCATTTTGTATTCCTCAACCCAAGACTTTCCCATGGTTTAAAGTTTTCATCTGCTCATCTTGTGGTGTGAATTCTTCATGATCCACATTTCCGTAAGCGAGCCAACTGTGTTCCTTAAGATGCAGTATCTATCTATCTGTCTGTCAATGCCCATAGCCAACAGTGTTGATTTTTATGCCAACACATTTTTCTCAAAACTCAATAAAGCCTAATATATACACACATAGAAAAATTACTTTCCAATTCCATGGAATTTTTCCTTCCAGGATTTAAGGGTTTTTTTTGTTTGCTTTTTCTTCTTCTTTTTGGAGCAGGAGTTGGATATTCTAAGGGCATTTTTAGAGCTGGTAGAAGCCTGTACATGGGTTTTTTTTTCAAGCCAAGGAATTAGTGGCCTGGAAGACACGCCAGCTCATTACGGGCTCTGGCCAGATTTGAAGCGGGGAAACGGAGAGAAAGAAGAAGGTTCTCTTAGCTGTTTTTCCCCAAATTTAACCCTTCCAACAGGGCCTGTCCACTTGGGCCAGAGGGACACAGGCTTCACAAAGGAGAATAAAGTGGTTACACCGCGTGCATCCCGTGTCGACAGGAGACGTGGGTTGAAGAGGGGCTCTAGTAATCACAGTTCATCTAGACGACTGTTCACGGCAACACTTGTGTGGTGTCTTTCAGTACCTGCGAAATAATACGCTCGGGAGAAGACAACGCACACACGCGGCTCAACAACTGGCCCCAGCGTGATGGGACGTGGGCGCCGACAGTGAGTAACCCCCCTGCGGTGCGGGTACCGGCCCAAGGGCCCGGGAGGGAGGGGCACCCACCGCCGGGAGGATCTGGGACTGCAGGATGAGGCTGTTGGGAAGGCCGTTCTGCCTGCTCTCGGTCGTGACCTCGGCCCACGTCACGTGGAAGCCAGTCACAGGCCGCTGGACGGTGGCCTTGCTCAGCTGCCAGGAGAAGCGCCCCGTGACGTTCGTGTCCTGGACCACAAAGGAGGCCGACAGGTTCTCGGGTTTGGCTTGCACTTTGGAATGAACGGGACCTGGAGCAGCGGGAAGAAGAAGGCCGGGTCAGGGGATGCAGAGCGCGAGAGGGGCCCTAGGCGGCAGGTACGTCCCGTGGGGTTCGGCCGGCCGCCTCGGGAGCGCGGGGTCAGACAGTCGCCCCGGCGAGCTGTGCAGAGGCAGCCTCAGCCCTGCCCCTTCGTGCCACGTGCTTCTGCTCCCTTGGGCACTACGTGGAGAGTCCTGCTTTGGGGGTGGAAGACAGAGGAAGAATTTTGGAATCTGGCGGGACCTGGCCACTTAGAGAACAGGAGCGACTGCAGTGAGACGGGTGAATATTCAAGGTACTACAAGAGTCGTCGGAAGTTACTAGAAGGCGCCCAGGGGTCTGCATCTGAAAATAGCTGCCCCTGTTCTAGGAGAGGCTTGGGAAGGTAAAGACGGGGCGTTCGGAAAGCGTGTCGAGGTGACGCCCATGGCAGAGGGCCGGGATAAAAGTGAAATCATTTACATAAAGTGCGCCAAAGGACAAGCAGTACACAGACCCTCGGCTTCATTTCTAAAGGGCTGACATGCCAGCAAAGGCTGTCCACCAGAGCTGCTGCAATGAGGATGTAATGCGTGCCTTCATACGTATGTTACCTCCCAACTGGGCCGTCACGCTGCCGTTTAGAAAGGGGGATACTTTGGGTTTGTAGGCTCTTGTGAAATGCGGTCTGGAAATGTGTACAGAGTTGCCGACATCACAGCCGCAACCTTGGAAGTTTGCGTGAAACGTACCTGCGTCCCCGGGGCAGCTGACGTGCTTGTGGCTTTTGCCCTTCAGAGCAGAGCACGGTGGGGTCGTAAAGAAAACGGTTTCTGCTTTCAAGCGGCCCTTTGGCCGTGTGGGTTGGACGGTCACCTTGTATTTGCAGGAAAATGCCAGATCTTGAAGAATCATGTAATTTTCCTAGAGAGAGAGAGAGAGAATACACTAACAGTAAATCTCACGAGGGTACGAAATTGGCAGGAGAGGAAATCCTACCTCCACCAAGGCTGTCTCCCTATATATGGGACGTGTGCAACACGGCTTTCATAAAAAGTGCAAAGGAGACAGGGGCCCTGCTTTCATTTATTACAACTGTGAGAGGCTCCCATGGGGTGGGACACAGGCTCCAGAACCCGACAGGACGGCAGCGCTAGGTGGGAGGCAGCGCGGTGGGTGATGCTGTAGACAGACACCTAAGTTGTTAATACAAAAAAAGCTAACTCGGGCTTCTCTGAGACACAGGCGTGCTTTAGCTGTGAGTGTTTCCTTAAGGAAAGGAAGACATTCTTGCGCTGTGTATTGCCTCCCCTGCTGGGAGGGCTGTGATTGCCGCCGGCCGGAACTTTGCGATGAAACAGGATTACGAAAACCAGACTCAACTGCGGGCGGAGTGAGAGGCTGAGGGTATAACCTTACGCTAACGGGAGAGCTGACACTGACGGGCCTAACGAGCTTGTGCGAGGATTCTTCGCCTTTGGGTGTGGGGTGTGCGTGCCCGTTCTAGGGTGTAGTTGTCAGGGCTTCGTGTACATGTACGAGAGCTGCAGCAGGAGCATCTCTGGGACCCTTAAAGGCAGAACATCACAGGACGGGCCGTATCTTTCATTACCTGGACGAGTTGGTGGAAGTTAGGGATGCTGCAAAGGAGATGCTGAATGATAGTGTCGTATAGAAATTCCCTGGGGGAAATGAGGCCTTTTAGGTCATTGTGCCGAGTCAAAAATCCAGAAAACAATTCAGAGCTTTCGTGCAATTAAGATGAGACACCCAGAGGCTGGCAGCGTTTCCCCTGTGTCCTGGGAGCTCCCTGCAAGCTGTGTCCTGAATGTCTGCATCTCAGGGCCCGCCCTGTGCTGACCGATGACGTGTGAGGTGGTGAAGGGCCGAGAGATGAGTGAACAGGTGACCCTGTGTCTCCCGCTCCCACCTGGTCATGGGTCCCTTAGGGAGCCCCGTGAGGATGAGTTACCCACTGGACACACGGCCTGCACCTCTCTCTGTCCAGCTTTGTCCCCCGATCAGGTGAGTCTAGAAGCCGTTCAGAATCCGGCATTTCGGCCACCTCCTCACCTGGGTCACGCCCGAGGATGCCTCCACCCCGGCGGATTCGTTGTGGGCACAGACTTCCGGAAACCACTGCACATGATACCGACTGACACCGGGATCTGTAAGGTCAACACCCATCAGCAAAAGAGAACAGTCTGCAAGTCACAGTGCACGCAGCCCCAAGTCCTGAAAGCACGACAGACCAGGAAGGAAGGACAGAGTCCTGCAGGTGATCCAGAATTGCGTACACCAGCCAGAGGAGGTGGTCTCCCAAAATTCTGACTAGAGTCAGGGGGAAAAAGCAATAAGCCATCAAAGGAAAAGCGAATTGCAATACGAGAACCACACAGAAAAAAATAATTAGAGAAGTCATAGCAAAATGACTCCACAGAGGTCTTGAGAATAACCTCGCCATGGTGTCCACAGTCATAAATCCCCCAACGAAGGGTAGCACTCAGCAGCCGTTCTCCTATTTCCTAGGCTCTAACAGAGACTCATCTCAAGTCTCTGGATCCTACATTTTTCTGACGAGGCTGATGGAGAGGCTGTCAAGCCCAGGCAGGAACAAAAGCCTTTCCCTCAACTTGAAGACCTGGCCCTTCAGATGTGCTCCATCTCCAGCCTTGCTGTGACAGGGCCCCCTCATCAGAGGATACAGGGTGAACAGCCTCCCGGTGCCTTAACAGTAAGTGCATCCTTGCAGTGAGTGTGTGCGATCGCTACGGAAACGAGGCCTGCTCTCAAAGCCAGCCCAGCATACGGGCTCCTTAATCGTTTCCACTTCCAGCTGGAGCAGCGCGTTTTCTGCACGTGTCTTTACTTTGGCCGACCGAGTGGAAAAAAAGACAGCGTGATGAGAAGCCGGTCACTGAGTGTGGGAAAGGAGGTCTGGGCCATCCTGGGCTTAATAATCACCCCAGTGTGTCCCCGGGTGTGAAAGGCATCGCTTCCCTGGGTGATTAGCATCTCGTCCAAATGCTCACGCCAAGTGTTTGATGGAGGTTTTCCGAGGGGAAAACGCTTGGATGAAATCGGGTGGTTCTGGTGGGAACTTGCTCTGAGCACTTTGGAACGAGAAAAGAACTTTCAATCTGAGAAAATAAACAGCAAGTGGGCACCAATGGTGTTTAGCTAAAAGGGGAACCCTCTGACTAGAGGTTTTTAACTCTTTACATGGCAGACATCAAGGGCTTTTTTTTAAGAAAAGAATTGCACGTTATACATTAAGGCTGAAGTCAGTCATTGAGTGAATTCAAATCCTTTCTTTCAACAAGTGGTGCTGCTCTAGGCATCGTAGTGAAATAAATAACATCCCAGGAGCAGCTGCTCTCACACCTCTTAAATCCTAAGGGGGCTGGACAAGTAATAAGGTGCATAAGTCAGGTCTCAGGTCGGAGGGAGATGAGCCTGCAGCTGACCACGGAGGGCGAGAGAGGTACGGCGTCCCGACAGAGGGTTGCGACTGTCACTAAAACGCTGGCGCAGCTCACAGAGGAGCTGACCTCGCAGGGGAACCTGGAAGGAGGTTGGCACTGGGCCTGGTCGGTGTGGATAATGGGGGGCAGGGCACCGTCCCACACAACTGTCTGCCACGACGAAAGCTGCTGTATGTGGTGACCCCTCGTCACCACATTGCTGCTGCAGCTGAGGAATCAAATTCTTAAAGCACTGAAATCAATTTAAAATTCAGAGGCTCCACGGGGCTCGTGGCTCCCATATCGGACAGAGTAGCAAGTTCCAAAGTCGGGCACACGGCAGGGCTGACATTCCCTGGTCCGGAGCAGCCGGGGCTGGACTCCAGTTTGCTGCACTCCAGTGCTAGGACGTGTGATTGATACCCGTGGCTCCAGGTCTCCTAAGAACCCCACACACAGCTGACAGCATAACTGTGTTTCCCTAAGAGGACGCACCGAGCGACACGTCGGAGCCCTCAGCTCCGCCCTGCCCGAGTCCACGCCTACTCTGGATCTGCCACCTCCGGGAAGAATTTCACCCAAGCCCAAGGCTTTCCAAGACGGCTCTGCGTTTCTACCTTCAGCTGAGCTGTTCCCTGGAGGAGCTGGTGTTCCCAGCTTCCTGTCCCATGTAGATGCTTTTCAAACTCAGCGCTTCTAAAACCACACCCTTGATTCCTGCCCTCAATTGCCCTTGCGTTCAGCTTGCCTCTTATTTAATCACGCCTTTTTGTTTTCTGTATCTGTGACATCTTGCAGCCTTGCAGACCCTGCCGGGACCGCCCTCGCAGGGTGGCCGCTGCCCCGTGCAGACCAGCTGACCCAGAGCCCCTCCCCAGCACCTCCTCTGTGGGGCCCTCACACTCTGGGCCACCACCCTCGTCACCCCAGGGCCAGGTAGGTGGGGACAGCCCCTGAGCCAGAGCCAATCCTGACTAGCCAATCCTGAGACCATCTTGCCTTTCCTACTCGCCAGAGAAAAGGCTTCTGAGCACAGTTTCCTGCTTCCTGACCGACCCTGGTGCCTCCCCACATGGCCCGAGTGGTGTGAGGCTCCACCTCCTGGGAGCCGTGAGTAACAAACTACCTTCTCAGTGGCCGTTGTCTCCGTTGCCTTCACCAGACCCGAATAAAACCCACTCCTTTAAGACATGATTAAAATGAACAGGCTGCCTTTTAAGCAGTCCTTCATGGCACTTTTTCAGACACATACACAGCAGTCCGCACTCTTCCAAGCTTAATCAAAAACTGGCATGCGTTTCTCATGCAGGTCTACACAATCGGTTCTCGTTATTCACACAAGTGAGGGTTTAGAAAATCACCGTGAATGCAGAATTAGCAAATCCGGGATGGCTGTTTCTTGGAGAAATACAGTGTTAGTTTCCCCGTGAGCTTCTGGTCACCACATTTTTGCCAGCCAGTCAATACATAATCTTATTTAATGTGTGTTTTTCTTTTTTAAAAACTTATTTAATAAAGTCATAATTAACTGTAATATTTCTTTACTTAAAAAACTCTAGTTGAAATTATTTTCATGATCCTGGGTAGCAGGACAGTAAACTTCTTTTGCTTTCAGCCTCACAATAACGCCTCCACTGTACCTTTTTTTTAATCCATCACCATCTCAAAACCGACAAATTTAGACACTTTTTTTTACCTTTTCGGAACTTCATCACACACTACCAATGTGACTCGCACCTCCCAGGCAGCCTCATGTATCCATCAGCAAAGGCAGCACTCCACCACTATGCTCGGGGCCACTTCAACCAGGACAAATCTCCAACAAAAAGCAAGGAAATGCAACACAACAGACCAGAAACCCACGGCGCTAAACAGACCGGGCAAAGGATGTCGCCAGCGTGAGAGTGGAAACGAGAGGGCGGCGTCCCCTCAGCTTCAGGTGGGAACGTGTACGTGGGGCGACTCAAGTCCATCGCCACTCCCCGCACGAGCACCCCCACAAAGGACCACACAAGCGCCCCCCAGGACTGGTTAGGGGTTACAAATAAACCTTAGTGACTACACGAGTCTTCAAATACACACTCTGTGAGCATCCACTGTGTCTCCTTTCATTTTAAAATCAGTAGCATAAGGTAGCTTTTTTTTTTTTCTTTCGGTACGTGGGCCTCTCACTGTTGTGGCCTCTCCCATTGCGGAGCACAGGCTCAGCGGCCACGGCTCATGGGCCCAGCCGCTCCGCAGCATGTGGGATCCTCCCGGACTAGGGCACGAACCCGTGTCCCCTGCATCGGCAGGCGGACTCTCAACCACTGCACCACCAGGGAAGCCCCCTCCCTCTTCTTAAACCCCTTGCCCGCCTCGGCTTCTGTCTCAAATCTCCCCGTGTTCTCCAGCTCCTCTGGGCACTCACTTGCACCGTCCTCTGCTGCATCGCCCCTCTTTGTGCTGAAACTGGAGTTCCTTCACGCCCGGTCCTGGTCCCTCTTCTCTCTAGCGGATCCCACCCTTATTAAAGAACTTATTCTTAAAGTCTCTGTTATTCTGGTCCAAGTGCTACTTTACAACTGTACAGTGTTTTACCTACAATAGTTGCTTACAGACACCTGTTTGCAGTGACTTTGCTTAGTTGTAAATAATACTGTTAGCTTGTTTCCATAGAAATATTCCGGTGAATTACTAGTAAATAAGCAAGCCAGGGAGAAAAGTGCTTCTGACTAATCCTTATTTTGAATAAACAGTGACTAAAAAAATAATAGAAAAGATCAAAGAAACTAAAAAGCTGGTTCTTTGAAAAGATAAACAAAGTTGATAAACCTTTAGCCAGAGTCATCAAGAAGAAAAAGGGAGAAGGCTCAAATCAATAAAATTAGAAATGAAGAAGGAGAAGTTATAACCAACACCAGAGAAATAGAATCCTAAGAGACTACTACAAGCAACTGTATGCCAATAAAACAGACAACCTAGAAGAAATGGACAAACTCTTAGAGAGGTACAGTCTCCCAAGACTGAACCAGGAAGAAATAGGAAGTATGAACAGACCAATTACCAGTACTGAAATTGAAACTGTGATTAAAAAACTCCCAACGACCAGAGTCCAGGACCAGATGGCTTCACAGGCAAATTCTGTCAAACATTTAGAGAGGAGTTAATACCTGTGCTTCTGAAACCGTTCCAAAAAACTGCAGAGGAAGGAACACATCCGAATTAATTCTGTGAGGCCACCATCACCCTGATACCAAAACCGGCCAAAGATACCACAAAAAAAGAAAATTATAGGCCAGTACCTTTGATGAACATAGATGCAAAAATCCTCAACAAAATAGTAGCGAACCGAATCCAACAGTATATTAAATGGATCATACACCATGATCAAGTGGGATTTATCCCAGGGATGCAAGGATTTTTCAATATCCTCAAATCAATCAGTGTGATACACCATATTAACAAACTGAAGAGTAAAAACCATATGATCATCTCAATAGATGCAGAAAAAGCTTTTGATAAAATTCAACATCAATTTCTGATGAAAACTCTCCAGAAAGTGGGCACAGAGGGAACCTACCTCAACATAATGAAGACCATATATGACAAAACCACAGCTAACATCATACTCAACGGTGAAAAGCTGAAAGCATTTCCTGCAAGGTCAGGAACAAGACAAGGATGCCCACTCTTGCCACTTTTACTTAACATAGTTTTGGAAGTCCTAGCAACGGCAATCAGAGAAGAAAGGGAATCCAGATTGGAAAGGAAGATGTAAAACTGTCACTGCTTGCATATGACATGATACCATACATTAAGAAAGCCCTTAAGATACTACCAGAATACTACTAGAGCTCATCGGTGAATTCAGTAAAGTTGCAGGATACAAACTTAATATACAGAAATCTGTTGCATTTCTACACACTACAACAAACTATCAGAAAGAGAAATTAAGGAAACAATCCCATTTACCATTGCATCAAAAAGAATAAAATACCATTCATACTCTGGTTTCTCTTCAGATCATATAAATCTTTTGCCTTTTACTAAAGATTTCCATGGAGAGGGGGAAAGAAAAATAAGAATAAGATACCTAGGAATAAACCTACCTGAAGAGGCAAAAGACCTGTACTCCAAAAGCTATAGGATGCTGATGAAAGAAACTGAAGCTGACAGAGATGGACAGTTATACCATATTGTTGGACTGGAAGAATCAATATTGTTATAATAACCATACTACCCAAGGCAATCTACAGATTCAATGCAATCCCTATCAAATTACCAATGGCATTTTTCAAAGAACTAGACCAAAACATTTAAAAATGTCTGTGAAACACAAAAGACCTCAACATAGCCACAACAATCTTGAGAAAGAAGAACAGAGCTGGAGAAATCACAGCTCCCTGACTTCAGACTATACTACAAAGCTACAGTAAATACTAAGGTACTGGCAGAAAAACAGAAATATAGATCAATGGAACAGGATAGAAAGTCCAGAAATAAACCCACACACTTATGGTCAATTAATCTATGACAAAGGAGGCAAGAATATACACTGGAGAGAAGACAGTCTCTTCAATAAGTGGTGCTGGGAAAACTGACCAGCTACATGTAAAAGAAGGAGATTAGAACATTCTCTAACATGATACACAAAAATAAACTCAAAATGGCTTAAAGACTAAAATATAAGTCATGACACCATAAAACTCCTAGGATAGAGTATTGGCAAAATATTCCCTTACATAAATCATACAAACGTTTTCTTACGTCAGTCTCCCAAGGCAATAGAAATAAAAGCAAAAATAAACAAATGGGACCTATTCAAAATTACAAGCTTTTGCACAGAAAGGAAACCATAAACAAAATAAAAAGATACCCTATGCAATGGGAGAAAATATTTGCAAATGATGCAATCAACAAGGGTTTAATTTCCAAAATATACAAACAGCTCGTAGAGTTTAATAACAAGAAAACAATCCAATCCAAAAATGGGCAGAAGACCTAAATAGACATTTCTCCAAAGAAGACATACAGATGGTCAATAGGCACATGAAAAGATGCTCATTATCGCTAATTATTAGAGAGACGCAAATCAAAACTACAGTGAGGTACCACCTCACACCAGTCAGAATGGCGATCATTAAAAAGTCTACAAATAATAAATGCTGGAGAGGATGTGGAGAAAAGTGAATCCTCCTACACTGTTGGTGGGAATGTAAACTGGTGCAGCCACTATGGAGAACAGTATGGAGTTTCCTCAAAAAACTAAAAATAGCACTACCATAAGATCCAGCAATCCCAGTCCTGGGCATATATCCAGACAAAACTATAATTTAAAAAGATACATGCACCCCTGTGTTTGTAGCAGCACTACTTACACTAGCCAAGACATGGAAGCAACCTAAGTGTCCATCAACAGATGAATGGATAAAGAAGATGTGGTACAAATATACAATGGAATATTACTCAGCCATAAAAAGAACAAAATCATGCCATTTGCAGCAACATGGATGGACCTAGAGATGGTCATACTAAGTGAAGTAGGTCAGACAGAGAAAGACAAATATCATGATGTCACTTATATGTGAATGTAAAAAAAATTATAAAAATAAAATTACTTACAAAAAGAAACAGACTCACAGACTTAGAAAAGAAATTTATGATTACCAGAGGGCAAAGGGGGTGGGGGAGGGATAAATTAGGAGTTTGGGATTAGCAGATACAAATGACTGTATATAAAGTAGATAAACAACAACATCCTACTTTATAGCACAGGGAACTATATTCAATATATTCTAATAACCTATAATGGAAAAGGATGTGAAAAAGAATAGACATACATATATGTAATACTGAATCACTTTACTGTATACCTGAAACTAACACAACATTGTAAATCAACTAATACTTCAATAAAAAGTTCTTTGTTTTGGGGGAAGAAAGAGGGAAAGAAAAATGAAAGGACATTGATGCCCTACACTAGCTGCTTACAACAATAACCAAATCTGGGTAAAAGGTAGAGAAAGATGAAACAGTATAACTCCTAGGAGATAAGGAGAGTATCTTTGTGACCCTGGCATAAGCAAAGATTTCTTAAACAAAGAGCGGTAAGCCTCAAGGAAACAAAATGATGAACTGATAATCTCTAAAAGTA
This sequence comes from Tursiops truncatus, assembly GCF_011762595.2. NCBI lineage: Eukaryota > Metazoa > Chordata > Mammalia > Artiodactyla > Delphinidae > Tursiops > Tursiops truncatus. The sequence goes on along the minus strand of NC_133428.1, from coordinate 1,212,298 downwards.
AGAACTATTAAGAATGTGAAAAAAATGAAAGTAGAAAATACTAAGATGAAACCAGCAGATGACTCATATACTCCACATATAAAGGACTCTTGCAGGACAGGCTGGCTAAACAGTTGAAAAGTGCTTTGAAAAACAGGAGCTCCATTGCCAGTAAACTTATGAAAAGGTGTTCAACGCCTGGATGACCAGAAGAATGCACATTCAAACGGCACTGAGCCATCACGTCACACGTACCAGAAAGGCTGGCTCAACTGAGAAAGACAGAACATGCCTCATGGGGGAAAGCATGTGGGGCAGTGGGGACCATCTTACCCTCCTGGTGGGAATGTGCATTGGTCCAGCCACTTTGGAAATTCTCAGCATCTTCTAAATGTCATCATCCTTATGACCTAAGAATCCCACCCTCTGTGGGGGAATAGGTACACATGTACATCAACAGACATGTATTCATAGGCTCTTCACAGCAGGGCCATTCTGAATAGCCCATCCCTGGAACAAACCAAATCTCCATCAACTGCTGTACCAGGGACAACTATGCAGTGATATAAATGGATGAATCACGGCTTCCTGCAACAGGATGGACGGGTTTCCCACATGCAGTGTTCACTGTGAGAAGACTGATGCAAACTGTATGATTCCATCTGTATACATTCAAATACACGTAAAACAAATCTTCAATTTTAGAAGCCAGGAAATGGTGGTCACTATTCTGTGCTTAAGATGTTTGCACCTCCCGTGTGTGTACATTTTCATTTCCTTACATGAGATGTGTACATTTTCAGTATTACATTAATATGTTGTTTTATTAATATGTCATATTGACATACAATTCTAATTTGAAATTGATAAATACAGTCATCCTTTGGTACCCACTGGAGAGTGGGGATTGGATCCACACCCTGGATACCAAATTCCAGGCTGCTCGAGTCCCACAGTTAGCCCTTCGTATCTGGGGGTTCTGCACGCTCGGATTCAACCAACTGCCAATCTTAAACATTGCACAAAATCCACAGTTGGTTGGATTCACAGATACAGAACCCACTGATGTGGAGGGCGTGACTGTACAACAGATCAAATAACCCACTGATGTGGAGGGCTTGACTGTACAATAGATCAAATAAATTTTATAATTTAATATTAACTTAAAACTATCATTAAATGTCATAATATGGATATATTAACATATAATTTTATAATTAATATTCAATAAATAAAATTTAAATTAACATATGATAGTATCATAATAAAACATTAACATGATTGGTAATGTTATTTTAGCTAGAGAATGAATTTCAGCAGCTTGGAAGAAAATTCTGGAACAAGAAGAGCTCCAACACCAATATCCCCAATGGCTCGTGAGCCGATACTCTGAGTAAAATAGCATTTCAGAAAAATAAGAATTTTAAAAACTGAATTCTTGAAACAATCTATTGTTTTTTGCTTAAAATAGAGTTTATGTCTTAAAATGCACAGAAGTGATAAATATAAAAACGTATGTCAAGTAACTCTAAAAATACTATTCTAAGAGTACAGAAAACAAGGAAACAAAAGGAATTTATCCCAAAGATAAAGAGAAAAAAGAATCTATTCTAAGGGTGACTGTTCATTGCGGTATTGACTATAAGATGGAAATTCTGAAGGCAGCTAAATGTGTGACTATAGTGGAATCATTATGGCATAATATCTATCAAGGCAGCCATTTTAAAATGTTATTAAAAATACCAACAATACAGAATGCAAATTAGTATTTTATGAAAATGTGCTTTACAAACACACACATATACATATAAAACAACTGAGTGAGAAACAGGTACAGGAGATCGTCTGAAAGAAAATCCAGTAAAATGCTATTTCTATGAAATGATACTGAGAAGAGAATCGGCTCTTTTATTCTGTTTTCCAAATTATTTGCATTATAGGTCTTCTAATTTAGAACAAGAATTTACAGTGCAAGATAATGACTGTCTCAAGTGTTTGGGACACAAGATCAACCTTCTTAGGAAAGACATGAAGACAGGTTAATATCCCTGAAATGATCAAATGTAAGCAGCAGATTTCAGTATGGGATACAGATTCCTGGGAATCAGAGGCAACCCGTTCAGACTTCAGAAGAGCAAGGCATTTAATAATAATTTTTTAAAAAGCATGTGTTTTGTTCAGCTACCGTTTCCTTAATATCAATAGTGTGGCTCGACGGTGACGTTTGCACAAGCACCCTTACATCACAGCGCTCTTCAATGCAAACAACAAATATAAAACTCTTAGAGGAAAACATAGGCAGAACACTCTCTGACATAAATCCCAGCAAAATCGTTTTGATCCACCTCCTAGATTAATGAAAATAAAAACAAAAATAAACAAATGGGACCTAATTAAACTTAAATGCTTTTGCACAGTAAAGGAAACCATAAACAAAATGAAAAGACAACCTACGGAATGGAAGAAAATATTTGCAAACGATGTGACTGACGAGGCATTAATCTCTAAAATATACAGACAATTCACACAGCTCAATATCATGAAAACAAACAACCCAGTGAAAAAAATGGGCAGAAAACCTAAATAGACAGTTCTCCAAAGACATACAGATGGCCAAGAGGCACATGAAAAGATGCTCAACATTGCTAATTATCAGAGAAATGCAAATCAAAACTACAATGAGGTATCACCGCACCCCAGTCAGAATGGCCATCATCAAAAAGTCTACAAACAATAAATGCTGGAGAGGGTGTGGAGAAAAGGGAACACTCCTGCACTGCTGGTGGGAATGTAAATTGATACAGCCACTATGGAGAACAGTGTGGAGGTTCCTTAAAAAACTACAAATAGAACTACCATACGACCCAGCAATCCCACTCCTGGGCATATATCCTGAGAAAACCGTAATTCAAAAAGAGTCATGTACCACAATGTTCACTGCAGCTCTATTTACAATAGCCAGGACATGGAAGCAACCTAACTGTCCACCAACAGATGAATGGCTATAGAAGATGTGGTACATATATACAATGGAATATTACTCAGTGATAAAAAAGAATGAAATAATGCCATTTGCAGCAACGTGAATGGACCTGGAGATGATCATACTAAGTGAAGTCAGACAGAGAAAGACAAATATCATATGACATCACTTATGTGCAGAATCTTACAAAAAATGACACAAATGAACTTATTTACAAGGCAAAAACAGACTCACAGACTCAGAAAACAAACTTATGGTTACCAAAGGGGAAGGGTGGCCGGGAGGGATAAATTGGGAGATTGGGATTGACATATACACACTACTGTAAATAAAATCGATAACTAATAAGGACCTACTGTGTAGCACAGGGAACTCTGCTCAGTATTCTGTAATAACCTAAATGGGAAAAGAATTTGAAAAAGAATACACGAGTGTATGTGTAAAACTGAATCACTTTGCTGTACACCTGAAACTAACAGAACACTGTTAATCAACTCGACTCCAATAGAAACTAAAACTTAGCAAGAACAACAACAAGTAAACAGAAGCATCTGCCCACCTTCGGTCTTCTTCCAGTACACCTTCACTTGCAGCTGGCTGTCTTGATAGAGCGGAGCTCCGATTTCCAGGAGGCGAGTGGGCCGTCGTCTTTGAAACCGAGGCTGTATTTGCATCACACTTTTTCTAGTTTTCCCAAGTTGTTCTTCTGCAACAAAGCACAACATTCTGATTTACTTGTTAAAAATAAGTCTGTAACCTGATAGTAATCCCAGTGTATTTAATTTCACTCTGCTATTCATCCATATTTACTGCCTGATTTTTAAAGTAAAATGTAACGTGACTACACGTTCCTTCCAGCTCAAGTTGACGACACCTCCCCCTTCATCACACGCTGGAATGCATACCTAAAAGGAGACTGTATACATTACACGGGATCCCCCGAACTTAAAGTGGGAATCAACATACATTCACCAGCCCGGAAAGATGCTCTGATTTCAGTAACAGGTGGAAGTAGTATTTCTCACAATAGATAGACTTTTGTGTGGTTATGAAGTAAATGAAGTCGTATTAAAATACCATTTCATGAAAACAGTATAGGTAGCTTTTCACAGATACCAGCATGTTATGTTCCTCCATCTTTAGAGAGCCAGGTGAGAATTTATACGGCTTAGCAGGACGTGTACCCCAAATCCCTGCCCTCAGATCTCTCCTTTACCAGTTCACTTATTTTACAAGTTGTACGTTTAGAAATTCCGTCCTTGGAGACAAGACTTTTCTGCTTTCAGAATTCCAAGTAGCCCTTTGAGAGATAAAACAGCTTAAGCTGTATTGATTATAAAGCAGTCAGAAATGTGTTATCAAAACTTTTCCAATAGAGCTGTGAGGTCTGCATTCTTGAGAAGGTGGGAGGAAGAGGGAGAGATGAGGATGAATGCAGAGAAATGCTGACCTGCGGTGAATCAGGAGAAGGAAAGGAAAACTGAGGACCCAGAAGAAAAAGTACATCGACCGTGTACTTCTCCTTACCGGGTTGTGCCTGGCAAACCATCCATGCAATGGAGCTGATTAAAAGGAATGGGATAGTTACATTAGTTGGTACTTACATTTTAGTTTAAATAATTCAAATGAATGTTTGGATAACTCTGACATTTATTAGGTTAAGGATTCTGCACCCAATAGCACTGTGTGTATGAGGGGTTCCCCATACCACCGATTCTCAGACCCCAGCGGGGTGTCCTACAGTTCAACTCAGTTGTGACAGTTTCTACCTGCAGACAGCATCAGATCCCACAGGGTAAGGGCTCAGTGCTGCAAGACTGCGCCCCCCGCCCGCTTCAGATGCGAGTCACGAGTCCAGGTTGGCAGCAGTGCTTCTGATGACCTGCTGTAGATGGGGGGGTTCCAGAGACCCCTTCCTCAGATTCAAATAACTTGCAAGAGCAATTCACAGAACTCAGAGAAAAATTTTACTTGATAGATTACCCGTTTATAATAAAAGGATATAACTCAGCAACCTAAGTGTCCATCGACAGAGGAATGGATAAAGATGCAGTACATATATACAGTGGAATACTACTCAGCCATCAAAAAGAATGAAATAATGCCATTTACAGCCACATGGATGCCCCTAGAGATGATCATACTGAGTGAAGTAAGTCAGACGGAGAAAGATAAATATCATATGGTATCACTTAGATGTGGCATCTAAAATACGACAGAAATGAACTTATCTACAAAACAGAAACATACTCACAGACATAGAGAACAAACTTATGGTTACCACAGGGGAAAGGGGGGAAGCAGAAGGATAAATTAGGAGTTTGAGATTAACATATACACACTACTCTATATAGAAGAGATAACCAACAAGCACCTGCTGTATAGCAGAGGGAAATATACTCAATATTTTGTAATAACCTATAATGGAAAATAATCTGAACAAGAATAGGTGCATGTGTATAACTGAATCACTGTGCTGTATACCTGAAACTAACACAACACTGTAAATCAACTATACTTCAATTTAAAAAAAGAAACAACACAAAACCACAGACAACAGTAACAAAAAAGACTGTTCTAGGGATGAGGATCTATAACGTAGAAAAACTTGTATAGAAATGTTCACATCAGTATTGCTTGTCATGTAAGCCCATATTTAGCTCACGTAAACAAGAACATCTGTCTTCAAAGTTTATCACGCCTAAGCATAAAATTTGATTTGGATATATGAAAAGTGAGTGGGAAAAGAAGGATCTAAGTCAGGAAGAGGCAGATGGAAGCGATGCACACGGCAGGGTGTGGGGAAAGGGGGCGGAGCTTCCACGTCTGAGGGTCTAAGGGAGCCCCTCCCCCAGCACGCGTTCACCACCGCGGAAGCTCTCTGAACCCCGTCTTTCTGGATTTTTACAGAGGCGTCATCACACGGGCGTGCTGATTAAATTACTAGCCGCTGATGGCAAACCTCCGTCCTCAGCTCGCAGGTGGAGGTGGGCGTTCTGGGGGCCAGGAATGTGCCGAGACCGGACAGCAGGAGGCGCTGCTTCCCAGCCTGCAGACGCCAGCGCAGCGAGCCTGGAGCCCAGAGGAGGGCCTGGGACGCGGAGCCCTCAGAAGGCTCCGCCCCCAAACGCATCCCTTTCTTGACACCACCCGCGGTTAAAGACTCCTGCTGCTTACACCTAAAGCATGTTTCTTTTAAAGAATTAAAGGCTTCAGATTTTCACAAGCCCGTTTATGCTTCTAATTCCTTGAAGAACCTGTGATGGGAAGAAGTCGCCAGCAGACTACCAAGACAGTTCAGAAAACCGTGTTTAATCTCTCTGTAAATTGTCTTCCTGCTGTCTTTTATATGCCATGGAAACATTCATTTCTCATTACAGATGTAAGGACGTGTGAATATATATATATACACACACACACATATATGTATATATCTCAAGATTGAATCTTTCCTGCTTTATTGAATATTTCCAGCACAGACACGCATGGACATGCCCCATCCCCCATGTAGGGACAGACGTGACAGTTCAGTCCTGGGAGGACGTCCTTGACTCGGAGTGTGTCCTCCACTTTCAGCAGGAAACAAAAATGGAATAAAATTCATTCCTTCACATTCTGAAGAGGTATGAGGTCTGATTTATTTATACTCTTTAATACTCCTGAAAGTTAAAAGAATTGAGTGACTGTGCTATTTCTCCAGATGTCAAAACTCTGATTACCTTTTCAGATTGAGAGATTCAGAGTATTTTCTCTCCACTCCATTTTTATTTTGGAGAGCTGGAAGCATATTCCAGTTGCATGAGGCAACTAGAAAAAACATTTGGAATCTGTCCACCCTGGAAATACTCCTCCTACCTCCAAAACAGCAAGTTACATTTCCATTAAAGATAGTATTATGTCTTTCCTCCTTCAAGGGACCCTTTTATAAAACTATGAACATTCAGGCTTTGCTTGCATCGAAATATTTATCATTAATACACCTGGCACCCCGCAGACCTGGAAAAATATAATTCAAAAAAGAATTTATATGCTGACATTTACTACACTCATTCCTATAAAATATAATTTCCCTTGTTTATACTATAAAGTTGTAGTTATTCCTTACTTCTAGTTGCTTCATGATGAAATATAGTGTTCTTGTAAAAGTCATATACTAGTGTTTACGAGATTATAGATCAACACTGGGTTATAAAGAACATCCTGACATGTATTCAGCTATATCCTGCCTCATCCTTTGTAAAACAGTCTCTTGTGTCGGCTACGCTGACACCCAAATAACATGTATTATGACAGGTACTTTGCACTATCGCTTCTTATTTTATTTTTCTGAATCCGCAGGACAGGCATCAGTTAATCCTAGCATAAAGTGGCCTTTGGTAGGTTAACTGTCACGTCTCTTTATTGGTCAGGTAAAACGTTACCTCATTGTACAAGATGATTAGAAAGTGACCGTAACACTCGGCACCAGCGTCTTGCGGGAACAGGAGTTGGTTGCGTGCGCAGGTAAGAGCGGGAACAACTGACTGGTTTGCTTTCACAGGAGTTCCTGAAGCAGTGCTCCAGGCCACGCCTAGGCTTCTGGAGCACTTGGGCTCTGACGGCTGCCGTGGGCACACAGGCGGACAGTCCCTGTTCTCTGACCTAGATGAGACCTTAGTTGAGCGGATGTACTTTCCAAGGGATAGGTCTAGACCCCACAGACTGGAATCTGTCGTGTGCAAAAGGAAGGACGCTTCCACCGGAGATTCCAGAGGACAGGGGAAGACACTCAGGGGTGAAGGACAGATGTGTTTGTATCTGGGGGGATCTGAGTGGCTCACTGAGAGGGAAGAATTCAGTCTATGTGATGCCTAATGGCTTAAAGTGAGAGAGAAGGGTTTGTAATCATACCCGAGAGGAAGGGAGAGGGAGCTAATTAAAGAGGATCTCACCAGGTGTGTGTGGGGAGATGCCCCAGGAAGAAGGAGAAAGCCCTAGATGTGCTCTGGAGACCCAGAGTCTGTAACAGTTGTGTCTGTGGGCTGGACCATGAAGAGATTCTCGATGACATGACTTCAACAATGGCAAGCCAAGGCTGGGTTTTCCTCTCCTTGTTCTTGGTTGTGGGCAGAAACACATATTAAATTATGGGAGTTTGCAATCCCATACCAGTCTCCAATGGGGAAGGAATGTTGTTTACTGGAAAAGCCAGGAGACTAAAAGGCAAACTTATTTTACACAGTAGAGGAAATCCCCACCACCAATAGAAAAAAAAAAAAGTGGGTCTTAGGAGAAGCAGAGGTTTAAAGGGTTTTGGTTTGAGAAGACATTTGGGGAGGAAAACATGGGAAAGCAATAAAGGATGAGATCTGTGGAGACTTGCAAAGAGAAGATGTAGGTGACAGTCTTGAGAGTGGAACTCAGGAGAGTAACCTGTGATATGGTTAATATTTTCTAAAGAATATTTTGCCAGCTGTCTACAAAATGGATATTTAAGAAAGAGTGGAGACAAATATTAATTAGGAGATTACTTTATAAGAAAGGTGACAATGGGCTGAACAAGGGCAAGACTTGGACAGATCCCACACAGAATCTGAAATTAGAGTCAAAAGGACTTTCTAATGAACTGGATTTCTGAAGAGAAAGCAAAGCGAAGCATGACGAATGACCTCTATGGATGGCTTGAACAAAAGGGGGAACGGTGGGAACTTTGGGGGCAGGAGAGCCTGGGAGAGGAATGGGTGTGAGAGGGAAGTGAAGAGCTTGGTTTGGGGGTGTTGCATTCGAAGTACCTGTTGGCCATCCCAGGGGAGGTGCTGAGCACATACCTCTGCTTTCAGGGAGCATCAGCTGGGAGACACAGGGTGGCCTTCGCACGTGGACGGTTATGACACCCACGGGAGTCACTGACGTCTCCCAGGGAGGGAACTGACCCCCCCTCCACTCCCCACCCCCAAGCTGATTCTCTGCACAAATGATGCTCTCTTCCAACTCTGCGCTTGTGTGGGGTGACACGCTGTGTCCCACGGAGCACCCATTCTTCAGGACCCAGGAGGAGCACTGTGCTCTTGGTTCCCACCGCCATGTCTGTCCGTCTGCGCCATGCTTCCCTGCAGCTCTGTGTGCAACAGACTGGTCTCTGTGTAATCATGTTGACATGTTTCTCTCCCAAATTCAACAGTAGGCGCTTTGAAGGCAGAGATGGAAATGTGTCCAGTGCTGCAGTAATGTGTGTATGAGTGTGTCTGCACATGTATATGTACGCATGTGCGTATATACAGAACATATATACACATATAAATACATGGTACACATATACTATATAACGTACAGTCTATATAGTATATATCCTACAGTGTACGTATCTTTATACTATAATACAGTGTACAGTGGTATAAGGTAGTAATTATTCCCATCATTAGACACAGTTTGCTGAATGAATGGAGGACTGCATTAAAGAAATCAATGAATGGTGCAAATGTAAGTTGCAGCCACTATGGAAAACAGTATGGAGGTTCCTCGGAAAACTAAAACTAGAGTTGCCATGTTATCCAGCAATCCCACTCCTGGGCATATATCCAGACAGAACTATAATTCAAAAAGATACCTGCACCCCTATATTCACAGCAGCACTATTTACAATAGATAAGACATGGAAGCAACCTAAGTGTCCATCCACAGATGAATGGATAAAGAAGATGTGGTGCATATATACAGTGGAATACTACTCAGCCATAAAAAGGAATGAAATAATGCTACTTGCAGCAACATGGAGGGACCTAGAGATTATCATACTAAGTGAAGTCAGAAAGAGAAATACCAAGTGATATCACCTGTATGCAGAATCTAAAATATGACTCACATGAACCTATCTAGGAAACAAAAACAGACTCGCAGACATAGAGAATAGACTTGCGGTGGCCAAGGGGGAGCAGAGGTGGGGGAGGGGTGGATTGGGAGTTTGGGATTAGCAGATGCAACCTATTATATATAGGATGGATAGAAAACAAGGTCCTACCCTATAGTACAGGGAACTATATTCAGTATCCTGTGATAAACCATAATGGGAAAGGACATGAAAAAATAGATATGTATAACTGAGTCACTCTGCTGTGCACCAGAAATGAAACACAATATTGTAAACCAACTATACTTCAGTAGAATTAAAAAAGAAAGAAAAGAAAAGAAAAAGAAATTGAGAGGCATCTTCCCCCAACCCTCCCACCTCCCACCACCATTGAATTATAATCTCTGGGCATGGTGCCCTACCACTAGCATTTTTACAGACAACTCTCTAGTTGACCATAATGTGCAGCCAGGCTAAAGAAAAAATGACTTCGAGCAACTAAGCTATTGAGACCCTACACGTGTGGTATACATTGTCCAACGAACATAAGGATTTTCTGGCCCTGTTTCGTCACACCTGTGACACTAGTATTGACTTACGCCTCATTCTTCCTCTCAGCTGGAAGCTGTCTCTAACGCATGACATCTTGCCTTTAACATGCCACGTGCTCCATAAGTGCTGTCACAGATATTACTAAATCTGACTCTAAAATTACTCTTGAAACTGATTCATAATCATATAACGGACATATTGGGCCTATTTACAAAGTGTAAGATTGGACCTCCCTAAGAACAGTCAGGCTGAAATTAGGCACACAAATTAATGCTGTTAAAACTGAATTGTGTAACGCTGGTTTTAACCAACAAGGACCTACTGTATAGTGCAGGGAACTCTGCTCAGTAGTCTGTAATAACCTAAATGGGAAAAGAATTTGAAAAAGAATAGATACGGGTATATATATATATATATAACTAAATCACTTTGCTGTACACCTGAAACTAACACAACATTGTTAATCAACTATACTCCAATATAAAATAAAAATTTTAAAGATCAAAAAAAGGGCTTCCCTGGTGGCGCAGTGGTTGAGAGTCCACCTCCCAATGCAGGGGACACGGGTTCGTGCCCCGGTCCGGGAAGATCCCACATGCCACGGAGCGGCTGGGCCCGTGAGCCATGGCCGCTGAGCCTGCACGTCCGGAGCCTGTGCTCTGCAACGGGAGAGGCCACGACAGTGAGAGGCCCGCGTACCGCAAAAAAAAAAAAAAAAAAAAAAGATCCAAAAAAGATACATGCGCCCCTATGTTCATAGCAGCACAGTCACAGCACAGCACAGCCAAGACATGGAAACAACCTAAATGCCCATCGACGGAGGAATGGATAAAAAGAAGACGTGGTACATATGTACAATGGAATGCTACTCAGACATCAAAAAGAATGAAATCATGCCGTTTGCAGCAACATGGATGGACCTAGAGAGGATCATACTAAGCGAAGTCAGTCAGAAAGAGAAAGACAAATATCTTATGATATCACTTACATGTGGAACCTAAAATATGACACAGATGAACCTATCTATGAAACAGAAACAGACTCACGGACATAGAGAACACAGTTGTGGTTGCCAAGGGGGAGGGCATTGGGGGAGGGATGGAGTGGGAGTCTGGGGTTAGTAGATGCAAACTATTACATAGAGAATGGATAAACAACAAGGTCCTCCTGCAGAGCACAGGGCACTATATTCAATCTCCTGGGATAAACCATAATGGAAAAGAATATATATATATATATATGTGTGTGTGTGTGTGTGTGTATATGTGTGTGTGCATAACTGAGTCACTTTGCTGTACAGCAGAAATTAACACTAAATCAACTCTGCTTCAATAAAAAATATTGATAAAAAAATCAGTGAAGTTACTAAACACATAGAAATGTTTCCATGAGAATTTTTATGTAAAAGTTGTACTGTATGCAAACTTATACATAGAAACAGTAGACTTTTCAAATCCATTTCATCTCCAAGAGGACTACTTCTTAAATAGGTAGGAAGCTCTGTTTCTAGAACTATTTTGAAAGCATCATTTCAAATGGACCTGCTCGTTTGGATCCTATTGTTTCCCAGGTGGTAGAAGATAATTATGGGCAATCCCTGCGTCTGACAGTGCAGAGCCAGCCTTGCCTTTCCTAAATTCAACAAGCTTGTCACACCTTCCGTGTCTGACCAGGCCCCGTCCCGGGATGAAAGGCAGATCCCACGGGACCCTGCGAGCCTGGGGAAGCAGGACCCGCGGAGACCCCTGGCGGCCTCTCTTGGGCTCGCCTTCTATCTGCCTGTCCCCAGATCCCTGGCCAGGAGCTTCCCCACAGCTCTTCTCACCAGTCCCCACCTCTGAGCAAAGCCGGAAACTCCACGTAAGGCATTTTCCAGCTCAGAGGTGAGTGTCTCATAAGACTCTCCCCTTGCTTTGCTCAGTTCATGGCAAACGGACTAGTTTAGAACCACTGGCAACAAGGAAGCGGGTATGGGAATGATTTAGTCACTGCCCCCAGTGGAGAAGTAGGTAGCCTTTTGCAGTAATTGTGACCACTGTGTAAAACCAGGAGAAAAGAAAAAAGGGCATGTCGCATTTTTAGGAGGGAAGCAACAGTTTCTAACAGTTAACTGTGCAGACCCTCCTTAAAAACAAGTACACATACGCACAAGGACCCCAAATCATGGAAGTATAAACATTTGTTCGAGTGAGACACCCTTTCTTCTTAAACTTGCATTATAACGCCAAAATACTGCACCTAAAACTTAGGATAAAAATCCTAAGAAAAACTCAAAGGTAAAATTTGTACACATCCTAGTTCAAAGGACATATTTACGTGTAAGAAGACTCTCATGTAAAGACTGCAAATAGGAAAAAGGAACTCGAAGCACTTACTGCTGTGGACGGCGTGTGCGGACGTGAACTGGAGGGAGACCTTGGCGCTCTTGAGGCGCGTCTGGCCCCAGTAGGTGACAGCCTGCAGCTCTACTGTGTAGTCGCAGTCGGGCTGCAGTGGCTCCAGGGTCACAGAATTCTGAGACTGCAGGTGGAGGGAACACACACAGATTCTGTTACAAGCCGCCCTGCCTCTGAGCTTCCCTGCACAGCTGCTGTGTCCTTGTGAAGCACGCCAGCTCCTCTCTGATGTCTGCCCGGACTATCTAAGATCACAAATCCTTCTACATCTTTAGCATATGAAAATCCGCTTTTACCGTGGATCAAAATCAATGTCATACAAAAAGCACAAACACGTTGTTTTTGAAATTGTATTCCTAATCCCATTATTGGATGCTTTCCGGTAGCAGGAAAATGAATAATTCTGTCCCCTCACTCCTTACTAGATACCACCTTACAGAGAGAAGAAAGCTATAAAGATGAAGAATTCGCATTCCCTGTATTTCTCTGATTTTATCCTAAATCTTCTATGAGTAAATTTCCACCAAAAGTTGTAAGGAAAAATCAACCTGACAAAATGCTTAAAGCACTTTTTTATGGCTTGCAGGTATAATAATAAAGCCCCTACAAGTGCTCGGAATTAAGAGAAATAAGGTTGTTGTCTTAGAATTCAAACATTCATCAAAATATAGTATATGTGATATCACATGGCCCTAAATGGTCTAACTGGTGGTATTAGCATCTATGAAGGGAAAAATGTGTCCATCACTAATGCGACACCAGACATCAGGCAGTCAGTAAGTAGCACGTGCCTTCCCACAAAGAGTAGGCCAGTTGCATGCGCGCATCGTGCTACAGGAAGGTATCCTCATCGGAAATTGTCAAATACGGAATCACATAAGCCCGTCCCTTGTTTAAATACCTCGATGACCTGTCGGAATTCTCCGCGCCATTTTGGGTCACGTGAGATCTCTTTTCAGGGAGAGAACGTGATTTCCATGGGCGTTTCAGAACTGTGAGCACAACGCTCCCTGTAAATTAGTAGTTTGGCACCTTTACATGATTCAGGCTTCTGAGGGATCAGTTATCAGAACGCGGCCACCTTCCAGCAGGGCGGCTCTGGACGGCTGAAAGGACTGCGCTTCCAGAAGTGGGGGCCGAGAGGCAGGCTCTGGGCCACGGTCCCTGTTCCCAGGTGAGGCTGGGCCGCCTCTCAGCCACACCCACCGTGGTACTAACCGTGCCTCTTCGTGCCCTTTCTGCCTTTTACCTACAGTATGTCTATGAACTACCAATTCCCAATTCTTTTTAGTTAGGGTTTCTTGTTATGTTCTGTGTCACTCTTCCTAAACTATTATCTTCAAACAAGGAAAATAGAATTCACTTTTGAAAGAGCATTTCCTTGAAAATCCCCACTCCTCTTAGTTTTCACGGATATCAGGATGGACTCTTAGGAAATGAAAAGACATTGATCCCCAAGAAGAAAATTTCACAATTTCTCGTGTTTTTCAACATGTTTCCAGTTCCTGATCGTAATTCTCAGTTGGTCAAATTTTAATACTGAGAACTTTAATGAGTCCCATGACCTACAGCTTGCCTCTCGTGGATCCAGAAAAACACGTCACTCGTAAGATAGTGACCTATGATTAAGGCTACTCTAGGCCTGTTAACAATTATAATTAAATTCATAGTTCTTTTTTTTTTTTTTTTTGCGGTGTGCGGGCTTTTCACTGTTGTGGCCTCTCCCGTTGCGGAGCACAGGCTCCGGACGCACAGGCTCAGCAGCCATGGCTCATGGGCCCAGCCGCTCCGCGGCATGTGGGATCTTCCCGGACCGGGGCACGAACCCGCGTCCCCTGCATCGGCAGGCGGACTCTCAACCACTGCGCCACCAGGGAAGCCCACGATGGAGACATTTTTGTTCCTCTGATTTCTGGTGTGGTACCAGCCATTTGGATCTGAGTAAGTCAACAGACTGAACTTAACTGTTGTCACCTAAAGTGTGCACGGCTGAACGGCTGGCCTGGTCCTCTGTTTTCTGAACTTCCTCGTTCAAAGGGGAGGGATGGGAACCTGTCCCTCATCCGTCCCTCTTGTGGCTCAGCAGAAGCCACTCTCAGACCAGGTGCCTGAGTTCAAACACCACTGCGAGGAGATGGGCCTCTTCCCCCTGGTTCTCACTCACCCCACCCGTGGTCTTTCTCCTCTTCTTCTTCGTTGGCACAAGTGACTTGCCGCTGACCGTCCAGCTCCAGAAGACTTTGTAGTGATGCACTGGGATGTCTGGTTCCTCGGGGAGATCCCAAACGATCGTCACAGTCACGCTTCCGTCACTGTTGATGGTGGAGTTTGCAAGCCGGAGGTTGGCTGGGGCCGGTGGTGCAGATGGATCTGAAATCCCAGGAGAAAGACACAAGGGCCCAGGATGACCACAAAAGCATCGCCTCTGTACATGTAATGACTACAGGGTCGATGCAGGAAGACTGCCCTTGATGTGGAGAATAGCTGAAGATAAGCACTAAGGAAGATCCCCTTCTTAAGCCTCAAACTGAAAAACAACCTATAGAACAGTAAGAGCAATGTGTTTGGGCCATATTTGTAATCTAGGCATTTCCATACCGCTACAACACAGCCAAATTTTCACTGTACCGAAATGGATAACGTTCTGTAAAACATGGTCAAATTCCATGTAGGTTGGTTGGCATTAAATAGGTCAGCAAGGTTGAAATGCCTTTGAAAATTCTGAAAAGAAAAGGCAGAAATCTAGGACCAGCTCATTCGAATAACTGTTTTCACCCGAGCGGTCCTGGAGCTTTAGATCCTTCAATCAAAAGTTAAGGGTGACGTGAAAACATCAGCAAAAACAAACCATTCGTTTTTTCGCCACATTACAAAGTGGATGACAGACGGGTAACATTTTTATAATTTCACCATTTCTAGTTTGTCGCATAAGCCAAAACCGTCTCAGCTGTCAGGAGAGAGATTAGGTTCTGGAATGATTTCTCTACAAACCTCCATTTGAAATCTATATACGAAGATGACTAAGTACGTGTAAAGCTGAGGGTCTTTCCTTCATTTTTTCGTCACAAATTGAGCCAGCCGCTCACCACAAATGATTTACAGATGGTTTTGTTTTAAGACGCCTGCCCGGAAAAATGCTGTCAATAATTCTAATTCTAATACCATCTGCATCAGAGGGGCAAAGAAGCTCTATCTAACTCCATATAAACAAAGACGACTGGCGGAAAATAGCCATGGTTTTACCCTTGGGATGGTTTGTGTTTCGGGGATGATGGAAGCATGAATTATTTTTTAGAAATCTGTTGCTTTTCTGTAAGGTAAGTTTTGGAGGTGTGGTGGGCTGTGTCATTTTTAAAAGCTCTGTAGTTGCTTTCCTAGGCTAATGGCTCATCCAATGCACATTACCTGACATGCCTGACCAAGGTGGTTCTCAAACGGTCACCGTGAGGAACCCTCTGGGAGCGCCCAAGACTTATACTGAGGTATGCTGATTCAGCGAGTGCAGGTGTGGCCCATGGATATATCCACGTTCAATATATGTTCACGTTTTATGTAAAATACACACTTGTATGTAACGCACACACGCGATTCTGAAGTAGATCAGAAGCTGGACAGTCCTGCACCTGGTGGCGGCCAGGCAAAGGTGTAAACAGCCCCTGGCTCCCGCGAGGAGGGAAGTGCTGGGTCCTGTTATCACGGGCTCAGGAAGCACGGCCCTCCTCGCTCTGCTGGTTCTGCGGAGCCCCTGGGAGCCCCACTCTGGTCATCCCCACAGGGGCGCGACACGCCTCACTGCTTTCACCCTGCATCGTGGTCTCCGCCTGCCTCCGCTCCCCACTGGCTGTCCCTCTGGTCCCTTGACCCTCCTCAGCCTCCCCCCTCCTGGCCTCCCCATCCCACCGCCGCTAAGCGGGGGAGCATCTGGCCTCTGAACTCGGGGGCCTCTTGGCATCTATACCCAATCTCTAGAGATCTCACCAGTCACAGCTTTAAAACCCCTGAACTTCGATTCAAGTACTCAAGGGTCTTTGCATCAGCTACACCTGGAGGTCTCAGAGGCAGCGTGAAAGGAATGTGCCCAAGACCGAAGTCCCCGCCCCTCCCAGCCCCTGCTGCCCCCCCCAGACGCCCCATCTCAGGAAACACAAATTCCTCCTTCCCGCTGCTCCTGCGCCAAACCTCGAGGTCGTACACCTCTTCTGCTTTCATTCCTTGGGCTAGCAGTACCTTCAGAAATCTATCTGGAATCTTACTGTTTCCACCAGCATAACACCGTGTGCCAAGCCTTTGTCTTTGCTCCCTGATGACGGCGAAGGCCTCCGAGCCTTTCCCAGTGCGGCAGCTGGTGGTTTTTACGACACAAGCTGAGGCTCTTCAGCTTGGAAGCTCTCGATGGCCTCCGGTCTCACTTAGAGTCAACGTGCTGGCAGCCTCCCCAAAGTCCTGTGCATTCTCACCACACATAACCTCCCAAACCTCCTTTCCTGTCCCCACCTGAGCCTGCTGCTCTGACCACACTGGTTCCCATCTGATTACGTGGAGATGAAAACCAAGAGCTACTGAAGCTTTTCCACCGGTTTAGCCTAAATGCCTCCCTCCCTCCCTCCCTGCCCCCGCCACCGAGAGTCTGTACCTACTGTAGGTTGACCAGATGTCACCCTACTCAAAACAGTTACATGTGCTTTCCTCCGCGCACCAGCAGAATTTCACCGTGATTTTCTCCTACTTTGGTATTCTCCAAGGCCCTTAAGATCAACCTCTGCAGCATGAGTCAGTCCTTAACCTACGACAGGTTACTGCAGACCTTTCTTACAGAAAGCTGGCTGGCAAGCTCAGCATGACTTCAGAGCAAGAGAAAAATGACAACGTGTAAAGGTGATTACAGCCATTCACGTTTTCAGTGATGCACCTGGATGTCTATATGCTGGAAATAAGTAGTTATGTGAATCTTCCAGAGAGTCTAGGTTCGCAGGACAAGCTCAAAGTCACCTCCTTTTCTAAAGAAATTCCAGGTTTAAGGAAGGCAACTGGTATTCAGTATTTCATCATTTCCCTAATCTACTTCATTCATGATATCATTTCTTACTGCCTTGGAAAAATTCCTCATACCTTAGATGTGATCATAATTCAGAAAAACATCATCTAGTTTATGAAACATGATAAAATATGAAACAACGTAATTTATGACAATGGCATGAGGAAGTAGTACTTTCAAATAAATGAATTAGTAATATTTGCTTCACATTTTCTTAAAAGTAAGGCCCATTTGAGTACTCACAATACCCAGGTGGCGTACTTCCATTACCAACGTGAGACACCCCCAATCTCTTTCTCCCCCCAAATAACTACTTCTTAAAATTTTAAAGCCAAAGGGGAATAGCAGAGGTTATTGCCCCAATTATCCTCTGTAAACGAGCTACTCATTTATCTGTCTAGTCACTGAAGACTTCAGATGAGAGAGTCTGTCCTGTTTGTCTAATCTGAAGGATTTCATTCAGTCCCAACAAATTCCCAGATTGCTGTCATTCACTGCCTTGTGAAATGGTTCCCTGCAGTGTGAAATCAAGTATATTCACTTTGTTGAAATATACAGAATCTTTTCTTTCAGTTTACATAATGTTTTAATTCTGTTAAAACATTGAAATGCAGTTGGAAGCTTGTGGTAAAAATTATATGCATATAGAAACTCCACATTATGATAAAGCTCTAAGGGATTTTATAATTTATTTATGAACTTTAAAAAAAAAAAAAAAACTGGTAAGGATCTTAAGGGTTGGATAGGTAGAGTGACCTGCCCGAGGTCATTCACATAACTGGTGGCAGAGCCAGGTGTGAGAATGACAATGAGGGGAGAAAGAGGGGTTTCAGGCCACATCTCTACATCTGTTATCAACATCAACATCATCATCATCATCATCATCACGATGGGCCACTGTCTCTACAGAAAGTCAACATGTGAAGCCCTTTGCTGGGGAAAGTGCCCATTACAGTCTGGCACAGGGATTGAAAGCCTTTTTCTGTAAAGGGGCAGACAGTGAATATCAAGGCTTTGCAGACCAGACAGTCTCTGTTGCAACTAATCCACTCTGCTGTCGTAGCTTGAAAGGAGCTGCAGATAATATGGAAACAAATGAGCACGGCTCTGTGCTAGTGAAACGCTATCTGTAGAAACAGGCGGCAGGCCAAATATGGACCACAGGCCATGGACTGTCAACCCCGGAGCTAGAGTCTTTCCAAAGCAATGACACCATTTAGTCTCTTGGAACTGGACATAAGCACAGCTTATTTCCAATTTTATATGCATATGGTTGTGCTTTGTTTTTTTAATGTTGGCCTTTTGTTCTCATTTTGCAGATGAGGAAACTGAGGATCAGAGAGTTTAATTCACTAGTTCAAGAGTGTAGGGGGAGAAGGTCAGAGGCACATCACAAGACCAGAGCTCCCCTGACCCCTCCCTCTGAAGCTTAAGTGAGAGCATTTCTCTCCCATCTCACTTCTCTTTCTGCTTCATCCACTCCCTCTTTGCAACCTTCCCAATTATCTGCAGAAACACAACTCACAAAGCAGGCAGCAAGTACACTTTCAAAGATAAATGTAATAGGAAGCCCGTATTAGCTCCTTTTACAGTTTGCATGATTTCCAGGGCAAAGGTATCTTCGATGTTTAGCAGGAATAACCAACTTCAGCCTTGGAGAAAAAATAGTTCCTTTTATTAACGATCCTATGTAGTGCTTTTGGCAAAAGAAGATGGAAGCTTTGGGTTTCAGCGGATAGATTTACGGTTGCATCTCTGACCCTTCTGTGACAAAGTAACACGCACGGTGGAACAGCTTTACGCCCTACGATGGGTAAAGCGCCAAATGAAATCACTTGTCACCCCTGCAGAAAGGCAGGCTATTATCACACTGATGTGAACTCTCATGGGAAAGGAGCCCTTCCTGCCGTCCCAGGAGAAAGCCCATCACTTATTGTGAGGCAGACGCGCCTCCACGTGTCCAGACGATCCTGTTGGTTAAACACGGAGACCCAGCCGCGCGTTAGTGCAACAGCAGAGTGGGGTGCAAACGGCAGTAAAGAGAGAGACCTTTACATGGTCGTACTCAGTGAAGGAAGTCAGACAGAGGAAGGCAAGCATCATAGGATACCACTTGCACGTGGAATCGAAAATGTGGCACAAATGAGTCCATCGACAAAACAGAGACAGACTCACAGACAGAAAACAAACTTACGGGTACCAAAGGGGAAAGGCAGGGAGGGGTCAATCAGGAGTTTGGGACTAGCAGGGACACATACTATATATAAAATAAACAGCAGGACCTACTGTGCAGCACGGGGAGCTAAACTCAGTATCTTGTAATGACCTACAAGAGACAATAATCTGAAAACATATATACTTATACCTGAATCACTTTGCTGTACCCCTGAAACTAACACAATATTGTAAATCAACTCTACTTCCGTAAAAAGAGACCTTTATAAATACACAATCATGAAGAAATGTATATATACATAGACACAGAGAGAGGAACGAGATATGCTTTAAGAGCATGAATGTTAATTTTATTACTTATTTGAGTTCCTCAAACGATGTCCAGGGAACAGACTTCCCATTTGAAATGCATCAGAGCACTGCCTCTTAGGTGTGGGGCGGTGATCAAGGGCAGTTAGAGTTTTAAAGCAATGATATAACCAGTCACACGTTCTCCAGCTAATTCGTAGGTTAGTTCTGATGTTTAAACTGGTTTTTCTTTCCAGACACAGCGGCTGGAATAATTTTACTTCCCTCATTAACAAAAAAAAAGAAAAAGAAAAGAAAGACAGAAAAAAAGAAAAGAAAGACAGAAAAAAAAAGAAAAAGAAAAGAAAGACAGAAAGACAGGAAAGAAAGGAAGGAAGAAAGAAAGAGAAGGGAAGGGAAGGGAAGGGAAGGGAAAGGAAGGGAAGGGAAGGGAAAGGAAGGGAAAGGAAGGGAAGGGGGGGAAGGGAGGGGAGGGGAGGGGGAGGGGAGGGGAGGGGAAGGAGGAAGGGAAGGGAAGGGAAGGGAAGGGAAGGGAAAGGAAGGGAAAGGAAGGGAAAGGAAGGGAAAGGAAGGGAAGGGGGGGAAGGGAAGGGAGGGGGAGGGGAGGGGAAGGGAAAGGGAAAGGGGAAGGGAAGAGGAGGGAAGGGAAGGGAAGGGAAGGAGAAGAAAGAAATCCCCCTGCAGTATCTAGACACACAACAACTTAGGGGAGCTGCAGAAGCTGCACGGCAGGCAAATTTCCAGCTATTACATAGTTTCAGGACATGTGCTCAGCACAGTGTCGTCCAGTGGAAATGGCACACAGAGCAGCTGCATAGAAAGTCATGGGTCCCCGTGGAGCGACAGGGAACTTTATGACCACAGTGGAGTCTGTTCCCGCTTTCCTAACACTCCGTAATGTATGCGTGGAATAACATCCCGTGTGATGCTCGTGTGCTGTGAAAACAACGTCTGCTTTTCTTCTGCTTTTTAATGTATCCTGTACACATGGGGAAATAAGGGGGGAAAGATGGATGGAAAACTCTGAACTTGGAAGGAAGTGAATATAATAACTGTATTATGTACATTAGAAGACGTATTAGGTTAATGACAACGGAAGGTGGATTTTTTAATTTGTCTTTATAAGATCTCCTAAAAGCACATTAATTCAGCGTTAAATGGATACGGACTAACCTCAAACATCCAGACCAATGTCTGCGTGCTTTTGGCAACACGCAAGAAAATGAAGCTGGGCTTTGCTTAACATAATGCACAAAACCGTCCGTCTTCCTGCTTCCACTGCTGATGTCGACACACAGAAGTCTCTGTAGCCCTTTATTTCCCCAATCCAGTCAACTTGTAAGCAGTCACTTGCAACAGGAAGTGATACTAGTAACGTATATTTCCAATACCAAGCATGCAGTGTGTGCACATTTTTTGCCCTGTCCATAAATATCAACATGATCGAGAGAATGTTCAAGACCAGTGTATACCAAAGTATGTTATCTGCTGGCAAGAGCGTCACTCTAAATTGATGCCCGCCACTTTGGGGCGCTCTGTGGGTCAGCAGTCAGGGGCTGCTTCGTCAAAGAAGCGGACGACAGTGTGAAACGGATCTGATGTTGGGAAGGGCGATGGCAGATTTGGGAGGGAAGAAAGCAAGCCTGGAAAGGCCTGTCTGTCTCCACTTACTATTACGTCTGTCCCACATTCGGGAACACGGGGGCTCCTTTCATGATCTCGCCAAATTGCGTCCATCAAACTATTCATATCTTTGTTTTAAACCATAATTCAAAACACATTAGACACGTCTGTAATGGGAATCTTGTAGATATTGAGTAAACCAAGAGGTAGACAGCAGACGCTCTCGGGGTGCCACCCCTGTCCCCTGTCCTGTGCTATTTCAGGGCACATCCGCTCAGCGTGTAAACGACCACACCTCTGTCTGCACCCAGAGCAGGCTCTGTGCGTGTGCAGGACACAGAGGCCCAGAAGCAGCCCGCCTGCAACGCCCCAGTTCCCCAGAGGGCGAAGGGCTGCCCACAGTGGCAACTAGCGTGAGAACGCGCCTTTGTGTTCCGCCTTCCCTTCCCAGTCACCTTCCCCTCTCACCCCCGCCCCTGCCCACCCGGTGTCCTGGATCCTTGCCTCTGTAAACTGCTTCCATGTGGAGCCTTAACTTGCATGGGCGTCTGGGGATCACGTCCCTGGCAGGTCATCTCCCGCATCAGGAGTCCCACGTGCAAACGCCCCTGTGATTCCACACATATCTACACCTGTCTCCCATTGCTTCCTAGGGTTCACTCCCCACGCCACGGGATGGAAAAGTTTCCAAGACCCTAGGGTCTGGCAGGCTTGGTGCCCAGAAAAGCGAGCGCTTCATCCTAGGAGTAGCCTAGGAAGGCAATTCACCATGTGGAAGGGTTACCATTTCCATTTTCTCCATTAAGAGACAAAAAGTAGAAAGGGACATTATACATTAGTCTATTAAATTATCTGTAATTTTAGTTTTTAAGGTTGTAGCCAACTTTCCTTCTCAAGTACCAGGGAGAAAGACAGTATAGAGCATTTAAATAAGTAAATACAGAAAAATCACCTCAACCTTGGGGAGGGGCGTTGGCAGGGGTTAGCAATAAAAATATCCAGAAACGGTATTCACCTGGAAAGAAAAAGCCTGAAACTGACTTACCAATTTATGAACAACTCAGAATTTTCTTATAGAAAATAGGTATTCTAAGGGGTTAGGATTAAGTTATAGGGAGATATAAGAGTTAAAGGGAGGGCTTCCCTGGTGGCGCAGTGGTTGAGAGTCCGCCTGCCGATGCAGGGGACACGGGTTCATGACCCGGTCCAGGAAGGTCCCACATGCCGCGGAGCGGCTGGGCCCGTGAGCCATGGCCGCCGAGCCTGCGCGTCCGGAGCCTGTGCTCCGCAACGGGAGAGGCCACAGTGGTGAGAGGCCCGCGTACCACCAAAAAAATAAAAAAAAAAAAAAAGAGTTACAGGGAAATTAACTGAGTAACCAATCTATTCAGGCAAACCACAGACTAGTAATTTTGTATTTGAAAGTAACCCTAAAGAAGAGAAAGACAGGAATTTTGACTTTTCTGTGAGAATCAGGATGAATACCAGGCAGCAGGCCTAACTAAACTAAATGACGCCCACTTTACCAAGTTTTTTTATCGTCCTATTTAATTTTGCTTTTATTTTCAGAGGTGTTCGTGGAAGATGGAAAAGATCCTTGCCCCTTCCCTTGAGCCAGCCTTAAATGATCAAGTCTGGTCCCATATGCAAGTTCACATGCACTAGAAAATGGCCTACCCTTTGCACAGACAACTATTTTGGAAGCACTATTTCTTTCTTAAAGTAATTTTAAACCACTAGAAGACGTACAACTGGTACAGTGCCAGTTGGTTCTGGAGCAGGGCGGGCATAAGTGGGCTTTTAATTAAATGAAAATGCACCGCTTTTGGAAGCGCTGCAGTGACCGTTAAAATGTGGTGCTATTTGCTTTTACAAACCACACCGCACATGCATCCTTCCATACGTCTCAAGGCAAGGCGCATTCCGGACTTCAGTCCTTGTGCTCTGCAAACCAAACGCGTGTGTGTGCTGGTCATCACAGATCCTCTGGTGGTCTCCGGGAAGATGCATCACAGAACGGGGCTCGGGGCTCGGGGATGACAGACCTGCCTGACGGCTGAAGACATTGCCAGAACGGTCCACCTCGTCTCTCCCCATCTTACTCCACTGCATTTACAAATATACAAAAGTGCTTGCTGGGGGAAGAAAATGTAACAGTCTTACTGAACTAGAATTTATATACCATACAGTTCACTCAAGCGTGCAAGCAGTGATTTCTAGTGTTTCCTACGGGTGTGACCACCACCACTACCCATTTTAGAAGGATTCCTCTACCCCGTTAAGATCCTCCGTGCCCTGTCGGGAAAATTTTAAGGTAGAAACAAAGTTATTTTTGTGTCTTCAGCTGCTCCTTTGATTACTCGTGTTTCCATCACGTCCAGGGTCCTTCACCGGGGTACGTCCACCCCTCAGAAAAGCCCCGTGTGCAGGAAAGGCCCTAAAACACAGCAGTCGTACTGGCTGGGCAACGATTACTCTTCTGGAAATATGTGCCTCCCCAAAGGAAGAAAAGAGTCTTCCCCTGAAACACCCTCTTGTCTCAGTCATCTCTGTTTTAGTCACACCAATCGCCCAGCAGTTCCTGACCAAAGACCCTGGAGTCATTTCCTACAGGCCACGGGTAAGTCCCCAAAGCCTGTCAGAGTCACCTTTCCACATGAGCTCCCCGGACAGCTGACTTCTGCCTCTGTCCACGTTACTGTCGCCTTTCATTACTGCTGCTGCGTCACTGGTTTGCTGTGCTTTTTAGATCCACGTATAAACGGCAACGTAGAGCGCTCGTCTTCCTCTGTCGGGCTCTCCTCACTCAGCGCAGGGCCCTCTGAGCGGGAACACTGCACTGGCGCTCCGTGCCGTGACCCTGGACACCCAGCGCGCCCAGCCCCTCCTTCCTTCCAGTCTGCACCCTTCTCTGCTCCACCCTCAGGCTCCACCCCCTGGAACCGGAAGGCTCTTCCTTCGGACGGTGCAAGGCCAGCCCTTCACTCCTTTATACAGCATCTCTTCTGTGGCCGCCCTCCCTGAAATAGGAGAAAACAAAAGCACCCCCTTCCCCACAGCTCCCGTGTCTGTTCTTCATTTTTCGCACTGTCAGTTATCACTCTCTACCCTAGTATATGAGAGTGTTTTACGTATTAATCTTGTTTACTGTTTCCTCTCACCCCCAATGAGAGTGAATCCGTGTGTGTGTGTGTGTGTTTTCCACAACGGCAGACATTTTTGTCTTTTACTTGTTACCTCAGTGCCTAGCACAGTGCCTGACACAGAGCAGGTGCTCAACAGACATGTGTTGAATAAAAAAAGGGAATGAAACGTGAGTGATAAAACGAGACCCCAAAACACTTTATTTCTACCCTAAAATTCTCCCAGTAAGCCAGGGAGGCTCCTGGAGGATTCTAAAACTGTATAAAGGACACTTGCACGACTTTATGGTAAATAGTAAAAATCACTGGCTAACACACTTAAGATGAGTGAATTTTATGGTATGTAAATTATATTTCAATAAGGCTGTTAAAAATTATTTTCCCAGTAAGACACAGTTCTACGCTTCGTGAGAACTGACTAAGGTGAGGGAAGACAGGGTACCACCTTGTAAACGGTGATGTATCCTTAGCCACATCCTGGAGAAAATGCTTTCAACTGTTTCGTGGGTCTATTATATTCCCATCATTCTGTGGCGCATCTTCAGTGGAAACAGTAGAATCTTCCATAAATTCTAGGCATAATAGTTTTGGTTTCAGAAGTGCAAGAACTGAAGTCTGGAATGCTGAATGTTGGGCATATTTGTAAAACCAAGAAATAGAACAATTTAATGGTGACTGCAAGGTTTCCCCCAAATGGTGCACTTCCCTTCAACAAAAGCCTGTTTAAATGTGAGGGATGCTGCTCTAATTCTAGACATACACGGTCCTCAGACATGTAGGAAGGGCTGGGACAGCACGGCCTTGTTCCTTCCCCGGAATGGTTGGCAGCCACTGGGCCGGCCCCGGGGACTGTCACAGGGCCTCTGCCCAGACCCCGTCTGACTCTGAAAGGGATTCCACCTCTGTCTGCAGAGGCTGGGAGCTGCTCTGCCTCATGTCTGGACATGCAGCCACGATCTGAGAGCGCCAGACCCCAATCCTGCCGGCAAGGGAGGAGATGGGAACGCACTGTGACCACAGCACGCCTGGACCGCATTTGAACTGCCAAGGTCAACGTGAACGCTTCTCGAGCCCTGTACCGAGCCCTGCCTCTGAACCCACTGTTAATTATTTATTCCCACGGCCTCTCTCAGTCCTCGGACCACTTGGAGACAGTCCTCAGACAAGGAAGGTCTGACGTCTGTATTTCTTATTTCATTTTTGGACCTGCTCAGTGTATCTGCCTCGGGGTTGGCGGGGGTGTGTGCGCTGCACCTTTCTTTTCTTAAAAGGACTTTTTAAAAGAAAAGACTTAAAAATCTACAACATACGCCGTAACAGAATTCAAATACTAAGTTGATCTGCTTGCAAGGTTCCCACTTGAGACCTATGATTGTGCAGAGAAAGGTGCGGCAATATTATCTGGTGAGAAACGGACAGACTAACGGAAGCATACATTTTACCCAAAAAGGAACGGAAACTGCAATTTATAGCAGCCGGTTCAAACCTTCCCGTTTTGAAAGACATGACTGATGTTACCAGTCTCACATTCTTCATTAATATCATAATGTATTCTCAAAATAAACTTAAACGAGCTCCCTAAGAGGATAACTGCTGGTTAGTAAGGGAATCAGTGGACGAACCTCTATCCATGAAACTGGCCCTCGCTATTAGCCAGGCAGATGTATCATTAATTCAGAGCGCACACAGCCATCTCAACACGACTGGAGAAATAAACACGGAGCTATTATTAATACCCAGTCAAATGATGTCCTCCCACTATCACAGACTAGACTAACCACACATGTAATATAGTTAGTATTCATCGGATCCCACAGAGGTTTTAAAATAGCACTGAAGTAGGAACTGAACAAAATGATAGCCATGATAAAGTGACTCGGGAGGGATTTAAATTCTGCCTCTTATGAAACAAAAGAGATTAATTCACACTCAGTATAGCAACGGTTTCAAGAAACCTGCATAGTCTGATGTAGCAGAAAGTAAACCTTTCTCTCCAAAAATTAATTGAATGGTGCTTGACTCAGAATATATTGAGAGAGCCAACGGAAGTTGATCATGGAAAACCATGACTTCAGAGTTGAGAAAACCCCATCACATTATCTTCTGCAGTCTCTCAGAGGTAAAAGCCCAGGGATGGTCCTAATCACAAATTCGCCGGCACCTTCAGACCCATCTGGTCCCGTTTGCTAAGCACAGCACAGCCACCTGTTGGCCAACCACACGTAAGAACCTGGAGATGAGGTGGATGCGCCCCCATGGCGAGTTGGACATAGAGGGACAGGCAAGCGATACTGACCTTTGGAGGAGCGGAAGTGTTTGCTGGGGGCGGTGAAGCCTCGGGTCCCGTGCACGTTCACGGCTGCCACGCGGAACTGGTACCACCTGCTGGGCCGTATGTCGGTCAGTTGGACCCGCTCATCCGTGGTCTGAGGGGAAAGTCACAGAGCACAGAGATCCCCTTTATCCTGACGTGCCCGTCAGGTCTGTTTTAGAAACACACGCACTTAACAGCCCATGCAACACAGCCTCGCCGTGCCCTGCCCTCCTGGATGAGAGCAACCCGTCCTGCTCCGGTAGGGGAGGGGCTGTCGGGGACCAAGGAATTCCTAGGGAAGGTTCCAACTGCTTGATTCCATTCATAGGTATTTCACCTCGAAGAGTCAAAGCTCTCTGGAAGTCAAAATCTCGTGACAAATGCTTGGGCTGTTTTAAAATCTGGTGACTAAATACAGCATTGGAGAGATTTCATCAATAAATTATACTTACGAATGAATAAATACATGAAGGAATCATTACAGTATAGAGAAAATGAAATCGACTTTAGTTTATAGAAGGGAAATGCCTCCTACTTGCTCGCCAAATATAATTTTGGAAGTATGGACGTGAACCCACACGCTTAAATTCTGGAAGTACATTGCAACCCAAGACTTTTTTGTTTAATTTGAGTAAATCATGTAAGATCTGCAAAGAGTCGTGTTCCTGAAGGGTGAGGGATGTTTCGTCCAAGAAAAGGTCCAGAGAAGAAAACTGGACAATGGGACAGCTCCACAGGTCTTGCTGTCCCTACAGCTACGTCCCAAGATATCAAACAACTTGAGCATCTTCCCACTGCCCTCCCCTTCATCAAACTCAGGGCAATAGGCCTGCTTCCAGCAACGTCCTAGGGTAGACGTGAAACCTTGGCCTTGACTCCGAGGGATAGACGCCCGAGTTCTACGCCTCACGTGTGCCAAGTGCTGAGCTCAGCTTGGCGCTCGGTGGATAAAACTGGAAAACAGAACTGAACTGAAACCCTCCTAAAGCTGAGTTTATAATAACTTACTGAAAAGGATCGTCATGTGTATTTTAACATTCAAAAGAAGCTAAGCATTTCCGAGATCAAAGGAAGAAGATGACTTCAAGTGTGGCTTTCTACCTCGTTTGGCAGAATTTGAGATAACATTTTCACTGACTTGTTTGTCTAGTTTTAGCTTTCAATTTAAGGAACTAAAGCCAGCATGCTAGCCACAGCATTCAGCAGACAGAGAAAGGAAGCATTACATGTGGTATTAACTAGTGAAAATAGTAATAATAACAGAAATGATAGTGCACGGTCTTTCCTCTCTCCGAATAAGAGGATATGAAAGAGAAGCGCTTATCATCAGTTACTTTCATAAATCTTCAAATTTATAATTTGGAAATATTTGGAAATTGCATAATTTGGAAAAGTTACAAATGATACTGTAGCAATTGTTTAAGGGAGAATGCCGTGTAAACCAAATATAATTTCAGGCTGTATTCTGAACATCTTTATGTTTTGTTAAAACACAATTTTTTAACAAAATAGGTGTGGAATAGACTTGCTAAATTTATCTGACCATTTTTCTTCCCCCCTAATTTAAGATGTTTCTCTTAACATCACATTTCTCATTGATTTGGGTGGTATTTAAATTATTTTAGTGTCTATCCTTTCTGAGATGCTACTGTTGCGAAAGGGACCAAATTCTTCTCCTAAACACCTGAATGCTGACATTTATTTTATATTTACTGAAAAAAAATCATGGGAATCTTGTCCTTGGAGGAAAAAATGACCTGATCAACTTCAGGACAGAATTTCCCCCTATAGACCTACATGTAGAGAAGGCATTTCAGTTGCTGAAAAGCATGAAGCAGTTGTGTATTGAGAATTTATTCTTTCCTCCATCCGTGGAGTCTGCCTGCAGCTGGTACTCCATTTAACAGCTCTTAAAAAGAAAGAAAATATTTTGCTTTTCACATCCACAAGACAGAGGAGGTAAAGCACTGGGAAGATAAACTCCATCCAGGTGGCCTCCCAGTTGGTAAGCTGACCAAGAAGAAGAAAGCACTTAGGGGAGATTGATGAGCTGCTGGCCGCTTCCCACTAAGTAGTTGTGTGATATGAATCTTCCTCCCGCCACGAGAGTCCCATGCGGAATAAAGGCTTAAATGTAGGAGAAATAGAGGAGAAGGCCTTGAGATGATCAACTAGCACATTGGCGAGTCCTACGGGTGTTGCATTTCCCTCACTCTAGTCGGTTTTAAGTTTATCTCAAGGAAGCGTACTTCTCGGAATAAATGTGAACACTCATTAGAAAACCGTCTCCCTTCCACGTGCGCTGTGAACACATGAAGCCAAGTTTCTCGTGGTACCCGGTTACGCCTACAGAGCCCATCCCGTCTTCCGCCCACATGCAGAGCACGTCCACCTTGTGTTACGTGATTTCGGCGCTCGGGTTGTTTTGACCGCGGCACAGCAAGCTCAGTTTCTCTCTGTAGGCGAAGGAGACACCGCCTCAAGGGGGAGACACTGCCTATGAAGCACTAACCTGGGCTACCGTCTGCCAATGGGTGGCGTCGTCTTCACTAGGATGGATTCCATAATTCCATCTTCTCTGTACCACGTAGATCACAGGCTCAATTGAAATATTGAATTTTGAGGACCATTTAATCTCCAGCTGCCCGGACTGCAGTTCTGTGAATCGTAACTCCTTCCTGGGCTTCAGGGGGACACCTGAAACAGAACCGCGCCAGTTAAAACAGCCCGTGTGTGACTCGGAGTGCGGTGAAAGCTGAGAAAGAAAATCTACGGAAGAGACAAATCTCATCTCGTGACAACGGATCCTCTATTTCCTTTCTTAAAAGCAGCTCCTCCCTATCAGGGGTTCACATTTGAAATCTCCTGACACGAAGTTCAGTTTCGCTCTCCCAGTTTTTTAGAGGGTCTAAACGGATTCCTGATTCTGAAAAAGGTCACCTCTAGAGCAATGACTTTATGCGTGTTCTTCCAAGTAAATCCTGTTACCAAGCTGCACCACTGGAGGCTAACCCGGAATCCACACGGGGCGACAGTCAGGAGGAGGCTTGAGCCCTCTTTCCCACGTAACACGCTCCGTCTCTGCAGACAGATCCCAGGGTCCTTAAAGCACGGTTCTCAAGTTTGCTCTCCTCTCTATCTGAGCGAGTTTTCCTCTTAAGGAAAACATCATAAAGCCCAATCGTCTCACGTGGTCCAATCTTACAAGAATGGTTTCCGAAGCATGAGTCTTGTGGATTCCCCAACTGACTGCTGGACCTCTGCCCTACTGACTTACCGTCTAAAATTGGAAAAAGATGAATTGATAATGTTTGGTTTGGGCATGAGTGAGTGCCTGGCTTCAGAAGTCCCTCACAGGTGCCTCACTGGAAAGTAGTTCATCATTTTGATTCCTTTCTTCCCCCTACAGTGCATGCAAGTTGCCTGGTAACTGAAAGATTTAAGAACCACGGTTCGAAATAGCAGCTGTCATGGAAAGGGAGTTTTAAAACCAATTTCTAATACTAACAGGACATATGAAATTAGGTAGAGTCTATGGCATCATGATGTTCAATGCCATCCAAACCCAGAACACCAGCTGCATTAAAATCATTCTCTGCTGAGAACGAGTATTTGCCTAAAGCACTGACAGCTAAGCATTGGAAATGGTTAGCTCAGAACCCTGCCTTCATTTTTCCGTTTCTTGAGTTTAAACTGAGAAAACTAGAAAATGCGCAAATACAAAACATAAGCTCTGATGCATGTTAGTGATGCGGCCGAATTCAACTCATTTCATTCTGATCTTAATCCAAGCCCAATCTTGTGCTGGGAACTTTTAAAGGCATTAAACACTGAGGTGGACAGAGCTGGATAATTTTAAAATGGCATACGTATATCTGCTCAAAAGCTCACTGACCCTTAAAAACTATTTTCTAGGGCTTCCCTGGTGGCACAGAGGTTAAGAATCCGCCAGCCAATGCAGGGGACACGGGTTCGAGCCCTGGTCCGGGAAGATCCCACATGCCACGGAGCAACTAAGCCCGTGCGCCACAACTACTGAGCCTGCGCTCTAGAGCCCGCGAGCCACAACTACTGAAGCCCACGCGCCTAGAGCCCGTGCTCCACAGCAAGAGAAGCCAGTGCAATGAGAAGCTTGCGCACCGCAACGAAGAGTAGCCCCCGCTCGCCGCAACCAGAGAAAGCCCGCATGCAGCGACGAAGACCCAATTCGGCCAAAAATAAATAAAATAAAAATAAAATAAATAAAATTTTTAAAAACCCAAAAAACTATTTTCTAAACAACCACAGTCACCGCCCCTATTGCATTCTCCATGTTGATTTGCCGGCGGGTTGTATCTGTACGTTGCCCTTCACTTTACCATAAAGTTGTCTCATGGGATCCTTGCTGTGGCCTCATCCACTGGGTGAAGGGTGAAGCAGCTACATTCTGAGCCCCAGGGAACTGAGTCTGAGGAAGATTAAATAAATTGCCTGGAGCCATGACCCATCTCCGGTTTCTCCCTGAATTTTCTGCCACATTTTGGATTAGGAAAAGCCACTTAGAAAGGTAGAGAAACAAAGGGGTTTCCGTAGCTCTGCAAGTCCCTCGGACATTCTGATTCTAACGTCCTTGAAGTTCCTGGTTGCTGTGGGACTCTTCCGTCTTTGCTCCTGCTGTGCCCCCGCAAGAGCCTTTTTCAAGCTCATCTCAGAAACTTCTCGGTGCATAACCTTACACTGACGCTTCCATGCCCAGAATGCTTCTGCAGAGCGAGTGCTTCTCACATCTACCCCCAGTCCCTCTCTGGGCTGCATGGCCTCATCCACCTGCATAAGTCCCCTCTCAAATGCGTGTCCCCAGATGCGCCCCTCCTCCTGAGACGCGGGTCCTCGTGACATCTCTAGGCTGTTGGACATCGAAGGGTTCCCAGAACCTTTTGTCTTGTGCTTGCACCTACCAACATCCTGTGGCTTTACTGCAGAGTATAATTTCAGGAACCCCTCAGTCATCCTGTCTCCATGGTGACCACCTGTTTTAGGCACTTTCCTCTCCTGTCTGGACCATCACCATAGCCTCTAGCCCATCTCCCTGCAAGCCAATCTCTTTTCTCTAATTCCCTCTTCACCGTATTTGTGGTTATTTTCTTCAAGTGGAGGAGAGAGGCTCTCCTTCTCCTTCTCAGAGCGTTCAAGCGCATCTGTTTGCTACAGAAGGGAGGGAAACGTCTCTGCATCTCACTCGAGGCATCCATCTTCACCACCACCTACCAGTTATCTTTCAGTTGATCTCGTGGTACATTTTACGTGTCTGTCGCACACCTGCCTTTACACCCACAAACACACTGCCAGGCACTCCCTACTACCACGGCCTGTTCATGGTGTCTTCTTCACTCTGAAGAAGTGAAGAAGACCCTCTTTCCTTCTATTTTCGGACCACAGACCCTGGAATACTTCCAGGCTCAGTCCAAATGCCACCCTTCGGAGCCACTTTCCCTAAGGCTCCCAATTGGAAAGAAAGGCTCCATTCTTCTGCTAGCTCTTCAGCATTTAACCTGTCACTGTCGAAATGCAGTTAACTGCCTCCCTCCACAGCCAGCTCGTGTAATGATGTCTGCCTTCGCCACAAAGCTAAAACCCCAGAGGTCAAGAACCACATCTCCTCAATTTCCACGTCACCATGTCCTCGTAGAGGGCGCTCTGCAAGAGCGAATGGCCCGGAACTGTTCGTTGAAGAAACAGCCCAACCCGCTCTTATTCTTCTCTCAAGAATACACCTGGGGACGTAAGAGGACTCGGAACATTTACACACGTCTTTGGGACAATGGTAAACCCCTCTCTGCTAGAGCGTCACGGAGGGGAAGGAGAAGACTTATCGCAGGCGTTCGGTGCCACCTTCTCT
Source organism: Tursiops truncatus (assembly GCF_011762595.2). Lineage (NCBI taxonomy): Eukaryota > Metazoa > Chordata > Mammalia > Artiodactyla > Delphinidae > Tursiops > Tursiops truncatus. The sequence continues at coordinate 1,179,085 of NC_133428.1, read as the reverse complement.
GGCGTGTGTATCCTTTCAAGGAGCTCACATCTCCTTTTCTGTCAAGGTCCTATGGCTCAAACATTCCTTTACTTACTACTTAAAGAGACGATGGCTGGCTAGTTCCTGAACCTCACAGAGCACTTTCGCTGAGAGCACGTTCTTGGCTCTCCACGTATAATCCTCTAGCGTAAACGCAGCTACAGTAAATCCTCGAGTCGCTGAAGCACCCTGAACTCGTCGGCAGCAGAGCTGCCGCTGCTGAGTTGCATCCGCACCCCCGTGCTCTGAGGCTTCAGTCTTGAATATCATTCAACTACCAAGAGCCTTCATGGCACACGATGACTGTCAGGGCACTGTCAGTTCAAATTCCTTCATCTGAGAATCTCTTTAATTATGATGTGCAATGGTCTTGCAATTTGCATTTTAAGAAACGGTCCATCTGGTTTGCATTAGGGTCAGCTGGCTCCCCTGATTGGGAGTCACTGCATAATTGTGTGCAGATGGGGCTCAGGCCTGGACCCTCAGCCCTCACGTCAGTCCTTTCATAGTCCTTGAGAGCTCACCCAGCATCCCGGCTGCATAACCAGATGCAGAGGATGGATCTGTCCTCAGTGTGGTTTTTATTATGTAAATGACTAGGATCTTTCTTTTTTAGTATTTTTGAACGTATTAGTCATCTGAAATCTAAACTATTCTGTTAAAAACTTCAAAAATGCTATCATATAACATCCCACAATATATGACAATACCGGTGCATTTTTTTTCTTTAAAACATAACAAGTATTTTGGTGAAATCAAAGGAACAGAAACCCAGTGCTTCAAAAAAGGTTGAAACTATGCTGACAGAAAACTCAATAAAGACAGACCATCAGCAGTTGCAAATCATCACAAGATCTGACTGTTCATATAAATATACCTGTCACAAGTCTAGGTACGAAAATGCAGCAAGATATTGTGTTCCGGGCTTTCCTGGTGGCACGGTGATTAAGAATCCGACTGCCAATGCAAGGGACACGGGTGCAAGCCCTGGTCTGGGAACATCCCACATGCCGCGGAGCAGCTAAGCCCGTGAGCCGCGACTACTGAAGTCCAAGCACCACAACCACTGAAGCCCGCATGCCTAGAGCCTGTGCTCCGCAACGAGAAGCCACCGCAATGAGAAGCCCATGCACTGCAACGAAGAGTAGCCCCCACTCGCCACAACTAGAGAAAGCCCACGCACAGCAACAAAGGCCCAACGCAGCCAAAAATAAATTAAATTAAATTAAATTAAAATTAAAAAGATATTGTGGGGCTGCTTTCCTGGGGGCGCAGTGGTTAAGAATCCACCTGCCAATGCAGGGGACATGGGTTCGAGCCCTGGTCTAGGAAGATCCCACATGCCGCGGAGCAACTAAGCCCGTGCGCCACAACTACTGAGTCTGTGCTCCAGAGCCTGTGAGCCACAACTACTGAGCCCGCTTGCCACAACTACTGAAGCCCGCACGCACTGGAGCCCGTGCTCCGCAACAAGAGAAGCCACCGCAATGAGAAGCCTGTGCACCGCAACGAAGACTAGCCCCTGCTCGCCGCAACTAGAGAAAGCCCGCGCACAGCAATAAAGACCCAACGCAGCCAAAAATAAATAAAATAAATTTTTTTAAAAAAAGATATTGTGTTCCAGGGATAATATCTCTCCTAAGGACAACTGTACTCAAGGAATTTGTGCTTACATCACATTAAGGCACTCAGTCACTATATTCAAAGTGTGAAAAGTTAATTTGTGAAAAGCGGCCCATCTCCAAAATCCTGAGGTTGATGTATTTCAAATACTAAGAGATTCATGGAAATAGTAAGTCAACTCCATCATCACATCAGATCTTTCTGGGAAGAAACAAACTGATCTAGGATTAATTCCTGGTTAGCACCTGGTAAAGAAAAATGACTGCTGTCTCACAGCCACCTGCCTAACTGAAGGCCACAAACTACTCTGAATGTTTACATTTGGAAAAGAAGTTCAGCTCTTCTCTTTCCCTCCCCAAACCAAATGTCCCAGTTGGGAGTGAGGAGAGGCAGTAAGATACTAAAGCATCACCTCTAGACAGAGGACAGTCCAACTAGGCTGTAAACCAGACCTAAAATAGGGGAGGATCAAAGGAAAACCAGTGCCCCAACGAACCGGAGCTTGTGTTTCACCCATAGAAGACCAGCTTGGGAATTTCCCACAGTCTCACGAAGGTGTGCGTGTCACAGACTAGCACCTTCGGGCCTGGTTTACCCACGGTAACATGGTCAAGTCTTCCAGGGGGCTGCTTCTAATAGTTTTACTTGAAGGGTGAAGGAAAAGCTCTCTTTTGTTTTCCTTTGTTTCAAACCCTAACACCAGTCTGTAAAGTTAACTCAGGCATCAGGCAAGGACACTTCTCACAGCATAATCCAAATTAGATGCGCAAATGTAACACGGGACATTCTGTTATCATTTTTTTCAAAACACACAGTGTTTTGAAAAACTCAAGTTTCCAGCATATATAAAGCCTCCTAAGGTATGAAATCAGCCTACACCCCATCTTCCTTTCTACAAAAGTGGACCAGACAGAAAGGATATAAGTGTTTCCATGTATTTAAAAAATTTTTCATTAACTCAATAAGCGATAAAAGGAAAAACAGGACAGCGGATGGCACATAGCAATTTATGGCAAAAGCTAAGAAAGTGATTGGTCCACTTCAGTGAGTGTGTGCGTATGACCACCTTGACGAGGAACTGCTGGGCCGGGTGGAGGTTGGTGTCCTTTGATTTTGCACCCCGGTGCTCACCCAGTACAGGGCGTAAGCAATGTCAGGCACTGCCCATAACTCCTAACACATAGTCAGTAATTACTAACTGAGCTGAAATGTGTCAGTACTTGGAGATCCAGGTGACATCAGTCCCTTTTAAACTCAAAATGGGGAAGACATTAAGAAAATGCCCTCTGGGATTTCCTATGAGAGGACACTTCAACAAGTAAATAATGAATGAATGAAACGGACGTGAGGAACTTACAGGTTTGCCCAACAGAACCTCGTGGTTCTTCACGAGGTATACTTTGTATCTAATTTAAATATTACAACTCCACAAACTAGTTGGAAATAAAGTTCAAACAAAAAAAGCTCCATGTTATTGATGAGCCTAAAAACTACTGATAAATCAGTGGTTGTATTAGATTTAATCTATTTGATCTTGATCTGTCTTTTACTTGAGCTATAATAATGCAGGGGTGCCCAAAGAGGGCTTGAAGTTTAGGGTCCTATTACAGTAGCTGGAGAGAGTGAAAATAAAAATGACAGGAGAGCTGGCCCAGGTGGGAACAGGCATTAGACGCCTCGCTGCTGCCAACCCCTGGATCCCCTCGGAGGCGGCCTGCGACCTCAGCCTCAGCACTTGTGAACTGACAGCGGGACTGGTCCAGCTCAACCAGCGGTGGAGCTCCCTCTTCCTAAGGAAAACGCCTGCACAGACCCGGCGCGAGCAGAGACAGGCAGGCAAGCTCGTTTCCCACCGGCTGTTTTGGGGCAGTAAGGGTGCACTTATGAAGGTGAGAAGGACAGTGACAGCTGGGCCTCCAAAGGTTGTCAGGCTGATTTGCATGCATGTTGATGGCTGGATACATGCTTTTCTCCTCACAAGGCCAAGCGCTGGGTCAGGAAGGACCCTTTCTCAGAGAGGCTGGGACCATCAGCACCAGAAGCCTCTTTTTTTCTTTTTTGCGGTACGCGGGCCTCTCACTGTTGTGGCCTCTCCCGTTGCGGAGCGCAGGCTCTGGACGCGCAGGCTCAGCGGCCGTGGCTCATGGGCCCAGCCGCTCCGCGGCACGTGGGATCTTCCCGGTCGCATCCCCTGCATCGGCAGGCGGACTCTCAAGCACTGCGCCACCAGGGAAGCCCAGAACCCTCTTTTGATGACTGTCAGATGCTCCCAGGACATGGAAGCCAGCCTTCATTCAGAGAGCAAGGAAAAAATCTCTATGTAGTGTGTGTGTATATATATATTTTTTTTTTTTTTTCAAAATAATACTATTTTATCCTTGTGCTCATTATGCAAAAGTCACTGCCAGGTCAACAGAGTCTTTTTATTCTATTTGCGGTTAGCCCTCCATGAATTGCCTCTGTCCACAAACACCCAGGTCAAGACTTACTTGTAGTAGAAAGGCGACTTCGGCACTTGAGAAAAGCCCACCGTATTACGTTTAAATTGCAGCTATCTTTTAATCATTAATCATTTATGCTGGCCCTTTACAGACTATTTCCCGTATTCTCGGTGAACCAGGCATACTTGAAATTCACACGGACTCTTCACTGCTTTCACGTGAAAAGCACATTTTAATTTATATTGACTCCTTTAACCGCCTCACTTTGAAAACAAAAAGGGTTTTACAAATGGGTTTTCAACCATCATTCTAAAAGCATCCTATTTTTATGGTAAATGCTGGTATAGCAAATGTTCTATAATAACAGGTTTCATAATAGTAGACTTTTAAAAAATTAAATGGTGTTAGATTGGGCAGAGGTGATTTTATGTAGTTTATAACAAAAGGCATGGAAACAATAAAACTTTAAATCCATTAAGGAAACATCAGTCTGTTAAGAAAGGGAAAGCAGCAATTATTTTGAATCTGAGACAGTATTTGTGCCAGGTTTCCAAGGATCTTAGGGGAAAAAAAATGGAAAACTGCATGGATTCCACAGATTTCAGGTAAGAGTATTTCCAAGTGGCAGCTGGAGGAAGATGGCGCAGGTATGTGTCTTCTGGGAGACCTGAATTGTGATAAGCCTAAGAACAGACTTCTGAAAATAGTCAACAAGCCCCTAATGCAGAACCGGCATTGCAACAACATACACTTGATGCGTGAGAGGGAAAGTGCGAGAGAGCAAGAGAGATCTCTTTCTACTTATAATGAATAATGCCTAGTGACCGATTCTCTTTTTCTCTTCAAATGAGACCCAAAAAAGTAACGAACTGTTATGTCTCCCATAGTATGCTTTCTGGCATGCCAAACTATACATGATACAACAGCATGGGTTTAACATACAAGAACTTCGTCACACTCACAGAAAGAGGCATGTAACAGCATAGAGGAGTTAAGTGCTCTAGAAGATGCCTGTGGATGTAAACCGTTACATCGGCTAAATTGTTTGGTAACTTGCATCCCTATCTTTTGGAAGAGGGCAATTCCTCCATCTGGGAACTGAAGATACCAATCAAAATATTGAAAGTTCCCTGCAAGCACACTTCTGTTCTTGGATCGTGCCAACAGAAACCCACAACACTCATGCGTCTATTATGCGTTTTTCAGCTGGGCCCCATCGCCAGCCTGTTTTCCAAGGATGTGAATACGGTTACTCCAAGGTAGCGAGCGGAGCTCCGTTCATTTACTCATGTTGGAGAAAAACACACAAAAAGTTCCTGAGTTGATGGTGGCCTTCCGACATGTCAACTTCTAAACGAACTCATGTGATATAGCTATTATTTTGTAATAACTTTAAATGGAGTGTAATCTATAAAAATACGGAGCCACGATATTGTACACCTGAAACTAATACTGTAAGTCAACCATACTTCAATAAAAAAATAAGAAGAATTCCCATGAAGGATTTACTCCACCCCAGTAGGAGTTCACTGGGGCTGATTTCTATGGTCCAGTAAGTATTTTCAGATGTTTGTATGTGGCACAAGGTACATTTTCATACAGTTCTCGCTTTCCTTCCAAGTCACATCTTTGACATCCTTCCTCACACGCACACAACCCCCCCGTGACCCTGGAGGTCCCCTCGCCTACTCCGCTCTGCTCCTTACCTTTGTACAGAGTCTTGGGCACCTGGCAGGTGTGTCCACATCCATTGGAACAACACTTCTTAACCCCAGAGCATTCACTGTCCACTTCACAGCTTTCGACACAGGCGGCGGCAAAGCCACTGGCCTTCTCGGGAGCTGGGCAATCCCCCTGCTTTACCGACAGGATGTACTTGAGGAACTCACAGCTGGTCAGGCATTCATAGTTCTTCTTGGGGAACAGAGGCTGGGAGAGAATAGAAAAAAAAATTCTCCCATTAAAGACACATGGAGTCTGATTTCCAAGGCGTCAGAAAGGCAGGTCAAAATTCTTACTCCATCAAAGTCTCCCCTGAATTGTTCACAAAGTAAATGTACTTGCTTTCTTTCCCCCTAAAGAAGTGATCTTTTATGCTAATTTTTTAAAGGACTACGACCCATGACTTAGAACTTTATTTTACATGCAACAGATACACGTCAATTACACATACGCGCATTCACAGATTATTGTTACATTCTAAGTTCTGATATTGTAAATTTAATGTACATCGAGACATCAATACTCTGACAATTAAATACCAGGGAAAAATTTCACACTCTTAATTACCAAAGGTGGAAAACTAGAAACACTAGCTAGGAAAAGTATCATTTCAAGGTTTGAATTAGAATTGTAGATGAGAATAACATTGATTGTTAATAATCATATATAGGGTTTCCCTGGTGGTGCAGTGGTTAGGAATCCGCCTGTCAATGCGGGGGACACGGGTTCGAGCCCTGGTCCGGGAAGATCCCACATGACACGGAGCACCTAAACCTCTGCACCACTACTGAGCCTGCGCTCTAGAGCCCACAAGCCACAACTGCTGAAGCCCACGTGCCACAACTACTGAAGCCCGTGCGCCTAGAGCCCGTGCTCCACAACAAGAGAAGCCACGGCAACAAGCAGCCTGCACACCGCGACGAAGACCCAACACAGCCAAAAAAAATTAATTCATTTTTTTTAAAAAAACAAAGTTAAAAAGAATTTTTTTTAATTAATGATACATAAAATTTGAAAATAACATGAACTGACTGGATCAAAACTGTGTCTCAATTCAAGAACTTTCCAGGTAAAACAGAAGAAAGGTCATGCTTTCAATACTGAAGTACCACAAGTCTGTAGCTAGTTAATTTAAATTAAAAAAAAAAACTTTATAAACATTTAAAGCATCATCAGTTCTTAAGGCTCTTCTGTCTTATGCACTTTCACAGCTCATTTTTCTGTTAGCTACTAGATGTTTTACTTCATTAGTTTTTTTTTTCTTTAAGGATACTGAGTTGGTATGGTGTGGGGTTTTTTAATATAAATTTATTTATTTTATTTATTTTTGGCTGTTCATTGCTGCGTGTGGGCTTTCTCTAGTTGTGGGAGAGCGGGGGCTACTCTTCGTTGCAGTGCGTGGGCTTCTCGTTGCAGTGGCTTCTCTCGTGGTGGAGCACGGGCTGTAGGCACGTGGACTTCCATAGTTGTAGCACATGGGCTCAGTAGTTGTGGCTCACGGGCTTAGTTGCTCCATGGCATGTGGGATCTTCCCAGACCAGGGCTCGAACAAGTGTCCCCTGCATTGGCAGGCGGATTCTCAACCACTGCGCCACCAAGGAAGCCCTTCATTGGTTTTTGAAGTTCTCAATTCAGGTCCAAATCTAAGTTAGGAATCAAAGAAGCATGTGAAAGGATCAGGAACAATTATAGAGCTTTGGCCAGCTTTCCTCTTTCAACAAAATGTATACATTACATGCACTGACGAAAACAGTTAAGTTACTAAAGTCATTGGCCCCTGCCACACCGGCTGAGATTTGCAAGTAGACATAATTTTATTAAATCTGGCAAGTGTTTACTGCTTGCTAAGTTAGCAATCACAGGGACTTAGTTTGCGCTATGCATAATCAAATCAGCTCACGGCAAACATCCTCACACATGAAAACGGAGTATAACTTGGGAGTCAGATAACGAAGTAAGGGCTGTCTGTTCATATGACTCTAATCATCTTCATGCCAACTGCCACGCCCTTGAACTGGGAGGGACAGGAAAGCAGGAGCTGCTATCTCCTCCCCTTACTGATTTACTCACCGAGCTCATTACTCACTGGGCCAGAATTAAAAACAAGTAAACAAAAACACTGGCGGAGACAGATCTGCAACATTTGCTCCCACTGAGTGTAAAAGAAGAATGATCATAATTAGCACAATCCTTTGGATCTTCCAGTTGAGGTAGGGTTGTTCTCTACAATTCTTTTCCGTTTTGCTATGGATTCAAAAATGTGATTTTTTTTGTTGTGGGGGGGTGGGTATTTTGAGGTCCATGGAAACAAATCAGGAATCAAAGAAAGTTCCTCTCTGCACTGGAGCTTTCTAGACGGGTCCCCGAGCTTGCAGTGTTCCAGATGACATACTGAATATTCTATTAGATTGTGTACACGGAGAACTAGGCAGGGCTGTACCAAGTTAGCTCCCAACAGCTACTCAGCAGGACTGGACTCATGGATGTATCTTTTCTTTTCCCACTGCTACACATTTCCTGTTTAACATTTCCAAATTCTTCTGTTATTCTGATCATAACGTTACAAGAGCCAAAGACAGAGAGGCGGCTTTGCTTCTCCTACAGCGTGACCATCCACAAGTCTCCAATATGCCCCCACCAGGCCCAGCACTGAAATCTGCAGGGAGGGCAGTGGGCCCCCTTGGAATTTATAAGAAAGAAAGAGTCTTCAGTCCTTGAACGTAAATGAAGATCATCTCACAAATACGTGAATTGGTACAGTAATCTCACAGAGGCGTTCTCCTTCACTCTTCTATTTGTTCAGCTCTACTGAAGGCAAATTTTGATGTTCTCTATCAATTATCTTAGATAATCCTCTTGGATTAGGTTGAAAAATATTAATGGTCTGAATATAAATTAGAGAACATATGGTATCTGTACACAAGGTCTCTCCCCATGTCTTTAATCATTGCTTAATGAGAATTTACCACTGAATGGAATAAGGACAAAAATGCTCACAGGTGAGAGAAAACGATGTGTGAACATTAGGACTCTAGATATAAAGAAAATGTGTAAATTGGTCCCCTGATCACCAGTTGGAAATCCTGTGAGCAAAAGATCATTTGGGTGCAGGAAAAGAAACTTCTCACCTTTAAGCGTGTCATATTTCTTGTGCCATGACAACTTAATCACTCGTAGACTCGTCAGGAGGGATGTGAACATTTTAGCAAAGGTGCGGGTTACCCAAATCACAAGGAGTGTCATGCCCCTCAACTTCACAGAAATGAAAACATGCATGGCAACGACAGATGCACCTACTGAATGCTGCATTTCTTGTTTATACAACTGCATCCAGTCTGTTAAGGCAAATTATGAATTGTAAAACTATGTAACTACAATTCCTTTATAAAACTACTCGTATGAATAATTTCACACAAATAACCATTTCTCCAGGTCACTGGCTTGAGTTTAAAATTTGGAGAAAACGTAGTTACTATGCTGATTAATTTTGTTTGTTTTTTGTTTTTTTCTGCCCTGTCCATATACAAAAATAAGAGTGGAATAGTCTTCAAAGATCATGTATTTTTCTAGAGTAGTTAGGGCCTAAAGGATGTCATTATGCGTCCAAAGACGGGCTCAAAAAAGCAAAGAGGTGAAGGAAAATGCCCTTGGGTGCATTGCATTAAGGGGAAACTCCCCCATATTTTAATTAACATTCTACACAATACTAATAAATTCTTATAAATCTCTCCTACATGCCATCTCTTAGCCCGAAACTCAAATGTGTTTTCAGTGCCTCACCTAGGCAACACACTACGCTCACCTTTCTTGTGGCAAATGGTAAAATCGAAATGAAATACTAACAATAGTAACTAACTGTTCTTGGATGCTTTTAAAAAAGATACTCTTATCTTCATTTTGTTTGGTGTAAAATGCAAGGTACTTCACAATAAAATAATCTGTGCGGCAATCATGGGATGATGAACACAAACACATCAAATTCAGTAACATATACTAATACGTTAGAAATCCTATAAATATGAAGCCTCAGATACGGAGAAAACTCTGCATTTGGTGTCTGGTTCAATTCACCAGAACTGCACATGTGCCCAATCTCAACACAGAGCCTTGGCAAAGAGCCAGGGCCTGGGGGCTCTCTCCTGGCTCCAGCCAACACGCAGGCGTGCAACCTTCAGTGTGGACCCCTGAAAGGAGCTCTCCACCTTCATCACCACCATCCCCGCCACCCTCACCAGGGACGACCCGAGGAACCAGCCGTGGCAGGTCATCGCTAACAGCTGCTGAGGGTCTCCCACCCCGTCACCTCTACCAGCTGCTTCCCTAGCTCACCCCACATACTCCTCCCCAGGCCCTACAGCCAGGATTATTTCCATTTCACAAATGAGCAGACAGAAGCTCGGGGAGGTCGTAATTTATCCAAAACCACAAACGAGTAAGAGTGTGGGCCAATGTTTATCTAAGGGCTGCCCTGTATCTCAGGGTAAAGTTAGAAGATGGTTAAGCCAATGGCTTTCAACTTGCTTCCCTACTAGGATAACCTGGGGACTTCTAGCACTCCAGAAACATCCAGGACTAGAGCAGAGGGGAAAAATGCACGCGGGCGCACAAACACACACACTTACATACCTGCATATATGTAAACCATATATACATATAAATCAAAAGGGCAGTTATACTCCACGAATACTGATACGAATGGGCAACGCTGAGATAGAGCTTGCACTACTGAACTCCGAGGATAGAGGTATAATTTTTCAGCCATTCAGGTAGAAAAGGCAAGTTCACTATGATGGAGAAAATAAGGTTTCTCCCAGGTTAATGTGTCTCTATAAAATTTAATGTGTGACGGCAATACGGCAATGGCTATATAATACTAAAGAATATATATATATATATAAAATCAGCTAAGTTGTTATTCAAATAAACACGTGACAGAAATATTCTCAAAGACATAAAGACTCAGAGAATATAACACGCATGAGCCTTTCTTGCAAAACTATGCAATGGTAAAATTCAGCTGTTCCACAAGTTCACAGAAATGAAGAGTAGACGGGCTAGCACAGCACCCCCTGAAAAAAATATAAAGTGTATACTTATATATTATGCGAGAAAAAAAGTGTGTGCAAACCCATTTGGACATCAGGTATAACAGTAGGCAGAGCCTGCCGTGAATAATCTCAAAGAAAATGGTATCTTTTAAAAGACATTGAGACATGATCTAATTTAGAAAGCCAAAAATAAAGAAATTAGCATAAAAGAATTACTAATCATTTTGTCATCCACATAAATATAAAACTAAATTTGAAAAAAGTAGGAGTTACAGTTTAAAAAGATAATATGATATAATAAAATTAAAAGAATATGTCTTAAAAAACCGGTAGGTTAGAAGGAATGGAGCAAGAAATCCTGAACTTAATTTTAGGATATCCGTATTCAGGGCTATGACGTACTGCATGCAGCAAAACGAGCAGAAGGGAAAGGCCTATGGGGAGAAGTCCAGAGGAAACCAGGTGCAAACTTTCCCAGTGGGGTCACACAGGATGCATTAAATTCCTCCAGCCACGAGTTGTAACAACACGTGTGAAATGCTGTCAACCAGCGAAGTCCAGGGGAGACATGAAGCCCAGAGCTTTTCTGGGGGGCTGGTCACATAGGCACCTCCTGCGTAGCATGTACCAAACCCAGACTCCCAGAAGGAAACAGGTGTCAACAGTTTAGGAACAGTGCTATTGGTCTGTACTTTTCTTTTTGTGTGACATCCTTGTCTGGTTTTGGTATCAGGGTGATGGTGGCCTTGCAGAATGAGTTTGGGAGTGTTCCTCCCTCTGCTATATTTTGGAAGAGTTTGAGAAGGATGGGTGTTAGCTCTTCTCTAAATGTTTGATGGAATTTGCCTGTGAAGCCATCTGGTCCTGGGCTTTTGTTTGTTGGAAGATTTTTAATCACAGTTTCCATTTCAGTGCTTGTGATTCGCCTGTTTATATTTTCTATTTCTTCCTGGTTCAGTCTCGGGAGGTTGTGCTTTTCTAAGAATTTGTCCATTTCTTCCAGGTTGTCCATTTTATTGGCATAGAGTTGCCTGTAGTAATCTGTCATGATCCTTTGTATTTCTGCAGCATCAGTTGTTCCTTTTCCTTCTTCATTTCTAATTCTACTGATTTAAGTCTTCTCCCTTTTTTTCTTGATACAGACCAATATCACTGATGAACACAGATGCAAAAATCCTCAACAAAATACGAGTAAACAGAATCCAAGAACACATTAAAAGGATCATACACATACACATACACATACTCAAGTGGGGTTTATCCCAGGAATGCAAGGCTTCTTCAATATATGCAAATCAACCAATGTGATAAACCATATGAACAAATTGAAGGAGAAAAACCATAAGATCATCTCAATAGATGCAGAAAAAGCTTTTGACAGAATTCAACACCCATTTACGACAAAAGCTCTCCAGAAAGTAGGCATAGAGGGAACTTACCTCAACATAATAAAGGCCATATATGACAAGCCCACAGCCAGCATCATCCTCAATGGTGAAAAACTGAAAGCATTTCCACTAAGATCAGGAATAAGACAAGGTTACCCACTCTCACCGCTCTTATTCAACATAGTTTTGGAAGTTTTAGCCACAGCAATCAGAGAAGAAAAGGAAATAAAAGGAATCCAAATCAGAAAAGAAGAAGTCAAACTGTCACCGTTTGCAGATGACATGATGCTATACACAGAGAATCCTAAAGATGCCACCAGAAAACTACTAGAGCAATCAATGCATTTGGTAAAGGAGCAGGATACAAAGTTAATGCACAGAAATCTCTGGCATTACTATACACTAATGATGAAAAATCTGAAAGAGAAATTAAGGAAACACTCCCATTTACCACTACAAAAAAAAAGAATAAAATACCTAGGAATAAACCTACCTAAGAGGGCAAAAGACCTGTATGCAGAAAACTATAAGACACTGATGAAAGAAATTAAACATGATACAAACAGATGGAGAGATATACCATGTTCTTGGATTAGAAGAATCAACACTGTGAAAATGACTATACTACCCAATGCAATCTACAGATTCAATGCAATCCCTAGCAAATGGCACTTTTCACAGAACTAGAACAAAAAATTTCACAATTTGTATGGAAACACAAAAGACCTCTCGAATAGCCAAAGCAATCTTGAGAAAGAAAAACAGAGCTGGAGGAATCAGGCTCCCGGACTTCAGACTATACTACAAAGCTACAGTAATCAAGACAGTATGGTACTGGCACAAAAACAGAAGTATACATCAATGCAACAGGATAGAGAGCCAAGAGATAAACCCACACACTTATGGTCACCTTATCTTTGATAAAGGAGGCAAGAATATACAATGGATAAAAGACAGCCTCTTCAATAAGTGGTGCTGGGAAAACTGGACAGCTACATGTAAAAGAATGAAATTAGAACACTCCCTAACACCATACACAAAAATAAACTCAAAATGGATTAAAGACCTAAATGTAAGGCCAGACACTATACAACTCTTAGAGGAAAACATAGGCAGAACACTCTATGACATAAATCACAGCAAGATCCTTTTTGACCCACCTCCTAGAGTAATGGAAATAAAAACAAAAATAAACAAATGGGACCTAGTGAAACTTCAAAGCTTTTGCACAGCAAAGGAAACCATAAACAAGACGAAAAGACAACCCTCAGAATGGGAGAAAATATTTGCAAATGAAGCAACTGACAAAGGATTAATCTCCAAAATATACAGGCAGCTCATGCAGCTCAATATCAAAAAAAAGAAAACAACCCAATCAACAAATGGGCAGAAGACCTAAGTAGACATTTCTCCAAAGCAGATACACAGAGTGCCAACAAACACATGAAAGGATGCTCAACATTATTAAACATTAGAGAAATGCAAATCAAAACTACAATGAGGTATCACCTCACACCGGTCAGAATGGCCATCATCAAAAAGTCTACAGACCAGAAATGCTGGAGAGGGTGTGGAGAAAAGGGAACCCTCTTGCACTGTTGGTGGGAATGTAAATTGATACAGCCACTATGGAGAACAGTATGGAGGTTCCTTAAAAAACTACAAATAGAACTACCATATGACCCAGCAATCCCACTACTGGGCATATACCCTGAGAAAACCATAATTCAAAAAGAGTCATGTACCACAATGTTCACTGCAGCTCTATTTACAATAGCCAGGACATGGAAGCAACCTAAGTGTCTATCGACAGATGAATGGATAAAGAAGATGTGGCACATATATACAATGTAATATTACTCAGCCATAAAAGGAAACAAAATTGAGTTATTTGTAGTGAGGTGGATGGACCTAGAGTCTGTCATAGAGAGTGAAATAAGTCAGAAAGAGAAAAACAAATACTGTATGCTAACACATATATATGGAATATAAAAAAAATGGTTCTGAAGAACGTAGGGGCAGGACAGGAATAAAGATGCAGACGTAGAGAATGGACTTGAGGATATGGGGAGGGGGAAGGGTAAGCTGTGACAAAGTGAGAGAGTATCATGGACATATATACACTACCAAATGTAAAATGGACAGCTAGTGGGAAGCAGCCGCATAGCACAGGGAGATCAGCTCGGTGCTTTGTGACCACCTAGAGGGGTGGGAGAGGGAGGGTGGGAGGGAGGGAGACGCAAGAGGGAGGGGATATGGAGATATATATATATGTATAGCTGATTCACTTTGTTATACAGCAGAAACTAACACACCATTGTAAAGCAATTATATTCCAATAAAGATGTTAAAAAATAAATAAATAAATAAAATACAGGGAAGAGAAAAAAATAGTTTAGAACAGTGAGCCCCCTCCTCTCAGTTAGGGATTGGTGGGAAAATCTCCCCCAGCCCAAGTTTCCAGAAGCCAGCCAAGGGTCAACCTTTTAGGCAGGAATTTCTAAGGACAGGTTTGCTATGATAACTCCTCTGCACAGGTAACCATGGCTATTTCCAGATGGTAGACTTTGGAGTAAAGGTTAAGTTTTAGTCTCCTGTGCAGCTTGTTATATAAATATTTCAATGGGCATATATAATTTCTATAAAAAGTAAAGACATTATACTGTTTAAAAAAACAACCCAAACTACCAGATGTATCTTTCAAGGAAGGCATCTAAATGCTAAGTATGCATGAAATAGGAAAAGGCATCCTCAGTTCACATGTTTCTAATTTATGCTTGGAAATGAAATTATAATTTGCTTGGAAACTCAGTTACACATCCTAATTTATTAAATGTGATTACAGTTAATTTGGTTCCCAGGCAAACTGTAGACCTTGGCCATGAATACTGTAAAATGAGGAGAAAATCAGAAACATGTATTCGAAAATAGTCACTTTCCTATGAGTACACGTCCCTTTTGCTAAATTAGAGTCATCTTTACATATGTTTATCTCGGCTTCCTCTTCCTTGGCTTTTCTATTTATTTTGAAGGCAATTGTGACACACGGTATGAGGTTATCAAAGGTCAAATTCTCCACTGGGAGCATCACTCCAGAATCATGCTGGAAGATCTCTGGAAGATCTCCAGGAACAAAAATAATTCCAAAACTTCAAAATTTTCTAGAGAATCAGGGACAGTTAGGACACTTGGTAGACCACCATTTCCCTCTCTCCCCCTCGTCCTGCATTTTGTTACTAGGAGCTACCAGGCATGTCTGTGAAGCCCCACGAAGCCTTTATATACTGACTCAGAAGCCAAACTGGCATTCTAGGTACTAGGAAGCTACTGATGAACAGAAGAAGAGCAGGACAGTTACGCCGCACCATGCTTCCAGTTTATGTCTCTACTAACAAACAGGTGACATCATTAAGCAGTTTCATTTGTATTCAAACAGAGGTAGACACAGGAGGTAACGCAGGTACACACACGTGAGGTCAAAAGAGGATGAGACAAGGAGAAAGCTTTTACGATAGGCGGTCAACACTTAGCATGAGTTAACTGGGTAAGCGTGGTGTGGAAGGGCAGAGGGCTATTCTAGAAGGAAAGAATGACAAACACGAGGGCAGAAGCAAATACAGGGTACTCCATTCACGGCACGGCAACTACATCAGTAAGGCAGGAGCTGCATGCAGTGGTGACAACATCAGTGCCGCAAGTCTTGGTTTCTCCAAATGTACGAGGGGAATAATGATAATACTTACTGTGAACTATTACCCTAAGCGCTGACGTATATTGAACACTTGGCACAGGTTCTGCCACATAATCATGCTGAAATTAGTGCTAGCCCCGAAAAGAAGTATTACAGTTTTAAAACATCATTCTAGAAATTCTAGAAAAACGAAAAAACAATGAGAAACACAAGAGGTTAATTACAGATTACCTAAAATACTCGTATGAAAAATTTCTTTTGAGGAGGAATAAATTGTCAAGTTGTTAAATGTACAGATTTACTCTGATTTTTTCTAACGATTCCATCTCAGAGAATTTTGCAAATCCTGTCCCATCCAAGTTACAAGCAAAATCATACTTCAGAAAAGAGATACACTTTCACAGTCTTAGAAATTATAAAAGGTCTGTACCCCCAATTCCAACGTCATCGGGGGGGGCATTCCCCGCACAAACACCAAGCAATTCTCAGACCCTCGCGGGGTGTTTACACAACTCAACTCAATCGTGACACTATCTTCCTGGAGACGGCATCAGACCCCACAGGTCGCGGGCTCAGTCCTACAGGACGACATCCCCTACTGCCTCTGCACAGGCCAGTTCCAAGTTCAGACTGTCGCCTGTGCTTCTGACCAAAGGGCTACAGATTGGAGGTTCCGACAAGCCCCATTCAGGTTCAATTAGTTTGCCAGAGTGCCTCAGAGAAATCAGAGAAACATTTCACCTACTGTATGACCAGTTTCTTACAAAAGGACGTAAGGCGGGAACGGCCAAACGGAAGCCGTGCACAGGGCACGGTACGGGGAAAGGACACAAGATACTCTTCCCAAATCTCCGCATGTTCACCAACCAGGAAGCTCTCTGAACCCGGTCCTCTGGGGGTTTGATGGAGGCCTCATTACTCGGGCATGACTGATCAGCTCATGGGCCGCTGAGGACTGAAGTCAATCTCCGGCTCTTCCCCCCTTCCCTTAAGTCAGAGGGTGGGAGGAAAGTTCCAACCCCTAACTACAGGGTTGCTCCCCTGGCAACCAGCCCCCTGTGAGCAGGGGCTTGGCCAAGGTCATCTCATTAAAGTAACAAGGCACCTTGTGAGAGCTCTCACCACTTAGGACATTCCCGAGGACCTCTGTGCCAAGAAGGGGGTCGAAGACCAAATGCATATATTTCTTCTTATAAATCGCAGGACCCCAGAAATCTTCCTTGAAATTTCTCTTCCTTTGTTTATACACTACTATATGGATAGCATACTTTTAGACTGATGGTACCATCGCAAAGTGAACTAGAAATTACTGTGAATAGAATGTTATTTCCTCATTATAATGTGCAAGGGAAAGTACAAATACCATAGGTTAGCAAAAGGGGTCTCAGCAGAAGTGACTTTTGCCCCACAGAGAGTATGGTAAGGCAAGGCCCGGAGACATCTTTTGGTCCTTACAACCGGGAGGGGAGTGCTCCTGGCATCTAGCGAGTGGGCAGAGCTCAGGGATGCCGCTACAGACCCCACAGTGCACAGGACAGCCTCATGGCAAAGAAGTATTTAACCAAAAACGTCAAGAGTGTCGGACTTCAAAGACTCCGGATGAGAGCAATATATTGATTCATTAGACGGAAAAGCACAAATGTGGAAGGGAGATAAGCTTCCATCACTCTCTGGAGAAGCCCAGAAGCCTCTAGGAGACAGACATTGAAACAACAAAACCACGATGTCATAAGCACTGTCACAGACACGTACAAACCCCGCGAGAACAACAGGTAGCGCATAGTCAAAACACGTCTCGACAGTGTCCAGCAGTGTGTCATGCGACAGGGACAAGGAGAAGGCAGTCACGGCTCTGCTGCCACTCTGCCCGCCTCTCAGGAGCGCTAAAACGTAAATAACCGTATCAGTTACTAAACACAGGAGAGACACGAGCTCACGTGAAGTTGTCAAAGGAGGCGCTCAGAAGATGTGACAGCTGTCTTAAATGAAGAAAGGCAGGAGTGAAGAGGACCGTCTGAATGTCACTGTCTTTTCAGCCATGAAGAACCAACTGTGCAAAACCAGAGTAGTCAGGGCACAGTCTGGAGAGCTTCAATTCATTTGGTTTATTTGCCCAAAACCCTCTACGTATGCCTGTTGAGGAACGTGGGGACTGACCTTCTGGAAACAACCATAAAACTGGACAGAATACACGGAACAGCAGACAATGGCCGACAGCTAGCACGGGGCTGTACGCCCTGAGACAGCACACAAATGAGGTGAGCCCGGAGACGGCCAACGATGCATGGCTGCGGGTAAGTTCAAGTCCACAGTGCGAGGAGGGGTGACCCAAAGGTCGTCCTGCAGCTCTTCTGAGTCGAGGAGAAAGAGATCAAAGTTTGAGGAGGCTGAAACGAGTAGGTCTTGTGGGCAGAAAACCAGGAAGGATGGAACTAGGCAAAGAGAAACCCAGAGAGCTGTGAGGGACCCCTCAAGTTTTGGGCTGAATACTGCTTTCTTTTAACATTCTTTTTTTTTTTTTTCATCTTCTTTTCCATTATGGTTTATCCCAGGACACTGAACAGAGTTCCCTGTGCTCTACAGTAGGACCTTGTTGTTTATCCATCCTACATGTAAACGCTCACATCTGCTAACCCCAAACTCCCACTCCACCCCTCTCCCAACCCCCTCCCCCTTGGCAACCACAAGTCTGTTCTCTGTGCCCATTAAGTCTGTTTCTTGAACATGCGTGAGGTGAAAGCACACGAGACCGGGGAAGGAACAGACAGAAAGCACTAGAGCAAGCAATTCCTGGAGTTCTAAGCAGGCTACTACCTCACATTCTAACCGTCAGAGCAGAAAGGATACACGATACACAGGGCATCGGATAGAGTCCTCAGAAAAATATCACTATAGTAATGGGGACAAATTAGCCCTAGACTAAAGGCTGCTCTGAATCTGCCCTCAGAAAGTTTAAACGCAAGTCTCTACAAAAGCAAACTGATCGCAAGTAACTACATGCCAGAACGATCGAATGCTTTTTACAAAATACAGCAAAATTCAGAACACGAAAATCTGACATCCAATCAAAAATCATCAGGCATGCTGGACTTCCCTGGTGGCTCCGTGGTTAAGAATCCGCCTGCCAAGGCAGGGGACACGGATTCGAGCCCTGGTCCGGGAAGATCCCACATGCCGCGGAGCAACTAAGCCCATGCACCATGACCACTGAAGCCGCGTGCCACAATTACTGAAGCCCACGTGCCTAGAGCCCGTGGTCCGTAATAAGAGAAGCCACGGCAATGAGAAGCCCGCGCACAGCAACGAAGAGTAGCCCCTGCTTGCCGCAACTACAGAAAGCTTGTGCGTAGCAATGAAGACCCAAGGCAGCCAAAAATTATTTTTAAAAAAGTACTTAAAAAAAAATCATCAGGCATGCAGAGAAGCAGGAAACTATGACACACAAGCAAAAGGGAAACAGAGAATCTAGAGAAACAGAGCCAGAAACAACACAGGTGATGTAATTAGCAGGAAAGGACAGTTATCGATAAAAGGTTATTATAAATATGCTCTATATGCCCAGGAATGTAGAAGAAAACACGGACACAGAGAGGAGAGGAAAAGAAGATGCAGGAACGACCTGCATGGAACTTCCAGAAGTAAAAATGAAGGAACAAAAACATGACAGAGAGGATTGAAAAAGTGTCAGACACTGTAGAAGAAAAGACCACTTGATGGGAACCTGAAGACACAATGATAAAAACTATCAAAATGAAGCAGGCATTGGGGGAAAAAAATGAGCAAAAAACATGATCAGAGACTGACTGACCAGGAGACCATATAAAGTCTGTCATGTGTATTTAGGGCCCCAGAAGACAGGACACAGAGGATGGGGCAGAAAAAAAATTGGCCCATGTGTTTAAAATTTGATTAAAATTATAAGCCCACAATTAGAAGAAACTTAGTGACCCCCAACAGAAGACACATAAAGGCCACCCCATCAAGGTATCCATAATCATATTAAAACTGGACACAGAAAGAAACACTTAAAAGCAGACAGAGATATAAACAGATTCTTTATAAACAGCTGGAAAAAAAAGAATGTCGGAGATTTTTCAGAAAATATACAAGACCAAAGAAAATGAAAAGATTTTTAAACAACTCATTTTTAAAAAATTGCTAACCGGAAATTCTGTATCCAGTGAAATACCTTCCGTCTGGGGACAGAGACAAACCGACAATTATAATTCTGCGTTTTGAATGATAAAAGTGTGAGGGTTTGATTTCTTTATTTATGTATGTATGGCTGCGTTGGGTCTTTGTTGCTGTGCGCAGGCTTTCTCTAGTTGCAGCGAGCGGGGGCTACTCTTCGTTGCGGTGCGTGGGCTTCTCACTGCCATGGCTTCTCTTGTTGCGGAGCATGGGCTCTAGGCACGTGGACTCAGTAGTTGTGGCACGTGGACTCAGTAGCTGTGGCTCGTGGGCTTAGTCGCTCCACGGCATGTGGGATCTGCCTAAGCACTGCACCACCAGGGAAGCCCTTCCACTTTTAAAAAACCATTTTCATCTGTTTATTTTCAATCATTATCAGCCACTGCACATTTTCTCTCTATAGAATACCACAGAAGAAATCACAAGACTTCATCAGTAGGCACCTCAAAGTGACAGCTTATAGGGAACCCCACTATCAAAGAAGGGGAATCCACACACTAGTCCTTCACCCAGCAGCATCTGCACTGCTGGGGAAACGGAGACTCTCGTGCCGAGAGCCCATGCCTGCTAAGACAGAATCTGCACTTTAGCAAGATTCCAGGTGACGTGTGTGAAGGACCAGGCCTGGGAAGCGCTGCTCTGGCCCCGGGGAGCTGCAGCTGGCATCTGCAGAAGCTGAGTCTCTCCATCGCTGCACTGAAACTTGATTCAAGCCTAGTTTCTGACTCCAGAAATCTGGGCTTTTCCCCCAACGAATCTCCCACTTTACACTCCCGATGACGATCATTTCCCCTCGGCTTATAAATGTATTCAAAGTCTTCTCAAGGTAAAAACACAAAAACCATTTCCCCCAAATCAAAGCCCCTGACCCAGCCACTTGTCTCTCCTCTTTCCCACCCAGGTGGTCTTAGGAAGGAACTTCAACTTGTGGACAGAGTTGTGTGCATCTGTTGTACATTTCCTCCTGTACATTTACTATTCGAGTGGGACCTTTTAAGGCTGTCTTCTACTGACCTGTCATAGAATTCCAAAGTGGCGACCTGGCCCTCCGCCATCATAATAAAAAGAGCTACTATTTATCCAGTGTCTGTTATGTTCAGACACTGTTTAAGTGCTTTACATGCATCTTCGATTTTTTACTTAAATTAGATCCTTTTGTAATTTCTATGATATTCCCCTAACTCCTTGTGTAGCTACCTGGCTAGTCCCTCTTTTGAGACAGGATAGGTCTTTAAATCATTCAAAAGAGCCTCCGGTCTCAGCCTCTTATAAATTTTCAAAACTCATCAATTCTCCTCAATAGAGTCTCATGGTATACTCCCCAGCAACACATAAAAATTCAATGAAAATTGAGCCTCACTGTTTAAAAAAATGAAAAGAAAAAAAAGGCTGCATTCCATGGAGAACACGTTCCACCCAATGAATAATTTACTGAACGACCATAAAACGTCATTCAATATTCTTGATATCCTCATTTTCCAGGACTGTGAAATTTGATTTAATGAGGACAGCTTCCTTTATAAGATGATGGTAAAGGGAATCTCATAACGATTATAAAAATCTTCAGCATTCCTTGAAACGTTTCGATCCCATTACTCCCACCCTCACTAAGTGGAAAAGAAAACTTGGACCAAATCTGCACCTTGACCAAGGACCGCAACCCAGACTATATCATTAATACTTTTCTTTACTATAAAAATATAAAAGGTAAATGTTTATCATTTGTAAAAAATAAAAGTTTACTCATTACAGTGATAAAAGCTAACGCTTTTGGGAAAATGTGCTACGTGCTGGTCTCCCCAGGCTCCATCCCGCTCAGCTAACCAGCCCATTTCACGGAGAAAAGTGAAGCGTTGAGAGGGACACTTCCACGAATCCCCTTTCACACCCGCCTATACACCGGAAGCCGGCCCGTGTGCTCTCATGCGCTACCTCGTCCTGCGACAAGGAGGCACGGTCCTTTACTGCCACGTCAAGCCTTCCTCACATGGTGCAGTGGACACCACTGCCGTTTCAGGTCACGTGCTTCTGCAGTTCTCCCCTCTCCTCCAGCATCACACACCCTCTCTCTTCAGGACAGTTCCCATCCGCTTAGACTACGGGATGATTTCTTCACTCCAAACGTGATGTAATGTGGGGTTACCCTGCTCAGCCCTTCACCCACAACCTTCCACAGCGATCCGTGCTCTCTGAAATGTTCTCATACCCCCTCCTCTCTCCGTCTCTCCCTACCACTCCTCTGGAACACATCAATCAGGCTTTCTCTGCAGCCACCCGCTAACTCTGCTCTTGTTAAGGTTGACCGTGACCTGTGCATCACGGTATCCAGTGACCAATTTTCAGACCTCCACCATCCTGCAGATGCAACTGATCACCTCTTCCTTCTTGAGAAGCTGTTGCCATGTGTCCTTTAGAACTCCACCCTCGCGTGGACCTTCTCCCATCTTAACAGCCCCCGCTGAGTCCACCAGCAGGAC
This sequence comes from Tursiops truncatus, assembly GCF_011762595.2. NCBI lineage: Eukaryota > Metazoa > Chordata > Mammalia > Artiodactyla > Delphinidae > Tursiops > Tursiops truncatus. Next base: position 1,156,483 of record NC_133428.1, on the reverse strand, counting down.
TGATTTAGGACATAACCCATGAAGCTCTTGTCCCTCTACCACTTCATCCAGCTTCATGACTTTAAATACCATCTATCCACCATGACATTTGTATGTCCAGCCTGACCTCTCAACTCCAGACTCATGTATCTATGTGCCCATGACACATCTCGAGAGGAGGTCTAATTTACGTCTCAGACACAGCATGCTCGACACCAAGCCTCTGGCCATCCTTTCTCCACCCCCCCCGCCCACAAAACCTGTGCCTCTCACATACCCCACTTGTCAGTATCCGCTCAAGGTCATGCCCGCTCCCTCCCCCAGCTGTTCATGACAAAGACCCCGCCATCACCATCAACGCTTCATTCCCCCGATTCGTCCCAAGCAACGTGTCATCAGATTCTGTCAGCTCTACCTTCAGAATATGTGCTGCCCACTTCTGCCCACCTCCACCACTGCCACCCCGGACTAACCCACCAACATCTCTCTTCTGCTCAAGCACTCATCCTGTACAAGTAAGAAGAACCTGTGCTTCTTACCCACCAGTCATACACCTCAAGAGCCATCCTGGTGCCCCCCCCAAATATGAACAACTCCCCTAAAGGGAGGACTCAGGAGCCGTACTATAATATAACTTTCTCAGGGAAGATATTCCAACAGAGCAAACCTTTTGAATAAAAATTGAGTCCCTCTTGTATACTGGACCTTAATTTAATGGACTCCGAACGATTCACTAGTTGACTCTTCAAAAGACTAGAGGTGACTGTATCATGAACCCCATGGTGTGGCACCCAAAGCCCGCTTTATTCTATTACGTTCTGGTATATCCCCACCCCCCAGGAAAGAAAAGACGTGACTACGTTCAAAAAACAGCACCAAGGTCCATCTCCACTTGTCCCTTCACGAGGATACTGTCATCAGGTCAGCTGTCGTTCTGGTCCACTGAAGCAAAAGACTTGTATTCACTTCTACGTGCTCGTCCTTCCCCCGGCACGCAAACATCGGGGGCAGGTTACATCCTTCTCCTGTTTAGCTCTCATCAGCTTCTTTCAGTACCTTTAACTCCTGCAGAGACATTCCCAGACAGGTGACGGCTCTGCCTGAGCTCCTGAAGCGATGCGTTTACTTAATACCCGAGATTTGAAGACGTAACACTGGGTTGTGGAGCAGCGGAGGCAGGACAAGTTTTGACAGCAAGAAGGGCAGTGTGATACATCTGACACCTTAGTTTCGAGGTGTCTTTCCGGTCACGTTGGAACATCCCACGGCCAAAGAGACCCTGTAGTAAGTAGTAAGGAGCCGTGTTCTTCCTTCAATGCCTTGAAGTACCTTTAACTAACTATGATTCTGCATCATCAAAGCTTCCTTCTCATTGGAGAGTAAGCCTGTTCACACACAAATGGTTGGACCAACAATTTTACAAAAGAGATAGGCTCATTCATGGAGCAGGGGTAGACAGAGGTGTCTGGGATGGAGGACAGTGGGAAAGAAACGTTAACTAGAAGGCACACCCGCTCGATTTTAGATCTTACTCCTCTGCCTCTGAACCATGTCGTCTTGGGCCAATAAAACATTTTCTCCTTGTGTGCTGATTTCATTGCCCATAAAGTTCGCCTAGTAAAATTCAGACCTAACTTCTAAGAATTGCTATGAAATCAAATGGAGTCATATGGGAAAATATTTTGAAAATCAAAAAGCACAAAGAAATGAATCAATAATGCCATCTGTGGCAGAGTGAAAACCTCTTTTTTATTCCTAATTTCATCCTGACCAGGACTGGATCGATGAGAATCCAGGCTGATCGAATGACAAGCTCAGTATCAACAATAGATGCTTCCCTCACTGACTGACCCCTGACGCAGGTGAGGTCTCAGCTTTCCATGACCCTTAGTGCACATTTCATACGGCCAAGGTTGACATCTCAGCTGACATCCTGCTAGGGTGGGGATATTATGAAGTCAAACACATCAGAATTAAAGATGGGAGGTGTTTCATCAGCAAGAAGCCCATTCATAAACGAAGACGTATCAGGTGTCATCAAAACTAAGACAACAGGGGCCTTCTCGGATGGCGCAGTGGTTAAGAATCCGCCTGCCAGTGCAGGGGACACAGGTTCGAGCCCTGGTCCAGGAAGATTCCACCTGCCGCGGAGCAACTAAGCCCGTGTGCCACAACTACTGAGCCTGTGCTCTAGAGCTCATGAGCCACAACTACTGAGCCTACGTTCTAGAGCCTGTGAGCCACAATTACTGAAGCCCGTGCGCCTAGAGCCTGTGCTCCACAACAAGAGAAGCCACTGCAATGAGAAGCCCGCGCACCGCAACAAACAGTAGCCCCCGCTCGCTGCAACTAGAGAAAGCCCACACACAGCAACGAAGACCCAACACAGACAAAAATAAATAAATAAATTTATCTTTTAAAAAAAGAACAAAACTAAGACAACAACAGCTGTAACACACGTGACTATTTTATATACCGTTAACAAGGAAAAAGGACATGTTCATTTATAATTCAAGATTACATCAGTTGTAAGAAAAACACATTTAAACACGGGAAAACATGCATTTTATGACTAGCACGAAAAACTGTAATAGTTTATCATGTTTCTTAAGGTTTTATAAAAGTAAGAGGAAGGGGCTAATGGCTAGTTAATAAACTAAAGCAATGAAGCACAATCTATCTATGTCTCTATCACGGAAAATAACACGTTTCATAAAAGGCCACATGAGAAATCATCCCTTGTGAATCAGAGAAATCATCCCTTATGATTCAGATCTAGGCTTGAGAGACACCCATAGCCTTGGGCTGTCATTTATCCCAAACATTAAAAGGTGAACAGAGTGTCCTAATACTCTGTGTACCAGAACTGCCTCTTTTTTCTGTAAGCTACATCAGGATCCCAAAGGGTTCTTGAGACAAGATGTGTATCTTAATTTGCCCCCAAAGATTCATACTGGAGACTTTCCCAATGAATGCTGATGGTGACTTTTGTCAGAGTTCATACGTTATCCAAAGGCAGAAAACATATTCTGGAGTGAACCCCTATGACGAGTTAATAAATGTGAAAAATTAAAAGATTCCTGTTCTAATATACTTCACTATGTCATTAAAAAAAATAACATTGTTAACTCTGCCATCAGCCTGAAAAAGTAGCAAAAGTAGAACTGTATAGATAGTCATATGAGAAGTTAAAGAGATCAATACATGAGGAGGCCACGAATGGATTCTAGGTATGTTATTATTAACATGCCCCTGAAAATCCTTTCCACATAGCAGAACTTCATGACTAAAATTACCAAGAAAATCCTTTCTGTCTAGAAATTGGTGCTGGTAATACAGACTAAGAAATCATGACAGTCTGAATGGTTAGGTAGGTTGTGTGATATCATCGTGACTGTGGTTCTTCTTAGAGCAGGAGTTGGAACACGCTTTCTGTAAAGGGCCAGACTTCCTGTAAAGTTTCCACTTTGTGGACCATATGATATATCACGACTACCCAGCTCTGCTGTTGTAACACAAGAGCAGCCGTACATGATATATTAAAAAAAAAAACTGGTTTGGCCAAGTTCCAATAAAACTTTACTTACAAAAACAAGAGGCAGACCAGGTTTGCTGTGTGGGGTGTTGTTTGCAAGCTCATGCCTTAGAAGATAAAGCTCAGACCATCTTGCAAATATATACATGGGGCCAAATATATCTAACAGTCTAGTTGTTTCTGTTGGAGCAGAATAAAACCTGGAGTCCTTCTGGGTCCGAACTCTTACCAAGGGAAAGCTTAGCTTCCTGACAACATGGAACTTGTACGCATCCTTAATACATAATGTGGTAACCAGGGGCATGGACGGGTCTGTCTCGATGAATGACTAGCCTGAAAAATACTGAAACAGGGATGAGTCCTTTCAGGATTCAGTCTGTTTAAGCATAATAGTCAGACATTTACTGCAAAATAAAACAGAAGCAAAAAAACGCAGAGCGAGATAAGAACAATCGAAGCAGCTAAAATCGCACATTAAGGCTTTGAGTTATTGGACCAGCGGGCTGAGGTCTCTCCACAAAGTCCCTCACATTAACTGGCGTCTGTTTTCCCCACCTTTCAAGTTCCAATTAACCTTTCTGCCAACAGCAGATCGCAATTTGTACACACGAGTCCCATTTTAATAAACCGACGTGGTTCAGATGTCCTCACGGTTATTTCAGAGAGAACGGCAATTACAGAAGCCCACTATCACATCTGGAATTTCAGAGAGAAAGGTTTCAAATATATCTCCCTTCTCAGGGATCAGATGTAAAACTATCAACACAGAGTCAGCGATATTAAGGGATCATGTGTTTACCAAGCGAAGAGCAGGGCACATCTTGTTCCTCTAGATCCTACAGCAGCATATATATGTACAGCTTGTGTACAGAACAGAATACAAAGTAAAGTAGGAGTGCACTTTATAGAATGCAGGAGACACAGGGATGGCCTTACTGCCCTTGTCTTTGCACAGATTCATCAGTTTTGTTTATTGCTTGTTTGTTTCCATTTCTGATCAAACTTCCCTGTTCTATGTCTCAAGGGACCTGAATCCCTCCACAGCCTAGAATGAGCCCCACCGAGTCATGACCTGCGCTGGTGTAATCACCTCCGTGTGTGTGTGTGTGTGTGTATGTCTGCTTCTAACCAATAGAATATGGCCAAGGTGAAGAACTGTCACTCCTGAGATTACGTCGTGTTATATAAAATTCCGTCTCAGCAGACTGGAAAGCAGGATTCTGGCCTTAAAGAAGTACATAGCTGTTTTGTGACCTGCCAATGAAGGGGGCCACATGCGGAGGGACCACAGGCAACTTCTAGGAGCTAAGAGTGTACTCCAGCCAAGAGCCATCAAGGAAACAGGACCGCAGTCCTACAACTGCAAGGAAGTGAATTCTGCTGACAATTGCAATGAGCTTACAAGCAGATTCTCCTACAGTCGAGCCCCCAGATGAGAATGCAGCCCGGCCAACACCTTGATTACAGACTTGACAGATGCTGGGCAAAGAATGCAGTTAAGCTGTGCCCAAACTCCTGACCCCAAGAAACTGTGTGCTGTGTTCAGCCACTAAGTTTGGGGGTCATTTTTTATGCAGGAAGAGGTAAGTAATATAAAGAAACATTCATGTGAACAGCAGGTAAGCATGTTTCCTGGGGAAGTTTGGATTGGATCCCTAAAGAAGCCTGAAGATATTCTGGAAAACCTGAAGTGTAATATGTCAGCTCCCTTGAGGGAGGGCAGAAGCCATGATTTATGCTCCTCTGCGTCATCTCCAACGTCCAGAAAAGGACAAGATACAAAAAGACATAGGAGAGCTCTTCTATCTGATTTGACACTAAATCACTAGCTTAGCTGTGTGTGTCAGTAGCAGAGCAATTGGCTATGTAACTTCAAATACCTGCCAGTCCTACGTATTATCGCATTTTGAAGTTCACGACTACAAAGTGCTTCCAAAAACTTCACTTATGGTCAAATCCTCAGCCCCCAGGTACTTCTGGCAACAGATGTCATTATGTAAGTCTGCAAATCACCCATATTCCAGCCAGCCACAAAATGCTGAGTAGAAGCTTTTGGAGCAAAATAAAACTGAGATTAGGAAGATCACGTATTGATTACGTTAGCAGTTGAGAAACACTTCCATTCTAGCTTTCCAAAACAACACTAAACACTTTTCTAAAATAACCCTGTAACACAGTGAGCCCCTGTAACCGTCCAAGGGGAATCCAGCCACAGCAGCACATGGACATGGGGAGAGGGGTCAGAGATGGAGCCGAGAGGCAGTCTTGCCACCTGCAGTGGGGGAGCCATGTGACTTGATAATTTCCAGCTTCCCAGGCTTCCACGCTTCCACACACAGCTCTGTGGACTTACAGTGTGCCCTGCTTATCTCCATGCTTGTCGGGAAGGTCAGACGGTATCAGGACTGAGGATGTATTTCACGCACCTTAAAACTGATGGAGCTGGGGCTTCCTTGGTGGCTCAGTGGTTAAGAATCTGCCTGCCAATGCAGGGGACACAGGTTCGATCCCTGGTCCAGGAGGATTCCACATGCTGTGGATCAACTAAGCCCGTGCGCCACAACTACTGAGCCCACGAGCCACAACTACTGAGCCCATGCACCTAGAGCCCGTGCTTCACCACAAGAGGAGCCACGGCAGTGAGAAGCCCGTGCACCGCAACGAAGAGCAGCCCCTGCTCGCCGCAACTAGAGAAAGCCCGCGCACAGCAACAAAGACCCAACGCGGCCAAAAATAAATTAAAAACAAACAAACAAACAAAAAACTGATGGCGCTGTTATGACCCCAGGCCCACAGGCATCTTTGCAGAACGGAATCTGTGTGCCCTCCAAGGTGAAACGCAGGCAACAGGACCCCCTCGGCAGCTCCCGCACGTGGGCGGGACCAGACCACCGTGTCTGTTTGGAGAAGCTCGGAAGTGCCCTACCAGCCCCTCATTCCAGTCAGAGAAGCCCTGCAGCGCCCCTTCCCTCTGATGCCGCACGGGCATGTCTGCTGGCGCTCCCTCGCCACCACCCTCCACGGTGTTGCTTTGGTCCCCAGAGTGGACTCTTCCGACTCTTGTGCTCACGGCCCTTGCGGGCTTTCCGACCGCTCTTACTCTGAGCGGCCACCGTGCCGTCAGCCTGGCTGCTTCACGGCAGGTCCCTGGGTCCCTGGTTTGCCCTGGAAGAGACAGTGCAGCAAAGCAGCCCTCCCCCTCTTCAGCACAACTGATGATTTTAGACAGTGGTGGTCTGGGACAGCAACGCTCTATCATCTACCCGAGAGCACGGGGAAAGTACGGTGCCTTCCATACGGGAAAACGTGGGCAAGCCTCAGCCCAGAGTATGGGCTGCCCAGAGGGTGAACAGCCAGGTGAAAATCTCTGAGAAACCCCACCGCTAATAAAAGGGTGGCTTCCTCCAAAAGCATGAGAATCATCAGGCCGAGAATCACCCACAGAAGAGCCATAACGTGACGTGGGAGGAGGGCAACGGCTTGAACCCTTCTTCACTGGTGATTAACTAATAATGGAAGCAGCGGGTGGCTAGGTTTTAAGAGTCTCGAGAATTTTTTTAATGTGAATTTACACACACATGCACACACACACACACCTGAAGGAAAGTGAACTTCCCCAGCCCCAGGACATGATGCTCTCCCATGCCAAGGACCCACTGGCACGTGGTCAGCCTGCAACTGTGTCCCGAGTGTCCATGGCTGTGTACGGGGCCTCTTACCTCACAGAAGCTCTGGCACTGCTGCTTCCGCAGATCCCAGGACACCTTGCAGGGCTCCAGGCACTAGGAGAGATGCACAGTGAAAACCAATCAGTTAACACGGGAAAAAAACAAAGCCCAAAAGGAAAGAACCCGCCTGTGCACACTCCTGACTTCTCAGGGCCTACTTTTCCTAGTGACTTTAGGAAATCCAATTAATCAACAGCTCATCGTAACTGTGCGTATCCTAGGAATCCGAGACAAGAGCATCATGACCGAGCAGGGACAGAAAGACATACGTTTCCACACAATCGAAAAAGGAAAGCTGCAGAGTCTGGAGGACATGCAGGAGAAGCAGGTGTACTCACTGACAGGCACAGCAGTTTGGATATTTATCTTTATTCAGTAAAAAATAGTTTCTAAAGGTTGTTGTTACAGATGAATTTTTTCCTCGTCAACCTTAACGATAACTTGCTTTTAAATTGACAACATAGGGTTTTTTTGAATATTCTTCTGTAAGTGACTGAAGTATTGCATTAAATATATGTATTTGTATATATATATATATATATATATATATCACACCCATTATTGTTAACTCATGTGTTTATCTCAGTGAATCCAGCAGCATTCACATTTACCCAGTTTAATTACTCTATTAAAATGTATGGAGTAAGCCTGAGTATGAGACTCTCCCATAAGAGCTTCAGAATACAGTTTGAATACATATATGTAATTTACATATAGGATTTAATAAATCAAAGGTAATAGCCAGGATCCACTGCTCAGTAACAACTGTAATAATAAATAATATATTATTGAATGAACAAAGTATATATACGTGTAAATGTAGGTTTTATATACGTACTACTATATATAACGTATAATTATAACACTTAAAATATAGTACTATATATACTATCTATATAATATATTGTAATAAATAAGAGATAACAGCCAGGCCTCATGATTGAAATTAAAATCTTACATTCATATGAATGGATATTTGATTCTCCAAATTATATTTTAATGCAAATTTTAATTAGTACAAATTAATCATCTCGTAGAGTGAAATGACAGTTATCTAAATATTGGCATACCCTGGTTCCCATAAGCTCATGACTATTCTATGTATCTGACTTTCATTATTGATAAATTCTCCAGTTGATATCAAATTTCTCAGTTAAATTTCAGACATATATAATGTAGAATTCAGAACATACACCTGTACTATATTTTCACTTTACTTTCTAGCAACCTCCCTGTTGTAAAATAAAGATACAGTTTAAAGATGAACTGGAAGACTCTATGGTGAAATTTACTTTGCAAATGTCCACTGCTATTTTTTTCAATCAAAAATGCATATATGAAAACAAACTACTGACTGTATCAACTGTCAGTCTGTCACAGCACTGCTCTCAAAGTGCGATAAATGACCAGTAATATGAGCATCACCTTGGAGTTCATGGGAAAGGCACCAGGTGTACAGAGTCTAGCGAGTTCTCCTGAAAATCTTGGTGCTTACACTAAACTTTAAAAAGAACTGCCTTACTGTGGTAAACATTTCCCAATATATGTGTGTATCAAACCATCACACTGTACACTTTAAACTTACACAACGTTATATATGTTACTTATATCTCAATAAAGCTGGGGGAGAAAAAGAACTGCTGTAGAATTTGATGAAAACAGGGTCTGTAATGGCTCTTTCCTGGTTCATGTAAGTATCATTTAAGAATCAGTCTACTGCTTGTGCGAATATTCTAGATTTTATATCCTTTAATGTTGCATATGAACAATTCATTTTTAGTTATTTTAATTAAAAAAACTTGAGCTCGTCAATGATGCTTTTCCAAGACCTATATAAGCTTGTCCCAAGTCTATTAGTGTTCACCTCTTCCAAGCATGTTCTAAAACAAATGTACAATTTTTCACCAATATAACGATACTAAAAGAATACCATTTTTCTAATAGCAATGAAATAGTTTAAAACTTGTCTACCTTACATAGTTCATGAGCCCCCTAAAGAGTGAGTTTTGTTTCCTAAAGGTACAGCCAATGCCTTACCCCACAGAGTTATCCTTATTTGTTGCAAGACATTGGCTCCTAGCCTAAAAACTTTACTGGTCATTTAATAAATACGCTTACACCTAACTCCTTCTCAAGACTACTTGAAATGAATAAGTGGCACTCTTTAAAATACTTTGCAATTTTTTCATTTGAAGAAGTGGCCTACAACGGAGCAGGACCGCACCACAAGACCTGGGGAGTTTTCACGGACAGAGGCTCAGCTACTTACAAGTTAAGTATCTGTCATTTCACTCGGGAAACATCCAACAAGCATTTATTCCATATAAAAACTGTTCAGTGCCATGTGGCTAAAAATGTCTCAGAATAATTATGTGATTCTTGCTTTCTGTCACTGCTGAACATGTAAACTATGAAAACAAGATATTACATGTATACAGTTGCATTTTCATAACTAGAGACATGCATGAGTGCATTAAAAAAGTCAGTCCTTTGTGATGTCCATGATTCCAAATAACCATATTCCTGACAACTTGTGGAATAAATGCCTTATAAAAACTAGATATCATTTACAAAAGTGGGCAAAGTTCTGAAATGCTAACAGCAGCAATACGTAATGCACTTGTCTTCTTGTTAATCCAGAATCGCCATCTGTCAAGTCTAGCATTGGTATATACAATTCATTTAAAGTTCTATTTTAATTGCATGCTTGCCTCATTTCTAGTCACCACTAATCAGTAGCAGCTGAAGATACATCTCAAAATGCTACTAATGACAGCCAACATTTTCTTTTAGTAATCCTCGGTGAAAACTACCTGACCAGAACAGCGTAGATGTAAACATTTACGTAAATCTTGGCAGGATAAATTTTCCACAGCTCTATTTCTTTACGGTGCTACTGGCCAGGTAAAATGATTTCAACAAAAGCCAAAGAGGAAAAAAATGACAGCCATTTCTCTCGCACTTTGAACAAGAAGAAAACACTTTCTATTTCTCCAAGTAATAATAATAATAAAGTACTGCCAAAAAAAGGTAGTCGTAAAACTCGCTTCCATGTGTGAAGGGAGTAGAAGAGAAGTAATACTACAAGCAACAACTGCAACTCTAAGGGCCGTGATCACATACTGCGTCAAACTACAAAAACAAACAAACAAACAAAAACAGTAATCAAAGTTAGTATTTTAGCAAGTGGTTTAGCCTTTCAAGTTTTAGGCTGATCAACTGTTTGAAATCATTTCCTCCTAGGCTACTGCTTCCCAATGAAGAAAAACTTCACATTTCAGAGAAACTTAAAAAAAAAAAAAAAAGGTTGAGCCAGCTAATCACATTGATCATCATTTGGAATGTAGCTATCAATTTTTTTTTTACTTAATCTAGAAAGAGACATTCACAATATCACTTGCTCAGATGATAATTGTATATTAAATTTATATTTTTTAAATGTTCAGTAATAGAGATTGGTTCAAGATGGTGGAGTAAAAGGACAAGTACTCCCTCCCTCTTGCAAGAGCAACAGAAACACAACTAACTGCTGAATAATCATCGACAGGAAGACACTAGAACTCACCAAAAAAGATACCCCACATCCAAAGACAAAGGAGAAGCTGCAGTGAAACAGTAGGAGGGGCGCAATCACAATAAAATCAAATCCCGTAACCGCTGGGTGGGTGATTCACAGACTGGAGAATAATTATACCACAGAAGTCCACCACCGGAGTGAAGTTCTAAGCTACATGTCAGGCTTCCCAACCTGGGGGTCAGGAAATGGGAGGAGGACTTCCCAGAGAATCAGACTTTGAAGGCTACTGGGATCTGACTGCAGGACTTTAAAGGTCTGGGGGAAACGGAGACACTCTTGGAGGTCACACACAAAGTAGTGTGCACATCGGGACCCAGGGGAAGGAGCAGTGACCCCACAGGAGACTGAACCAGACCTACCTGCTAGTGTTGGAGTGTCTGTTGCAGAGGCAGGGGGTGGCTGTGTCTCATCATGAGGACAAGGACACTGGCAGCAGAAGTTCTGGGAAGTACTCCTTGGTGTGAGCCCTCCTAGAGTCCTTCATTAGCCCCACCAAAGAGCCCAGGTAGGCTCCAGAGTTGGGTCACCTCAGGCCAAACAACCAACAGGGAGGGAACCCAGCCCCACCCATCAGCAGACAAGCGGATTAAAGTTTTACTGAGCTCTGCCCACCAGAGCAACAGCCAGCTCTACCCACCACCAGTCTCTCCCATCCGGAAACTTCCACAGGCCTCTTAGATAGCCTCATCCACCAGATAGCAGACAGCAGAAGCAAGAAGAACGATAATCCTGCAGCCTGTGGAACAAAAACCACATCCACAGAAGGAGAGACAAGATCAAAAGGCAGAGGGCTCTGTACCAGATGAAGGAACAAGAAAAAACCCCAGAAAAACAACTAAATGAAGTGGAGATAGGCAACCTTCCAGAAAAAGAATTCAGAATAATGACAGTGAAGATGATCCGGGACCTCGGAAAACGAATGGAGGCAAAGATTGAGAAGATGCAAGAAATGTTTCACAAAGACCTAGAAGAATTAAAGAACAAACACCTAGAAGAATTAAAGAACAAACACCTAAAAGAATTAAAGAACAAACAAACAGAGATGAACAATACAATAAGTGAAATGAAAAACACACTAGAAGGAATCAATAGTAGAATAACTTAGGCAGAAGAACGGATAAGTGACCTGGAAGACAGAAAGGTGAAATTCACTGCCATGGAACAGAATAAAGAAAAAAGAATGGAAAGAAATGAAGAGAGGCTAAAAGACCTCTGGGACAACATTAAATGCACCAACATTCACATTATAGGGGTCCCAGAAGGAGAAGAGAGAGAGAAAGGACCCGAGAAAATATTTGAAGAGATTATAGTCAAAAACTTCCCTAACATGGGAAATGAAATAGCCACCCAAGTCCAGGAAGTGCAGAGAGTCCCAGGCAGGATAAACCCAAGGAGAAACATGCCGAGACACATAGTAATCAAATTGGCAGAAATTAAAGACAAAGAAAAATTATTAAAAACAACAAGGGAAAAACAACAAATAACATACAAGGGAACTCCCATAAGGTTAACAGCTGATTTCTCAGCAGAAACTCTACAAGCCAGAAGGGACTGGCATGACATATTTAGAGTGATGAAAGGGAAGAACCTACAACCAAGATTACTCTACCAGGCAAGGATCTCATTCAGATTCCATGGAGAAATCAAGAACTCTACACACAAGGAAAAGCTAAGAGAATTCAGGACCACCAAACAAGCTCTACAACAAATGCTACAGAAACTCCTCTAAGTAGGAAACACAAGACAAGAAAAGGACCTACAAAAACAAACCCAAAACAATTAACAAAATGGTAATAGGAAGATACATATGGATAATTACCTTAAATGTGAATGGTTTAAATGCTCCAACCAAAAGACACAGGCTCACTGAATGGATACAAAAACAAGACCCATATATATGCTATCTACAAGAGACCCACTTCAGACCTAGGGACACATACAGACTGAAAGTGAGGGGACGGAAAAAGATATTCCATGCAAATGGAAATCAAAAGAAAGCTGGAGTAGCAATACTCACACCAGATAAAATAAACTTTAAAATAAAGAATGTTATAAGAGACAAGAAAGGATACTACATAATGATCAAGGGATCAATCCAAGAAGAAGATATAACAATTACAAATATATATGCACCCAACATAGCAGCACCTCAATACATAAGGCAAATGCTAACAGCTATAAAAGAGGAAACTGACAGGAACACAATAATAGTGGGGGACTTTAACACCTCACTTGTTAAATGGACAGATCATACAGACAGAAAATTCATAAGGAGACACGAGCTTTAAATGACACAATAGACAAGACAGATTTAATTGATATTTATAGGACATTCCATCCAAAAACAGCAGATTACACTTTTGTGTCAAGTGAACACGGAACATTCTCCAGGATAGATCACATCTTCGGTCACTAATCAAGCCTTGGTAAATTTAAGAAAACTGAAATTGTATCAAGCATCTTTTCCGACCACAATGCTGTGAGATTAGAAATAAATTACATGGGAAAAAATGTAAAAAACACAAACACATGGAGGCTAAACAATACATTACTAAATAACCAAGATATCAATGAAGAAATAAAAGAGGAAATCAAAAAATACCTAGAGACAAATGACAATGAAAACACAACATCCAAAACCTATGGGATGCAGCAAAAGCAATTCTAAGAGGGAAGTTTATAGCAATACAATCCTACCTCAAAAAACAACAAAACTCTCAAACAATCTAACTTTACCCCTAAGGGAGCTACAGGAAGAAGAACAAACAAAACCCAAAGTTAATAGAAGGGAAGGAATCATAAAGTTCAGAGCAGAAGTAAATGAAATAGAAACAAAGAAAACAATAGCAAAGGTCAATAAAACTAAAAGCTGGTTCTTTGAGAAGATAAACAAAATTGATAAACCTTTAGCCAGACTCATCAAAAAAAGAGGAAGAGGACTCAAATAAAATTAGAAATGAAAAAGGAGAAGTTACAACAGACACCGCAGAAATACAAAGCATCACAGTAGACTAACAAAAGCAACTCTGCCAATAAAATGGACAACCTGGAAAAAATGGACAAATTTTTAGAAAGGTATAACCTTCGAAGACTGTCCCAGGAAGAAAAAGAAAACATGAACAGACAAATCACAAGTAAAGAAATTGAAACTGTGATTAAAAATCTTCCAACAAACAAAAGTCCAGGACCAGATGGCTTCACAGGTGAATTCTATCAAACATTTAGAGAAGACCTAACACTTCTCAAACTCTTCCAAAAATTTGCAGAGGAAGGAACACTCTCATACTCATTCTATGAGACCACCATCACCCTGATACCAAAACCAGACAAAGAAACTACAAAAAAGAAAATTACAGACTAATATCACTGATGAATATAGATGCAAGAATCCTCAACAAAATACTAGCAAACAGAATCCAGCAACACATTAAAAGGATCATACACCATGATCAAGTGGGGTTTATCCCAGGGATGCAAGGATTCTTCAGTATATGCAAATCAATCAATGTGATACACCATATTAACAAATTGAAGAATAAAAACCATATGATCATCTCAATAGATGCAGAAAAAGCTTTTCACAAAATTCAACACCCATTTATGATAAAAACTCTCCAGAAAGTGGGCATAGAGGGAACCTACCTCAACATAATACAGGCCCATATATGACAAACCCACAGCAAACATAATTCTCAATGGTGAAAAACTGAAAGCATTTCCTCTAAGATCAGGAACAAAACAAGGATGTCCACTCTCACCACTCTTACTCAACATAGTTTTGGAAGGCCTAGCCACGGCAATCAGAGAAGAAAAAGAAATAAAAGGAATACAAATTAGAAAATAAGAAGTAAAACGGCCACTGTTTGTAGATGACATGATACTATACATAGAGAATCCTAAAGATGCCACCAGAAAACTACTAGAGCTAATGAATGAATTTGGTAAAGCTGCAGGATACAAAATTAATGCACAGTAATCTCTTGCATTCCTGTACACTAACAGCAAAAGATAAGAAAGAGAAATTAATGAAACAATCCCATTCACCATTGCAACAAAAAGAATAAAATACCTAGGAATAAGCCTACCTAAGGAGGTAAAAGACCTGTACTCAGAAAACTTTAAGACACTGATGAAAGAAATCAAAGATGACACAAACAGATGGAGAGATATACCATGTTTTCGGATTGGAAGAATCAATATTGTGAAAATGACTATACTACCGAAAGCAATCTAGAGATTCAGGGCAACCCCTATAAAATTACCAATGGCATTTTTTACAGAACTAGAACAAAAAAATCTTAAAATTTGTATGGAGACACAAAAGACCCGAAGAGCCAAAGCAATCTTGAGGGAAAATAATGGAGCTGGAGGAATCAGACTTCTTGACTTCAGAATATACTACAAAGCTACAGTAATCAAGAGAGTATGGTACTGGCACAAAAACAGAAATATAGATCAATGGAACAGGATAGAAAGTCCAGAGATAAACCCATGCACTTATAGTCAACTAATCTATGACAAAGGAGGCAAGGCTACACAATGGAGAAAAGACAGCCTCTTCAATAAGCGGTGCTGGGAAAACTGGACAGCTACATGTAAAAGAAAGAAATTAGAACACTCCCTAACACCATACACAAAAATAAACTCACAATGGACTAAAGACCTAAATGTAAGACCGGACACTATAAAACTCTTAGAGGAAAACACAGGAAGAACACTCTTTGACATAAATCACAGCAAGATCTTTTTTGATCCACCTCCTAAAGTAATGGAAATAAAAACAAAATGAACAGTGGGACCTAATGAAATTTCAAAGCTTTTGCACAGCAAAGGAAACTATAAACAAGACGAAAAGACAACCCTCAGAATGGGAGAAAATATTTGCAAACAAATCAACGGAGAAAGGATTAATCTCCAAAATATATATAAATAGCTCATGCAGCTCAATATTAAAAAAAACAAACAACCCAATCCAAAAATGGGTAGAAGACCTAAATAGACATTTCTCCAAAGAAGACATACAGATGGCCAAGAAGCACATGAAAAGCTGCTCAACATCACTAATTATTAGAGAAATGCAAATCAAAACTACAATCAGGAATCACCTCACACCGGTTAGAATGGGCATCATCAGAAAAGCTACAAACAACAAATGCTGGAGTGGGTGTGGAGAAAAGGGAACCCTCTTGCACTGATGGTGGGAATGTAAATTGATACAGCCACTATGGAGAACAGTATGGAGGTTCCTTAAAAAACTAAAAACAGAATTACCATATGACCCAGCAATCCCACTACTGGGCATATACCCAGAGAAAACCATAATTCAAAAAGACACATGCGCCCCAATGTTCATTGCAGCACTATTTACAATAGCCAGGACATGGAAGCAACCTAAATGCCCATCAACAGACGAATGGATAAAGAAGATGTGGTACATACACACAATGGAATATTACTCAGCCATTAAAAGGAACGAAACTGGGTCATTTGTAGAGACGTGGTTGGACCTAGAGACTGTCATACAGAGTGAAGTAAGTCAGAAAGAGAAAAACAAGTATCATATATTAATGTATATATGTGGAATCTAGAAAAATGGTACAGATGAACTGGTTTGCAAGGCAGAAATAGAGACACAGATGTAGAGAACAAATGTATGGACACCAAGGGGGGAAAGTGGTGGGGGTTGGTGCTGGTGGTGGGATCCATTGGGAGATTGGGATTGACATGTGTACACTAATACATATAAAATAGATAACTAATAAGAACCAGCTGTGTAAGAAAAATAAATAAAATAAATTCAAAAAAAATTCAAAATAAATTCAAAAAAATAAATTAAAAAAAAATCAAAATAAATCTGATTAAAAAATGTCCAGACCTATATGCTGAAAACCCAAAATACTTCTAGGTGAACTTAAAAAAGAAATAAAGTGAGAGATATGTTGTGTTCAAAATAAATAAATAAAAAATAAAATGTACCGTAATATAAAACATGTTCCTACAGCATTCCACTCGTGGCACAGTGAGCAATGAGACTTTGTGACATTTACTATGTTTAACGTTCATACAACATTCCACTCGTGGCATAGTGAGCAATGAGACTTTGTGACATTTACTACGTTGACTACAATATTCCTATCATTTGGTTGCAGCTCAATAAACACCTGCTGAATAAATTTATTGATAAATTGAAATGTTTTCCTAACCAGTACTTAGGACTGGGATACCCAAGTACTTCCAGAGACGAAGCAAATAATGAGGAAGAGTGAAGGGGGTAAATTTTGGATAACTGGGGTGACAAAAAGAATGGGAAACTGGAGAGGTCAGCCAATATCCAGGGAACAACTGCTCTTTACTGTCTTCTGGTTGTCTTCCAGAATCGCCTGACACTCAAACTTTACAGAGAAGCCAATGATGCAGAATTTATATAAACCCTTCCAACTTTTAAATATATTGTACAACACTGTACAGGTCTTTTTTTATTGTAATTAATTTATATCATACTATACTAGAGGGAATCCCCTGGTGGTCCAGTGGTTAGGACTCCACGCCTCCACTGCAGGGAGCCCAGGCTTGATCCTGTAAGCCGCGTGGCGTGGCTAAAAAAAAAAAGACAGTAGGTAAATTTTTAAAATTGCTCTAAGTAAGTGGTTCCGAAATGGGAGTGATTTTGTATTCCCAGGGGACATCTGGCAATGTGTGGAATCATTTTGTTGTGATTAAGGGGAGAGGTACTGGCTTCTTGGGGGTGAGGCCAGGGCTGCTGCTTAAACATCCTCCAGAGAGCACTCACATGATAAAAAATGATCTGACTCCAGATGTTAACAGTGCCAAGGTTGAGAATTTTTGAACAACATGCAAAGGAACCACAGTAACAGAGCTGGTCCTGAGAAACAACTTCCCCAGGATGGAGGAGTAAATGCTACTCAGGACGATGACCTGCAATCATGGAACAATGCTATAGATTTTGGCCACATTCATCCTTCTAAAATACGGTTTTGAAGATGTGAGGTCACTGATACAATTAGTCAATAATTATCGGATTTGACCTAAAGTACATGGTTTTATATTCGAAACGTCTGGTCAACCAGCAAATCCTGTCCAACCAGCTCCTTCAACCTCCTGTGAATTGCTTCCAGCGAAGCTGGTTGCTTTTCTGTTCCCCCAAAACAAGATCCTTTCTAATTCCACTCTGTTATGATATGTCTTCCTTACAGACAAGCTATTCCGTCCTTCTCCACTCAGATCAGTAGCTGCTTGAAACCATCTATTTTTGGCCATTGCTGTCCCCACAGCGCACACTGATTTGCCCTCTCTGCAACCATGTAGCATTTAGAGTTCCCCCCAAGAATTCTCACATTTTTGACTGATTTGTGGAGCCTATGACTTGCATTAAAGTTACACTACCTCCAGATCCTCCTGAGGAGGGAATATGTCTGCTAACCCTTTTATAATCCCTCACAAGGCATATGGAACTGAGCATGCAAACAAGAGAACAGATTATAAAAAACAAGCCATGTGCACCATGGAATGGAAAGCCTTGGTTTGAGCCCTAACTTGGCCATGTGTCTACATCTACAAGTGAGAAAATCACATTAACTATGTAGCCTCAGCTCGATCATTCAAATATGAGAACGCAGTCATTCATATTAACCTATTATTGAATGTGAGAGAATCTTTACAGATTTATGGAGCACGTTTAAAATGATTTGTTCCCTGAAGCCTCATAACAACAAAACTACGGAAGTGTGTAAAATTAGGTACTATTATTCTCACATTTTAGAGAGAGGAAATTGCAGTTTAGAGAGGCTGAGGAAACAAAGCAAGCGACTGTCGGGGAGGCTATGGGAATTGGAATTTGGAGCCACGCGTTGGCACACTCCAAGGAATGTTATTTCCATTATAAAGCACTGCCCCATTTACGCCACATGCTACAAGAGCTTACAGAGATGAGATATGTGACAGGGATTTGGAAACTGAAGAGCGGTCTGCAGATCTATGAGATTACTAAATTACTATGACCCCAAGGAGGATTCAGCTCCAGAAGGCCCTAGGTGCTACAAATGCCAAGGTATTTATGTATCCCACAGACAGAGATCGCGCTCTTCCGAGCCAAAGTACCGACAAAGAGGAAAATTATCGATATTGCTTTGGTGAACTACCATCTGGACAGTTCAGCACAAAGTTCCACACCTTACACTTAACCCAAAACTTTCACGCCAAAGTACAGAAAAGGAAATTATATTACCTAAGTGGCGATCGCAAAAAATTCCGAGGCAAAGAAGTTTCCTATAAAATTCAAATGTTCACACATGCCCAATCCTCACGGAAACAGAACCCATCATTACATTATGCTAAATAGACAGAAGCCACGTTAAAACACAGCAGCCAGCGTTCCATACTTTCCAACCTGTTCAAATGAACTTCTGCTAAACCAATGAGTGTGGATTCGTATTTCCTGTGTGCTAAGCACTCGTCGACTCACCAAGGTGGGGGAAATCTGGTCGAAATTTGTTCCGCCTTGAGGTTGTCTATAATCTCCATGGGAGAAAAGCAGGCAAATAAATCAGTCTACAGCAACAAAGTATAAAATAAGTGACAGAAGAATAAAGTCCTATAAGAAAGCGAAGAAGTGGTATGTTGTTCCACATGGGATAACCGGAGAGGGTCTCACAGAACTGAGGGCTCATGGATTAGCTTAGAAGAATGAGGAGGACCTGATCAATGGTAAACAGATTTGGGGCCTGGACAATGTCGCAGATATGTGGAGTGTGAGAGCTAAACAAGAAAACGCAATAAAACACAAGGCTGGGAAGATGGCCCTTGGAATTCAATGAGAGCCACTGACAGTCTTAGAAAGGAGTTGCTCGCCCCATCTGTGCTTAAAATGACTTGAGTGTTAGAATAGGAGATGGATCACGGAGGCAAAACACGCAGCAAATGAAACCAGAGCAAAAGCTTTTACAATTTCTTCCAAACCTTCTCTCCAGCACTTCTAGCGCCAATACGCCATTTGGATGGAAGAGGACATTGGGTGAAAGGAAAAGAAATATCAACAACCTATGAAAGGCAATGTGGGAGAAGTGAGAATGGGAAAGGCACCCAACTTTCTAAGCCCAATCGGAAAGGAGCCGACTGTGTCAGTATGACGGAGGATGCAGGCGAAACAAACACGGGGCAAGAGGTGGAATGAAGCGTTTAACAGGATGAGTTTGAGCTGTCAAGTGGATATACAGGGAAGGATGCCCACCAAGCTATTGGAATTATGGACACACAGTTCTGGAGAAAGGGTGAAGCTAATCACGAGCATTTACAGGTTTCTTTTCTCTTTCTTTCTACATCATTCATTCCTTTCATAAACATGTGCTGAACTCCATCACCACAGCGTCATGCTAAGTGATGGGTCTGTTAAACTTATGAATTACACACACACACACCTGCCTTCAAGTTCTTCACAGTCTAGAAAGGTAAACAAGGCATGTTCACTTTTCAGCGAAAGTCCAAGATACATGTCAAGAGGAAGCAGAGAAAATATGAAGTTGGCATGTAAAGTATTTGGGGAGCTGGGATATATGAGAGCTAGAATGGCAACACTGAGGCAATCTCACAGTTCAGCAAAATGTTTTTGTGTGACCTATCTTGCCCCCTCTTCTGTATTTGTGCCCGGGGAGACTGAAAAAGAAGGGAATGGAACATATTGGTAGGCAGAAAAAAAGGATCAGGTGGAGGGGGTCTGACTGAAGACGTAGGAGAAAGGGGAAATAATCAATAGATCCAGGTCCCAGAGGATGTGCCGGGGTTACAACATGGAAACACAGAATTTTAGAAAGGCAAGCATCTTTGATGGCATCTAACCCTACATCTTCCAGATTTGGGAACTAAAACATCTTTACAGGAGCAATGGCTGGGTAGCAGGATTCAAGTCCAGGGCTCCATTTGTGATTGGACACAGACCATTCAATTCACTGTTGAGCTTAGAGGATGTAAGAACCTGGAGGCAGAGACACACAACAATGGTCATGAGAAGCACATTCTGTCCATAGTTTTCCAGTGTGGTGAGAAAGTGCTGATGGCTAGATGTGTGTGCCCTTCTAGGGGCAATTCTGGTGACTGAACTTGAGAGGTCCTGAGTTGATAGACAACACAGGTGAGGGACACAGAAACTGACGATTCCAGCCAGGTCTGAGGTTTCTGATAGATGAAAGAGTAACATGTGCCCAAGAGGATTCTTGCAGAATAAAAACTTTAATGACCACATTTTTAAATGCCCGTATGTAGTAGGTACTCAGTGAATGAGATTCCCTTCCACTTCTAGAAGACCAATAAGGAGAATTAATTTTAGTTCTTTCATATTTCCCTGATATCTACCTTTGTTTCTTTTAATTAAAGAAGAAAATAAATCTTCTTTTAATTCTAGTCTCTCAAGCATGTTCCAATAATTGTTTCAAAAGTGCCAATTTTTTGCCCAAATTCCAACAGCTATGGATGGGTGGGGTGGCACGTTCTTGCGTATGTGGCCGGAAGGTGGAATCAGAAGGAAAATTCTGAGACTAGAGCACCGTATGTTTTATAGGACATATGGTATGCTCTCACACAAAAAAATTTTCTGTTGACTAAAAAAAAGTTAAATAGTGATTTATATATATTTTTTGCGGTACGCGGGTCTCTCACCGCTGTGGCCTCTCCCGTTGCGGAGCACAGGCTCCGGAAGTGCAGGCCCAGCGGCCACGGCTCACGGGCCCAGCCGCTCCATGGCTTGCGGGATCCTCCCGGACCGGGGCACGAACCCGCGTCC
Source organism: Tursiops truncatus (assembly GCF_011762595.2). Classification (NCBI taxonomy): domain Eukaryota; kingdom Metazoa; phylum Chordata; class Mammalia; order Artiodactyla; family Delphinidae; genus Tursiops; species Tursiops truncatus. The sequence goes on along the minus strand of NC_133428.1, from coordinate 1,134,872 downwards.
CCTGCATCGGCAGGCGGACCCCCAACCACTGCGCCACCAGGGAAGCCCAGTGATTTATATTTAATTTTTGTCTAGATGGTTGCCTGGACGTAAAGAATAAATTTGGGGTTCCGCAAAAAAAAAAAAAATCCACTTTTCATTTCATACAGGTATACACTCATAGCATATAATAATGCCAGCAGCAGAAGTTTCCAAAGACCTCTTCTGTTTTCTGAATTAATGGCAGCAAGTTTCTCTAGGAAACTGTAGATCTGTTTTTTAGATGGAAGTGGTTTTTCCCCAATATATTTCCTGAAATATGTGCAAATATGTGTCAAAAAGTGTACCGTGTCTTGCCAAAATAATGAAATCTTTTGGCAGTCAGCCCACGGAAGTACAGTTGAACGATGAGCAGAGCCTAAACCCGAGAGGAATCGGCGTGCCAGCCCAGCACAGGGATGTCACACCTCAGACATCTCACATCACAAGTCGACTTTCTCTCAAACACTCAAAGGGTATTTACTCTCCTGCCACGATGCTTATCAAGGAATCTGGGCCTCATTTGATCACAACTACTGTTCACAATAAAGGGAATTCTAACATCAAGAGCTCTTTTAATTTCAGCGAAAGTAGGTAGAAACAAACAAAAAACAATTAAAATGGAAAAAAGAAACAAATTGAGGTAGTAGTTATTAGAAAACCATCCTGTCACTGTCATTCTTTCTCATACCGTTATTCCCATCATTCAGTCTCTTGAAATAGATCCGTCAGGGGATTCTGTTTCATTAAAGACCAAACAGACTTTCTTAGCAACCAGATTTTCCACCTGATCATCTGCTATGGCATTTTGGCATAGTACTGAAGTTCCAAATAATAGCCCACGGTTACGTCTCAAATTAAAAAGATACTATGTATACCTGTATACATACCTGTAACTTATATAATATTGTGCATCAAACATAGTTCCATTAAAACTTTTTGTAATAAAAAGTTTTTAAAAATGAAGGTAAAAAATGTTAATAATGAAAAGAAAGTGACAACTTTACCGTGGAGAAACCTGGAGATGATACCTTAACTAAGTGATGAAGGATACATCTCCAGGAACAGGGAAACCCGCCTGGTGTGCCCCTGATGTGATACACTAGTAAAAACAAAGCACCACCATCACGGAGGCAGTGTCCTGCCCAAAGGGCACAACCTGAATCGAACCGTGAGGACGTATCGGACAAATCCAGAATGAGGTGTCTTGTACGAAGCAACAAGCCTCTGGTCTTAAAAAATACCAACATCGGGAACTTGCTGGCGAGACGACGGAATAGAAGGACGCGAGCTCACCCCTTCTTAGGAAAACACCAAAATCAGAAAAACAAAGACAAACAAACAAAACCACTGGAACCTACCAAAAAAGACCCTACATCCAAAGACAGAGAAGCCACGACGAGACGATTCCTTTCTAAGAACTGGTCTCTCATCTTTGTATCTGTGTGGTCAGTATTGGCAGGACTTTGAATTTACCCACATTAAAATTCATATTATTAGTTTCAAAAAAAAACAATACCAATATCATGAGAGGCAAAGAAGGGCTGAGGATTGCTTCCAGACGAAAGGAGAGTAAAGACATGTGACAATTAAACGCAAAGCATGCTGATGGGCTGGATCCTGAATCTGAGAAAACAACGCCAGACAGGACAGTATTCACACAATTCGTGAAACTGAAAATTCAGACCAAAGGTGAGATCGCAAGATTACATCAATGCGAAATTCTCTGAATTCGATTATTCCACGCAGTTATGCAAGAGATGCACGCTGAAGCATTTAGGCGTAAAGAGTCATGATGTCTGCAACTTACTTTTAAACGGTTGGGGAAAAAAATAACAATGGTAAATGCACACCTACACCTATATCGATCCATCTAGAGAGAGAGAACGTGATAAAGCAAATAAAACTTAACTGGTCAATCTAGATTGGGGTCAGAAACTAGAAACCAGGGACCAAATCTGACCCACCATCTGTTTTTGTAAATAAAATTTATTGGAACACAGACACACCCATTCATTTATGTATTGTCACTGGTTGCTTTTGTGCTACAGTAGCCGAGGTGAATAGTTGCAACAGTTTGTATGGCCAAGAAAGGCAAAAATATTTACGTCTTTGTCAGAATGTTTGCTGTACCCTGATCTAGATGAAAGATATATGGAAGTTCTCTGTCCTATTCTCGTAACTTTTCTGAAGTGTTCTAAGTGAAGTTAAAAATGAATAGATCAAAACAACAAGGTCCTACTGTAGAGCACAGGCAACTATATTCAATATCCTGAGATAAACCACAATGGAAAAGAAGATAAAAAAGAATGTATATATGTGTATGACTGAGTCACTTTGCTGTAGAGCAGAAATTAACACAACGTTGTAAATCAACTATACTTCAAATTTTAAAAAGTGAACACATCAAGTAATCTTAAAATTACTCAAAATCACCAATTTTCTTCAGCAGGCATCACTGAAATCTATTATGGACATAGACCTATGGGCAAAAGGTGATTTTAAAATTAGTAAAGCAGTTATAAACAAGTTGTGGGAAGAAATGGAGACTTGGAGACAAAGGCTTGAGACCCAAAACCTCCTAGTGACTGAGGGGCCCGTCTTCCCACAGAACGGTTAACAAAAACCGACTAGGCTCTGCAAAGTTGTATCTAACAGGTTCTATAAACAGGTGGCTTAAGGACAGCCTCAGGAACCCTGATGGCGCTGAGACTGGAGCAGCCCCGTCATCCTGGAGTCCCAAGGTAATTCCACGGGGCGGGGGGGGGGGGGGTGCGACGACCCCAATCATCCCAACCCCTTGTCTCGGTTTCTGATTATAAACACAGGAAATGAGTTCACTCAGCCCTGCGGTCCAATTTGCCTCTGAAAATGTCCCTCCCTCCTTTGTACTAAAGGAACCATTCTTACAACATCAAAGCAAAACGTTTCTCACAATGCAAGTAGGAAATGAGTATAACCTACTTATTTTGCCGTTGCAAACCATTCAATGAGACGTCCTGCATAATTATCAGCTTCCAGTAGTGTTTGCACATGCTGCCTAAATTCATACCTAAATTCTAAAATCAGCAGAATCGGCCCACCCCTATTACACATGTCACGAGGAAAAACCGACCCTGGTGTTTGGCCAAGGCAGGGATGTAACAGAAGGGTGTGTTCCATTTCCTCATCCTAACTCGAACATTTCCCTAAAGACACTTGAGAATGGGCCCTCAGTGGGATATGGACTGCAGAAGCAGACAGCCCAACCAAATGAGGTACACGACAAGACAGCCTTTCCTCTGGGAAAATTAAAAATGTATATTTCATCAGGGCGCTCAGCAAATCAGCAATGGCTGGAGAATATTATCTCTACGTCACTTCAAAGCCAGATATCTCCCTCTCTCTCTCACGCATGCACGCACGCACACGCACGCACACACACCCCGTTTTTCATTATAGTTTGATTACAGGCATCTGTGTCCTTTGCAAGCTATCAAATCAACGACTCATCTTTCTCCAATATTGACCCCCAGGTAATCAGAATAAGTTGGGAAGCCTGTCTCCACCATAAGTCAGACTTTAGAGACTGAATTAAGAACCGTCTTGTGCTTTCATTCGGTCAGATGCTGCACAGCTCAAGAGGAGTCCCTGGTCAGAGCGTCCTGCGGGTTTAACCAGCCAGGTCCCGCTCCCTCGTGAAAGCCAGAATGTAATCTGCACAGCATGCTTCTGCCAGCATGAGGCCCAGGTTAAGGAACCGCTCCCGACATGCCACACAGTGAATGGAGATTACGAACTCCCTGCCTTCATGCTACATTGAAAAGCTTAGGCAAGTCTAGCGTTGATCCTCATCTCTGTATATATTTTCTTCTACACATCTTCTTAACAATACACAATTCCTAAGAAATCATGTAATCGGTGGTGTCAGAGAACCGTGTCAATCGTATCCCCAAGCTGGGTGGCCTGCTGTCCTTTTGCCCTGAGCTACCGGCCTTATGAAATCTCGCCTACGTCACAGGAATAATTGAGTTTTCAATTTGGCCCCATATTAAAGCTCACGGAGGTACTTTTGAACTTGTTTATAATACGTGCTCTGGGTTAATAAGATTATTTGTATCAGCAATATATAAGAATGGCTTAGGCAGATGTACACCGTGGCTAATTATTTCCAAGAAGTCGAGTCTATTTGTCTGAGAGGTGAGTGATTGTAGCAGCTACTCAGCGAGGACCCAGGGATGAAGCAAGTCCTTTACAGTTAGACAAATCATCAGGAGTGTCAACGCTAATCCTTTTCAGATAGAAGCAGCTTGTTAAACTGACAGCTTAATATGTATCTGTGTGGTTCGGCTGTCTGACACGTCAAGCTCCAGGAAGGCACGGCGTGCTCCTGAAAGGATGAGGGGGGGGCGCTGAATCTCATAAGGACTTTCATGCTTCCTGTCTCCCGAGCCAGATCAAATCAGCCCGGCTTTGTTGACAGTAAAGGGCCTCTAGCACATTAGGGCATCCCTGAACAAACCCATTCAAGTGGGCCTTATGCGGTAGGTCTGCTCAAAATTAACAAGTGAGTCGTAATATTCGTAACTTTGCGGAAGCTGAAAACACTGGGAGGAGGATATACGTTAGTTATGGGTGGGAGACCCTATTTCTATAGACCCTGTTTGCCCTTTAAACCAAACTCGGAACTTGCACAGTCTCACGTGCATATTTAATTTTGTTCTCCCTTTAAAGAGTGACCTTGAGGTTCTTGTGTCCAGTGGAATCCATTATAAAGTAGCAATTAAACCTACTGGTGAGCCCAGTCAAAACCAGCAGCAAGAGCAAACTTAGTAACTCTGGACCAGAATGAGGATTTGTTTAATGATTCAGATTTTGCACAAGGTCTAGAATAGACTTCTTTACACTGTGGGCAACGCAGATGTGGGTTTCTTTGCTAATTTCCCCGTGTACCTCTTTTGACCTGAAACACACAATGAAGGACCCAACCAAAGAAGTCCCCTCTTGCTGTTTTGCATGTCCCAACTCAGCTAATTCAACCCCGTTTGATGAACTCTATGCTGACGCTCTCGACCACCTTACCCGCGCATTCATCAGTGGCTCTGCTGGACCAAAAAGGGCAGAAAAAGAAGGCATTTGCAGCATCCTGACCAGGGCTACCCAACGTAAGACCGCAGTGGGAATGCTCTATGTATGCATGGTCCAATATGGGGGCCATCAGCCACAGGAGGCAATTGAGAGCCTGAAATGTGGCCAGTGTAAATGAAAAAGTAAACACTTAATTTTAAATCATTTAAATTTGCAGAGCCATATGTGGCTAGTGGCAACCACCCTGGAGAGTGTTAAAAGAAAGTACAAGGGCGCACATTCAATACCCACTATACATACTCCTTCTAGTGGGAAAGCAAATAAAAACTACATTTCCCAGATGACTGTATCACTAAGATTCGGAATGCAATTTGGCCATGGTAATGAATGCTCCAGGGCAAACTTTGAAGGCGAAAGCGAAGCAGAAGGTATTTTCTTGCTCGTCCCCTCTTCACTCTTTCAGAACACTGTGGATGTGTGCAGGTTTTCTTCTGTCTGAAGAGACTTCCCTGGGGGAGACTCCGAGCCCTGAGGTCACTGTCCTAGAGAGACCTCAGCACGAGCAAGGGGGTCGGCTCTGTACCGTTCTGGAGTCACCTCTGGAGGGTTAGTGCAGAGCCCGTTCCCTCAACACTTCCAATCATTTTAGAAGCACATAGTTCCCTGTATTCAATTCCTTCTAGTTTATGTACCTAGAGTGGTTTGTTTTCTTCACTGACACCGGCTGACGCAAGCAACTAGGAAGACGGATGTGCATTCAGATTTAACCCCTATGCCATCAAAAACGCAAAGGATGTACCCATGGCTTCTCCCTTTGTCTACTGCGTCACCCACGTTAGTTTATAAACTCTGCCTTCACTTTGTTACCTCCCTACCCCCTGCAAACGTATCTGCTGAGCCACATCTGCGGGTCCGACGCCCTGAGAGACACGGGAGGTTCGTGGGCACATAAGACAGACGGTCTGCCTGCTTCAATCTTAAGTGGGATGGAGGGCAAAATTAATCAAGCCGGTGCAACACGTGGGATCAATACCATGGAAGAGGGATGGAGGGAAGCACAGGCGGGGACAACCTAACCCTAGCACAGAGCTGACCAGAGCTCTCTGCAGGAAGGGATGTCTAGGCTGTAAAAAGAATAATGAGTAGGAAGAATGCATAGCAAAAGCAAGTGGGATCTTCTTGTCAAAGTTGACCTTCAGAAGCATGAAACTAAAACTGTAAATTTCAGCGATGGAGATCCACTCCAACAGTTTCTGCCGGGTTGTGAGATGGGAAACATACATGATTTATAGCACCCAGGCTACTCAGAGTAAACTTTAGCTGCTGGGCAAATGGAAGCTGAGATCTCAGCAGTCCTTAGAGTAATTGCTGAATGTGTTTCCAAAAGCATAGCAGACATGATGTCAAAGTGTAGGACAGAGGAAAGAAAATGACTCTTATTAAAGAAATTTATGTTCTCTTTATCAGAGACAAATGATCTAGCTTCCGTTTCTCCAAATATCCAGCACCGTTTATAGAACCAATTCTTCAATTACCTAATAAATACAGCATGGAGAGAGCTGCCTTATGAAATGGTAAAATTCCTAAGTAAGATTCCATGCACTTGAAAACAGCGTATATTAGGACACTCCTATATTACAACAGACACATGTGGTATTTATGACATAGCTGGTATACTAAGACGGCTTTCTTCCATTTTAGGGGAGCTTAAAAATAGTCTCACCCACACAGGAGATTGTTTTGGAAATTTTTTATAAGGTGTACAAACGCCATCAATCTGAGTTGGCATCTCAGTATAACTGAGGACCACTAAATTTGGTAGGTTAACTGGCCAAGGACACGCAAGAGGAAAAGTAAAGGGTATTTCTTCCACAGGTTCTATTATTTTCTGCCCAGTTCATTCGGTGTGTTGTGCACTTGTTACTTCCTGAGAGGGACCTAAAACACCTTGAATCTGCAGAATAGCGTAGAAGTGCAGTGAGCCGAGACACTGCTAACTGGTGGTGATGCAGCCACGTCACGGACGGCCAGCCGCTCCGCTTTACTCCTCGCGGCACCTAACGCACCTTTACACCGAGGAATGCTTTTCTCCCACTTCTTTAACACGCTCGCAACGTCTCTATGTGTTGATACAAAACATTAGAAACGTGTACCCCGTTATTAACTTGAAGTAGGAAATGCGACTGACTCGTACACAGACTTCATTGCAAAGAGCGTTCCAGCGCCTGCAGGAAATAAGAGTTTGCTGAACACTTTGCGAGACTCCAGGCTTGTCCGATAAGGTAGGTCCTTCCCATGAAGTGAGGAGTTTCTCCCTCTTCTAGCTTTCAGTTTTTGGACACGAAGCTGCCCTTGCTGTTTGTTAAGGAGGAGAAGCCAGGGGCCTTCCTGTGCAGAGAAGACTCCAGTCTTCCTCTCCAGCCTTCCCCCCCCACCCCCCGCCCAGAGTGACCCAGTGACAACAAAATGCTCTTGGGCCGGGTGGACGGCTCCTCAGGAGTCTCACAGACCACCTAGCAATCAAAGAAGGGGGGGCAGAGGCCGCCTTTGTGTGGGGGTATTTTGTCCATCCTCCCCCCCACCCCGCCTCCCGGACACCCTCACCACTGCCCCGCATGGCTAGGCAACCAGAGGCAAGGGCTTTTCACTCCGAATTTCACGGCCTGATAAAATGCAGGGGCTGTTTCCCGGGGGACCTGAAAGCCCTCCTTTGTGCGCCGTGGAGGGTCAGGTTAAGTCCCGCGTTTTGGCATCAGGCATCCATTTGTCTTCAGCGAGGTCTCCTAATGGGAGGAGGGGGGAGGGAGGGGGGGAAGGGAACCCGCTGCAGAAAGGGGGTTTCGTCTTCGCAGGGGCAAATCCCCGCCTGCCACTCGACAGAAATCAGGCACATGTAAATCGGCCGCCCACCGCACTGAGAGCCCTACCGAATCAATGCGATTAAGCCGTGAGACACGGAGCCTTCTCTGTCTTGCAGACTCGGCTCTCACGTGTTGCTTGGTCTAAAGAGGAAAAAAAAAGCAAAGCATAGCCTTTTGCTCACACTTTTTTAAATTAGCAAAAAAAAAAAACCTGCAAAAAATAGTACTGGAAATATTGAAGATCTGTTTCTTGGGCTATTTTTTCTTCTGCTTGCAATAACATCATACGTAGGGCTTTGAAATTAATTCTTCTCGATTCAGGAACCCTGTTGGACTGTTGAGAGATATTTGCTCTTCGAGGCTGATAAAGAGCTCATTCTATCTAAAGACAGCCTCTATGAGAAACGCTTTACAGGACACGATTCATATCGATTATTTCTATAAGTTACAGCTACAATTTCCACTCCGGAAAGAAACCAATGGGTAGAGATGGCCCCACCACTGACTATGACCCAAGTCAGTAGTTAAAAAACAGAGTTTTCTAACGTCGTTATAATCAACAGAGCAATGCTTTCTCATTGTAACAGGACTATACTTCCTTCTCCGATGTTCTTTAAGACTATACTTCAATAGCTCAGCTTATATGAAGAAAAACAAACATTTTTAAAGTATGAGAAAACTATTGGAAATAAGTGGGTTAGTCAGACATATGGAATGCCCAAAGAGTAAGGCATTTTACAGGGGAGAAAGCAATAAAATATATCTTATGACTCTGAGGAGTCATAAACATAACCAGGTACACACATACACAGAGAGCAAAGAAATAAAAGCAACACATTGCCAACTATCTAATTCATCGTTGCTAAACGAGAGAATAATCGATAATCAGATGTGTGGAAAGAGAAAAAGAGAGGCTTCAGGACAGTGGTCAGTGAAATAAAATAGTGATCCTTATATGTAACTTCTCATTAAACTATTATTTCTTGTGATCCTTTTTCCCCACTGTCACTTAGGCAGATGCAATTATTCCCACCAATCTTCTTAAAAGAAAGACAGTATCACTGGAAAATCAATCCATCTCCTTAACAACTGTCATCCTTCTTTGATCCATTAGAATATTATAAAGAGAAAGTACAAGACCTGAAAATCAGAAGACTGAAAAGCAAATAACACACACAGTCATACACACACCAATACACATGCTATTTTATTGGAAATCATCATGGATTTCTTAAAGCCCACAAGGAATCACCTCAAATACCAAGTGTAGACCCCAGTTACGCCCGTGTGCTCGAGGGAATGTCACTCCGAGGGAATGTGGGTGTGTGCACGCACCCTCCTTGTCTTTTCTCAACAGTACTAAGCAAATTTCCCCACAAGCTGATTTAAGGTTAGTGTTTAGAGTTCCAGAAAGGCATCCACTCTGGTTTTGTTTTGTGTTGTTATTGTTTTAATGTCAGGCGTGAGTTTTATTATGTCAGGAACTTACAATGGGGACAAACAATGAAAAGAGTTTATCTTAATACTGAAACAGACAACTCTAGAATAAAGTTAATCCAAAAATTTCAGGATAAAATATGTCCAATAGGTTTAATAATTCCATCCGTGCCACCCCAAATTTGTACACAAATGTTCCTAACAGCACTCCTCATGACAGTCAAAAAGTGGAAACAACCCTAATGTACATTAACTGATGAATGAATAAACAAAATGAAAATGTACAATGGAATATTATGTAGCAATGAAAAGGAATGAAACACTGATGTGATACATGCTACAGCATAAACGAACCTTAAAAACATGATACTTGGTGAGAGAAGCCAGAGAGAGAACACTAGGTAGCATACGATTCCATTTATATGAAATGACCAGAAGGACCCAATCTACACAGGGACAGAAAATAGATGAGTGGTTCTCTGCGACTGGGGAAATGAGAGGGAAATGGGAGTGACGCTAATGCCTACGGTGTTTTCTGAGGATGGTGTTGAACATATCCTGTAATGGTGCTGACGGCTGCACAACTCTGTGAGTACACGAAAAACCAATGCGTTATTTAAACAGGTAAACAGTTTGGCGTGTGAATTATATCTCAATAATGTTACTAGTTTGGCGTGTGAATTATATCTCAATAATGTTACTAGTTTGGCGTGTGAATTATATCTCAATAATGTTACTATTTTTTAGAATTATGTTTATAAATCCACCGATATATAATTTTACTGAACGGTAATTGAAAATGAAAGTCACGTAGGTTAAAAATGTAGTGATCTCTGTCCCATTTTGAATAGATTCACGTTGTCAGACGCATCCATCCCATTCAGTGGGCGGAGCACACAGATCAGAGTGTGAGCTGGGTCCCCTCCCCAGCACCTCACCACGACTGGGATTCGGTCTGAAGGAGCACCCAGGAAGATGTGTCCACAGGGGCTCCAGGTGACGCTTACGCAGGCTGAACTTGAGGACCACCATCCAAATGGCAGCAATTACTTCAAATCACTCTGAGACCGGAAGAAGGCCTGGCCACATTGAAGAACAGGACTCTTTCTGAAGAACTTTAAATGTTTCTACTTGCATGTTAATTTTGGAATAATTATTTTCCACACAACATATTTAACCACCCACATGCAATAAATCTAGAAGATGCTAGAAAACAATGACATTATCTTAAGTTTTATAGGGCAGTCAAAACACTTTTTTTCTATGTGTCTGTCACCTGGGGAAAAAAAAGACCTCTTGAAAATGAAATGACCTCTTGAAAAATAAATTCTAGACATACCAGTGCAAGAACTGGCACTCCTTTATGGATTCCTGACATTGCATACGTTATCCAGCAAAGGTCTTTATAATAAAAAAAACTAGGAGGTGTGTTTGCAACTTGTAATCATTGGACTCTCTTCTAATCAATGTAGCAAAATGACGTATCATCCTGAGATACTGGCGACTACAATTCTAAGCTAAAATCCCTCCACTGCACTCACGAATCGGGCCCTCCCATCCTCAGTTATATTAGTGTTCTGTTCTGCTTCTTTTGAAGATCTAGGGTGAAAGGAATGGCTGATGTGGTGTGCCTTTTGGCCTCAACACGGTATTGGATGGGCTTCCCGTATGTAATTTTGAAGTGACATGCTTTTACCATAAAAGCACCCAATTTCAAATGCACGCTCCTCAACATGCAATTCAAGGCTCCTTGGGGGAGAAGTGCAACGAGGCAGAGGTACCCTGGCGCTGTGTGCAACCTCCCATCGACGGAGGGAGGTCAACGTGTCCAGCTGTCCAGCAGGAGAAGAAACGTCCACGCCCGCCAGACCCAGAAGGGTGACCCAAAGGGCTCTCTGCAGACGCTGGCAAGGCACGAACTGACTGAGATTTCCACCTGCTGGCCTCCCCGAAGGAAGACTTCTTGTGCGGACCCTCAGATTCTACATTCAATAACCCTGCCGACCTAATGCAGCGGTAGATGTAGACCAGTGCACTTTGTGTTTCTACTACTGCTTCCTCTCTTATTACATCTCTCCACTCACCTTTAATGCGCTATCGTTACGCTCTTTTGTTTTTTTCAAGTTATTTTGGAATTCATCCTATCTTTCTCTCCTCAGAGAAGAAACATGAACTCAAACATTGCCTGGAAGTTGGGTCTACCTGATGCAGTTTCGTATGTCTTTTCTTCTTACACAAAAAGATCTGGGGAGGGAGGGTGGCTATATACAGATATACAGATTCCCTCTGATTCTGGAAAAAGCCTGTTTTAAAATACCCCATAATTTACTTTTTCAAAAGAGGCAAGAATATCCTTAGCTGTATCTAGGCATTTAGCCTTATGGGAGTCTTTACCTGGGGGAGAAGAGCCGTAGCATGAAGTATGTCTATCATAGACTCTACTCTTCAAAATGGTAACAAAGAGCAAAGGAAAAGCTGCACAGTTCAAGAACAAGAGTAATAAATGCGGGACCATCAAGGAAGACGTGTTCAGGCAGGTGAAGTTCGAATTCTGTGGGCCTAATGATTTTGGAAACTGCCACCAGGATACTGAAGGGCTTTAAGAATGGCTACAATGAAATGACATCACATGTCTCCGCATGAACATAAACGTACAACATAACACCCATCTTGCATCCTTACTTGGCTATGATAACAGCTTTATATCTGTTGTAGATTGCAAGTATTAGTAAAGGCTATCCCTCCTCACCGCCCCCCCCACACAAAAAGGGAAAGTCGTGAAGACAGAATCCTATTTTAAGAGAATACGTCAAGCGGCATTTGGCGGCTACTAATGAAACCGAGGATGAGGGCTTGACCCCCAAGTGGCACCATTTGTCACATGCAAAGCAAACTCTCTTCTACCTTCTGAGCAGGCGTCTGCTAAGTAATGTACTGTTCACCTTGTGGAAACAGGCAGGGCTTCTCATCCTTAGCATGCTGGACGCTTGGGACCTTATATCCTTGCCGGGGGCGGCTGAGCCGTGTGCATTGTAGGATGTTAGCAACATCCTTGACCTCTACCCACTAAAGGCCGGCAGCACCTCCAGCCCCACGTAGGAAAACCCAAATACTCAAAATACTGCCGAGTCTCCAACAGAGAACCAATGGGATGCGGTAAGAGCATATGAATAAATAAGTTTAGAGCCATCAGCACCAAGGGGAAAACCATTCAGAGCACGCCCTACTGATTCTGAACAGGAACGCTCACCTCCACACAATATAATCCAGATCGTTAAAGCCAGTGGGTTCGAATAGAAGTAATTCACTGTAACAATTCAAAGGGTAAAAGAAAAGAACAAGGAAAATGAAGAACAATTATAACTAACACTTGAAAATAACTTTAGAGTTTAAAAGTATTTCCGCAGATCAACATTGTTTTGAATAATATTTCTGGGGTACTTTGGACTATTTATGTAAAGAAGTCAAGTCTGTTAGCTTTTCAGTGAACAGAATGTTTCTAGCTAGAGGCTCTTTTAGAGATACTTTCCCTCTTAGCTGTAAGCAGTAAGCAAAGAGAGTTACTATGTTCAACCCTGAGAATAGACCTAAGATTTCCAGGAAGATGAGGGACAGAGAGAAAAAGTGAATCGTTACATTATTGAAATTCCCTCATTATACTCTCTTCAGCCAAACCAGCACCTTAAACTCACACATTTTAATTGTACCCCATTTAGTCACTCTGCTCTGTTCCACTCAGCCGCCTACTTGAGGGCAACAAACATCATCAAAACTTCCCATTTCCACTAAGCATTCAAGACCTGGCGAAGTTCATTAAACTGTAATGATGTTATAAATTGTTAGATGAGTCAATTAAAATCATGCTTCTCTTGGGCTTCCCTGGTGGCACAGTAGTTGACAGTCCGCCTGCCGATGCAGGGGACACGGGTTCGTGCCCCGGTCCGGGAAGATCCCACATGCCGCGGAGCGGCTGGGCCCGTGAGCCATGGCCACTGAGCCTGCGCGTCCGGAGCCTGTGCTCCGCAACGGGAGAGGCCACAGCAGTGAGAGGCCCGCGTACCGCAAAAAAAATAAAAATAAAAAAAATAAATAATAATAATAATGCTTCTCAGGTTAATCTTCATAGTGTAAAATAATTTATATGTTTCTTATAAAGTGGACCAATACGATATATTAAAACCGAATCATTATATAAAGATAATTTCATTGCAAAGGGAACAAATTTAATGAGGTCAAGTAAATGCTAAAAGAAAGCACCAATAAGCATTCACACTCAGTTACTATTGGCCATAATTCTGGAGCCTAAAAGAAGCAAAGGGATTCAAAAGCGGGCCCATTTTTTCTCATTTTGTTATACCTAATCCAGGTTGAAGAACAACAATTCTTTAACACATGTTAACTTTATACCCTTTATACTTTCAGTATATATTGTCACTTCATAAAATTAAAGAAGCACAGAAATTTGTTACTCATATTAAGCAACAATACTGTATTTAAAATGCTCCTATTAGTCTCTAAGAGAACCAGTTACTAAACTGTCAGTTTTAACACACATGCTTATTTACTTATTAATTTACTTTCCAGATAGGTTACTAAATAGCCAATGTTAACACATACGCTCATTTAATTAAATTTTTAAAAATTAATAGCCCGTTTTAATATATACTTATAGACATATGGACATATGGTATTCTAAAGGACGCTACACAGAACCAGGTGCACTCTAGATGTTTAATGAATAAACACTGAACCCATGACTGAACATTGCCTTAAATCTCCTTTCTTTAATATAAAGAACCAAGCAGGGAATGGCAGTGTGCCAAGCCAGCAATTCCTTTCTCACCAGACCGTCCATTAAAGTAGTTCCAATAGAGAAAGGTTTAAGGATGTGAAAATCCACTAGAAAAACGCTACACTGCTCTAGCCTACGTCTCTCCCAGGAATGACACCTGAATTCCCTGAGTACCCCAGGTATCTCTAAAGGGGTTCATCCTTAACTCCAAGACACCTCATGAAATGCAAAATCAAAACGATCCCAATATCTCTGATGGTAAGAGGTATACAGGGATGGAATTGTTGAGACCAGACGTGAGATGGAGAAAACAAAATATAAGACTCCACAAATCCTGAGACTTATCCAGAAGCGTCTAAAGGGTGTGCCACTCTTCTGCTGAGAACTTTATGGCCCAGGGAGTTGACATATGTGACTAACATCGTCTCATGACAAAACCAGGACTTGAAGACCCATCTCCTCACCTCCCCGCCAGCCCCCCATCATGCCCCCAGCACTCACTCACCCAGTGGTCACAGCATCTTCCTGAGCCACGGAGAACGGCTACCACCACATCCTTCACTATATTTTCTGCCATAGCCCCATCACCGTCTTTTCTTATGCTCACGAGGACGAGATTTTTGTCTCTGTCCTCAGGGATACTCTGCATGGGCAGGAGGTACACTCCACGAATGAAGACAGCAATCAAATTCCAGCGCCCCCAATCTCCACAGGACCAAGTCCTATAATTTAAAATTTCTCACGAACAGGAACTGTCATCTCACGTTTCACCAGCACCAAGTGGAGCTCCCACAAGTACCAGCTACTTCCGAGGTACACCTTCCGGGGGCAGCAGGTGGCCGAGCCCTCCCTGCCTGGGTGCTGAAGTGAATTTCACAGGATGTTCCCCAAGTTGAAAGCTCATGGTTCCTCACTCCATATGAGCCCCCTCCAAGGCGCTGGAAGAAGTCTTTGCTATGTGTCCACATATAAAATCTGCAAAATTAACATATCTTCATTCGTTTTTCTTAACTATGTAAGCTTCCATTCCACACACCTCCACTGTGTGATGGGGACATGCTTCATTTTTGGCAAAGGGTTGGCTGGTATTAGTTTGATCTGCTGCCCATGATAGCTGCCTGGGGGACCTGCCACCTTGCCCTTGTGGGGACTGCAGTGTTTTCCAGAGTTCTCCAGGGTCTCTCCTGGGTGTGAAATTGTTGCCTCAGAATATGCCTAAGACCCTGTCTGATGATGCACTTTCCATCTGCCCTTTGCGAGAACATCCCCAAGGGTTCCTGGACCATCAGGAAAAGGCATGTGGGAATCAGAGTGTCAAGTCAGTGCTACTTGTAAAAAGAGAACAGCACTGTTACAATTCAGAGAGAACCAGAAGATGGGGTAAACAGAACGACTGTGGGAATTACCAAAAAGGAGACAGCCAACAAGAGAGGATGGAAGATACCCTCCTATGAGATACAGTCTGAAAAAGAGGTGCAGGCTGATGATGAGGACTGTCACCCTCACAGGAGGCTGTCCTTTTAACCACACTGCCGAATCCAAGTAACAGGAGAGGTGTAGACCCGGGGTGGGGGGGGGGGATCCAATTTGTAGTCACAGAGGGAGGACTGAGTGGAAACTATGTGAAAAGGAGTCAAGGCTTAACAGAACTAGTTTATCAATGAGAGACATTTCAAAGCCTTAAAAGGAAAATTACTAATGACCATTGCTAATTAACCATTCCACAGATTCTCATGCAAATGTCCTCTGGGTGGCTTTGATCCACACTGACACCTGAAAGAAAGCACACAGCGTCTCCAGACTGGACAGATGATTGGGAAGAAATGGCCTGGCCGGGACACAGAGCCCTGTGCCGCATACCCTGGAAACACCGGGGCTGCTGGCTCGGGGCGGCCAGGCACGCAGGTCCCTCCCAGCCTACCGGAGGGACTCAGAGATGCTCCAAGGTGGCCCGCCACCTCTCAAACCGCAAAACACGCGGCCTGCTCAAAAGCAGGTGGCCTTCTCATGCCCTCTGTCTTCAAGCCAATGCAAATCGCCTCCCAGAGCCCTCCAATACTACCCTTTGCGTGAAAAGGAGCACAGAATACGTTAAGGCCTTGAACAACAGGGGAGAAAATGTTAAATAAAATTAGCCAGAGATTAGCAAAGTCACGGAACTGTAGGGGGAAGAGAAGATGACTCGGGAGGGATTAAAGAGAAAACCTTTCTCAGAACGATATTCTCATCTAATAGGTGACCAAGTGTCATCACTTTTATGTGATTTAGAACAGGAGTGTCTGAGGGATGGGCCTCTGATTTGTGGAATACTAAAGCGGTGCACTAGAAACGATTTAAAATGATGTTAAATCAACAAACAATTTCCCCAATTGAGATTTCTGCACTGGCTTCCACAAGGTCACACGATAAAACACTTCAGAGTGGAAAACGGCACATACAAAACGCGACAGATTGCTGCCACGTTTTTACCTATGTGAAATCAACTCCTGTCAAACCAGTAGTTTAGCTGAAATTGCATTTACGGTCCTAAAGCTCCCATCGTAATTAGTGAGCAAAGGGATCAGAGGTCCTGGGTCAGGTTGAAACTTCCCCGGGGGACACTTCAGACAGCAGCCACAGAGAATGCGGAGGTCACCAGCAACGACTAGGGGTACATTGAGGCCTTGGGTTTTGTTCTTAGGAATAATTTTAAATGATATACATATTCATAAAAATAGAAAAATGACCTAAATTGGAAGCTAATGAGAAGAAATGAGGTCATGAAGTGGAATCAATAATCTGATACCAAATGACATCCTCCAAAGGCCTTAACACTCACTGAACAGAGGCCACAAATACTGGGCTCAGCTTTCGATGACCCAACAGGGAAAGGAGACCTTGACCAGTCCACATATGCATGGTTCACATATGGTTCACATATGTAGAAGGCAGAAGTAAGGAAGTAGGCTGCGGGAACAATTACTGCCGATACAAATACTAAGAAGGTTCTGCTGAGGTTCAGGAATAGCGCCTTCTGGTAACAGAACATATGCCAGAACATATGCCACTAGGAGCGACGCTGGGGGTGTCCTAGAGCCCTTGCTCACAGCCTGTGTCACCGCAGGGTAGCATCTCTCCAGAGCAAAGTCAGGATCCTCCATTCCACAGGGTCCGGCCAACTGTGTGAGCACAGCCAGTCCTCTGTCCGAGTGAACGAAGCCCGTCTTCATTCCATTGACTTCATATCACTCACCCTAACATTTGTTGCTTTCATGCTCACTTTTGTCACGTGCTCACCTCTTCACTGGACGTGTTCTGGGTTTGGTGATTTTGAGGAACAGAGAAGAAGCAAAGCTCGTCGTACAGCTGTGCCTGAACAAACCTATGTGAACCCACCATCCCTTGGCTGGGCTGCTCTCCCGGGTGGAAAGGAAGTGCCCAGATGGTGAATGCGTGGTGTCCACCCCAGCAGGGGAAGTCGCCCCTCCATCCCTGGAGTCGTCCTGGACATCTCGTTCTCTCATCTCCCAACTGCAATCCATCCACCATCTCGGGTCTTGGCGGCTCCACCTTCAAAATCCTTCCCCAACACCTACGCTCTCTCTCACTTCCTCCAGATGTGCAGATACGAAAGGCCTTTAGCAGGAACCTTCTGCACAATAAACACACCTTCCCCAAACTCCACCTTCCCCTAATCTGCCTTCAGTTTTCTCCCTTGCTCTCCTTGCCAACCACAGTATTTAGATTTGCTTCTTGTGTTTCTTGTTTCTCTTCTGCACTAGAAGGTCCCCCATGAGGACGTGGAACGTGTCCACCCTTTCATTCTAGAATCACTAGAGTCCCTCACAGTCTTTGGCACTCAATAAACATTCCATGTACGAGTGAAGAATAAACCAGACTGACACGCAGCTCCAGATACGAAGCAACGTCTTTGTTTTCCAGCTGAACTGCAGTGAGTACCAAGCATGGTGCCAGGCACTGAGGATTCAGTGGTGACGAAAACAGACATGGCTGTAGCTTCCAGGGAACTTCTCAGCTAAACCCCTTGGCACTGGCCCTGAGTGGGATGAAATTAATGGCTCTGCATTTCAGCTTCAGCCTCAGACACTGTCCCTGCTCTAACTTCCAAGGCCAAGCCGTCCAGCCCCAGAGCTGACACCTCTTTTGCCAGCCATGCCCCCTTGAAACTGGACCTGGTGTTTTCTCCCCATCGGTCTGCATCAGGAGGGCAGAGTCTATTGGTACAGGACGTCAGTATTAGCATTTGGATATTTACGAAGAGCATTCAATAAAATTGAATACAAACCCCCTGCCCCCCCAAAAAAGAAACCTGTGCTCTGCTAGTAGGAAATATAACACCATAAAAGAAACAATAAACTGTGGTCTTGGTGAAGGTCTGTCTCTACTCCATCTGCCCAAGAGCAACAAAATATATTTCTGGTCTTTTGCTAAAAATTCACCGTGCTGTGGCCTAAAAAAAAAAGTCTGGGGCTTCCCTGGTGGCACAGTGGTTAAGAGTCCACCTGCCAATGCAGGGGACACGGTTCGAGCCCGGTCCGGGAAGATCCCACATGCCGCGAAGCAACTAGGCCCATGTGCCACAACTACTGAGCCTGCGTTCTAGAGCCCGCAAGCTACAACTACTGAGCCCACGTGCCACAACTACTGAGGCTGTGCTCTAGAGCCCACGAGCCACAACTACTGAGCCCACATGCCATGAATACTGAACCCGGCACGCCTAGAGCCCGTGCTCAGCAACGAGAAGCCACTGCAATGAGGAACCCGCGCACCACAACCAAGAGTGGCCCCTGCTCACCCCAGCCAGAGAAAGCCCTGCTCAGCAGTGAAGACCCAACGCGGTGAAAAATTAATTAATTAATTAATTTTAAAAAGTCCATGTTCAGCAAACAAGATTTTACATTCCTTGATTCTTGCTTTTTATATCCATTTAATTCATCCAATATAGGAACTGTAGCAGATTTTTAAGAACTGAACATAAAGAGCCTTTAACTTACGTCCAACAGCAAAACTTAGCCCAGGGCCTGCTCTGGGATCTCTGTCCCATGGCTACAGTGCTCACTACATGGTGCTGACATGATCTACCTCTCTGTTTACCTCCCTAGAATCGTCGATAAGCTCCTTAAATCAGGGGCTGTGTGTGTCATCCAGGGTTTGGCCAGCTAAGGCCAAACCAGCCTGACTCCTGTTTCTGTACAGCCCACAATCTAACCATGATTTTTAAATTTTTAAATGGTGGAAACAAATCAAAAGAAGAATAAGAGTTTCATAGTATGTGACAATTACATGAAAATCAAATGTCAATGTCCAAAACCAAGGTCTGGTTGGCACACACGCCCATTCACTGATCTACTTGTCCACAGCTGCTTCCAGGCAGGCAGGGTTGAGCAACTGGAACAGGGCACTCAGCCCCACAAAGCCCCACAGCCTTGTTATCTGGCCCTTTAAAGAAAACTTGCCAAGGCCTGTTCTATCAATAGTTTATCAGTCCTCCCCACAGTACAGCAGGGCCCTGGAACAACAGAGGGGCCTCCGCACACCTGTATCAAATTCAAATCAGCAGAATTCTGACCTTTGGAAAGAATCTGAGACCTCAAAATTGTCTTCTTTTATCTCGTAAAGTACCTTCAATAGCATCAGCAGGTACTCTGGCGGGTACAAAGCAAGCTTATCGCTTGTAGGAAGCTCCCCAGCCAGGATGAAGGAGAGAAGGTGGTTTTATCCGAGGCGGCAGCTCAGTCCAGCAACACCAGCGGAGTCAGAACTGGAAAGCAGGCCCCTCGCTCCCCAGAATCTGAGACCCAAGGCTCCTGCCTTAGGTTCCCCCAGTTCACGCTGAGGGAGCTGCGTGGTAAGGAAGGTGGCCTCCCTCAGAGAGGTGCAGCCTTGGTCCTCTAGCTCCCGGGAGGTGACCCGTCCTCTAAACCCCTGGAATTTCCTGAGTGGTGGGAGTCCCATTCTTATTCATGGAGAGTTTAACTGATGAGATGACTGACTGGTGGCGGGCCGCCTGGTACACGCCCAACCTCCGGGGAGGTCAGCGGGGCACCTGGAGATGGAGGTACGTGGGCAGTGACTCAATCAACCATGCCCACTGCTGAAGCCCTGAGAAAACACTCTGGGCACCGAAGCGCAGGTGAGCTTCAGGCTTGGCCATGTTCGGTGCGTACGTAGTGCCACACGGGGACGCCGGGAGGGAAATGCTGTTTGGAACCCTCCCAGACGCTGCCCTGTGCGTCTCTTCCTCTGACTGGTTCACAATTGCATCCTCTCCCTGGAATAAACATGAACCATCGAATTCTGCACCTTTTCAGTGAATTTTCCAACCTAAGGGTGGTCTGCAGAACCTTTGAACTTATTGTCGGTGTCAGACGAGCAGGACATACGTGACAGTCAGGAGGACTGTGTCTGTCACCTCCCGGTCTGGAGAAGTCCTGGTCAGCGCGCTCCTAGGACGGCGGTGGGGGGGGGGGCAGGGGAGCGAGGCAGGTGAGGGCGGGACCCAGAATGCACTCACGCAGAGCTTCTGCTCTGAGCACCTGGGGCTCTGCGGCCCTGGGGACCACTGCGGGCTGTTCTCCCACCCCAGTGACAGGGAAGCCCAGGTACTTATCGTCCACCACCTCCCGGCATCAGGGCTTGGGGGCTGCTCTCAGGGCGGCAACTCCCAGCCCTCCCGGCCGTCCCTCAGGTGGCTGAGGGCAGGGTCCCCCCTGTGTCCAGGCTCCCAGGCAGAGTGACATACACATGCGCAAGCAGCCGTGGGTGTGAGGGGATCAGCCAGCGCCACAGAGGGGACACAGGAGACCCCATCTGCATCTGGCCTGGTCGGCTCTATTTCCTCCAGTGAGCCTGGTGCACCTGGCTTTCTTGTAGCCGCGGTTCACCTCCCAGGAACACAGACACGCCCGCCACCTCCCACCCTCCCAGTTGGCCGGCTCATCCTCCAGAGTCAGCTCAGCTCCTGTCGTCCCAGGGCCTGGGGGCCTTGTCTTATTTGCCCTATCCACTCACAGCACTTCTCAAGTTCTGTTACCATTTCCTCTTTATCGTCTGTTTTCCCCCCATAAGATTTGACTTGTCCGCTTTATCCCCAGAGACTAAGATATTTAGTCATTGTTCAGTGAATATCTGTTGATATTATGAATGAAGGACTTTATTCTGGGAATAATGGTATGAACTGATTTAAAACTTGGTCTCAGGAGCACTGTCATTTTAGAAGGGATCCCAAGAAACTCTAGTGGAAGAACTGCAGGCAGGATGCAATCTCCTTGAAGGAGGGCAGTTTGGAAAATATCTTCACAGGCCCTCAGCTTACACGCCCTGGATGTCCACCTCTTCTGCTCTTGATTTGCAGGTAAAAGGCACGCACCAGAACACCGTGGAAAACAAGGAGGTATGTCTACCTTAACCCACAGCATGTCACAATCTTGTTGCATATACACACTGTGCTTCACACTTCGGATGCATGGACACGCTAGAGGAGATGGGGAGCCCTGTCCACAGGATGGGGAGCCCTGTCCACAGTAGGGCCTCACTGTACATTTAGCAAAACAGAAAGAACTTCAACGGCCCAGACAGTGATGCATGCCGGGGCAGACCAGGAAGGTGAACAGCAGGCAGAGGAGACAAGAGGAATCCAGCAGTACCTACTAAAGGCAGCCCTCAATAATACGCTAAAGGTTGCAGCAAGAGACGGATCAACCAGGTAAGAAAGTGTAAGGATCTAGGTAGATGTATCGTTTGCTAGGGCTCTCATGATACAGTACCAGAGACCGGGGGCTTAACCACAGAAATTCACTGCCTCACAGTTCCAGAGGCTGGAAGTTTGACATCAAGGTGTCACCAGGGTGGGATTCTCCCGAGGCCTCTCTCCCGGGCATGCAGACGGCCGTCTTCTCCCTGTGTCCTCAGGTGGTTGTCCCTCTCTGTGTCTGTGCCCTGATCACCTCTTCCCATAAGGTCACCAGTCCTACTGGACTAGGACCCACCCTAATGACCTCACTCTACCTCAGTTCCCTCTCTAAAGGCTCCACCTCCAAATACTCACATTCTGAGGCTCTGGGGCTCAGGGCTTCAACATATAAAGTGGGAGAGAGGAGACACGGTTCAGCCCAGAATGGTAGACTTGTGGGAATTCTACTGCTTGTTTGATTTCTATAAAGGATTGGCTCTGACCACAATTCAAAAAGCTGATGCTAACCAAGAGTGCCTGCTGCCACAGTAAAAATAATAAAGAGCGCCGCTCCTGGGCTCCCGGTGTGGCCAGCGGTCCCGATGGTGTGGGACTGTCCCATCACACACACGACTGGCATTCATCACCATTAGCAGTTCTCCTCCCAGAGCTCGAGAGGCAGCACGTCCACGCCTCAGCCGGCCCTTCTGCAGTGCTCAGGCTCTGGTTTTCTTTCACAAGGTAAATAAAAATTCACGAGTCCACACCGAGAACACAAACACAAATACGAAAAGTAAATTCTTCCTTAAAACGGGATGCAAATTAATAAACGCAGGAGGAAAGAGGAACCCGGTGGTTCCCAGAGCTGTCCCAGACAGAGGCTGTGCTTGAGACGTGAGCTAGTCCCAGCCCCAGGCGCCAGAATCACCAGCAAAAAGGTTCCACTGGTACCAAAGGGCTTCCCAGTCCTAGAAAAAAATACAGGAAGCAAATGCTCAGATGTGAGTAGTGGAACCAGGGGCGACGTTTGTTCCTCCCCATTCGCATTCTCTACGTGTTTTTGAAGGGGTGTATGTTGCCTTCAACATGGAAGCAGCATTTTTATACTAGGCGCTCACTAAGACAACTGTTGAAGTCTAAAATATCAAATTTTTTCCTTCTTAAAACTACTCGATAAGGATGTAGATGCTTCAGGTGCTGACATGTTGGGGATCCAGATGATGTAAACATTTTAAAAAATTCTCCTCTTGGATAAGTGACTATTGAGAAATAAAGCGGTCACTTAATTTGACCTTCAAAATATTATAGCAGGTAACTGTGGCAGTATTTACCATGCTCACTCTGGCGAAGTGAAGAACTTTTTTTTTTTTTTTTGCGGTATGTGGGCCTCTCACTGTTGTGGCCTCTCCCGTTGCGGAGCACAGGCTCCGGACGCGCAGGCTCAGCGGCCATGGCTCACGGGCCCAGCCGCTCCGCGGCATGTGGGATCCTCCCACACCGGGGCACGAGCCCGTGTCCCCTGCATCAGCAGGCGGACTCCCAACCACTGCGCCACCAGGGAAGCCCGTGAACAACTTTTGATGATATTCTTTGAAATTAAAAATACTGACATTTCTTCAGTCTAACTCATACACACTCCACAAAGAAAAGAAAAGAAAAGAAAAGAAAAAGAAGAGGGAAGGGAAGGGAAGGGGTCTCGTATCTCCAGCTTATTGTGTAATCTCTGTCACACATGCACCAGTATGAAGAATCTCCTCGTTCACACTTCACAACTTTGAAAGATTAACATGCTGATACAGGGAATCGAAGGCAACAGGAAACAGTGCTCAGTGTTCACTACTAACAATTCAGGGATCCCCAAACCAGTAATAGGTTGTCTTTTCCTATATCATAGGTGTTGTAACAAGAAATTAAATAATGTTGCTACTGTGAGCTGAAGGGAAGTTTACACACACACAAAATGGAGTCAGAAAATTTGCCAAATTGTGATGTTTTTAAGTTTTAACTTTTAACGTGTTGACGCATCATTATAGCTGGTTACAGAGGAACTTAATTTAGAATTCAGGAGTGCATGGGCTGGTGTCTATGACACGGTGAGAACCTCGAGAGGAAATGCTCTACATCCTGCAGTGGCCGAGAAGTAAAAACAGACAAACTGGTTTTGTACTAAATGAAATGGTGGCATCTGTCCAAAACGTGGAGATTTACATCGCTTGTGATAAGTGCCCTTTAATTCCATATTTCCTCCCAGCCTCCAGACGTCTTGATAACTGGAAAATTCGACTCTCCTTATGAGCCCTGGGATGAGGGCCAGGGATGCCCAAGAGCTGACAGCATCACCCACGCCAGCAATCCACCCTCCTGCTACCCACCCCGAACAAGCACATCAAGTGCCCACGGCGGAACCACCTGGGAGAAAACACATCCCGCTCCAGGCCAATCAGACTCGTGAAGAGAACGGAAACCCCAGCCATCACCCACAGCCTTGGGCTGAATAGTACAAAACTGTATGGGAATTATAAACTCTGTCCATATTCTTTCACCCAGCCCTACCCCATCGGACGCTCAGAGTTGCTGACACTTTTCCTCAAAATTCTAAGACATAGCTAAGAAAATTCAAGTCTAAAATGAAGAGAAAAATGAGTTTACATTTGCTTTTTATAAGAGATTCAAGCCTTCCTGATATTGCACAAATGAAATTCTTCCCTAATTTCATGCAAGTTTTAGAACTTAATCTTAGAGGTCAAACCCAGGAGAGCATCTCATGAAAACCCTTCAGTTCTCAAGCAGAAGATCCGAGTTCCAGAGAATAAACACTACCGTGGGACCTGGCTTACCCAGCAGGCAGGGGACCCAGGGGATCATGGGTCACTCTCACTGTCCACTTAACTCCACTGTGAAGTTTATCTGATATCACACATCATCAGGGAGATGGAGGGTTTCTTTTGGGGAGGGGGGAGCAATTTAAGGAATTTAGTTGCCAAAGACCAGAAAGGACCACTGTCTTTCAGGTAGGCTCTCCCCCAAATCCCGCCTGGGTCAGGAGGGCGAGACTGCAGCTGTGCAGAAGCAGCAGCGGGTGGAAGCTCAGAGCATGGACTGTGGAGCCAGGTGTCCCGGGTTCAAACCTGTCTCCTCCAGATGCTCCACGTGTAGAATCAGGGAAGGAAGAGAAGCTACTTCACGGGCCTGCAATGGGTTCCGCGTCAGTTAATACCTGCAAAGTGCTTCCAACTGCCTGGAGCACATAAGGTCCATTCAATTACAACAGCAGCTATGAAAACCTCTATGTCCACAGCAGCGGGGTCAGTATTACAGTATAAACCAAAGTGCGTGGAGCCAGTTTCCAAAACAACGCTGACCCAGGAAAGCCAGGTCAACTTTGTGGGAGCCGTAACCTTCCCCTGTCCTACCCGTAACGCAATGGCTGGAATCAACAACTATGGTCCGAAAGCTTTGGGTTGAGTAGGAGGGTCTCAGCATCAAAGGTGTAACAGCAAATCCTTTCCTTGTGGCCGCAATGAAAACTAACAGAAAAGCGAAGTGAGAGTAAAACTCCAAAGCCTCTTAAGAAGACAGTTAAAGGTCGGTGGTCCCAGGAGAGGAGGGAGGGAGGGAGGCATGAACAGGTGGAACACAGGGGACTTTCAGGGCAGTGAGACTACTCCGCATGACACTGTACTTGTGCATACATGGCATTACATGTTTGTCAAAACCCACAGAATGCACACCATTAATGAAACGGAGCAGGACCCTATGGTCCTTCCCCCCAATGTCCTCCCCCTGCCTTCTTCCTGTGAAAAAACTTTAGCCAAAGAATAAGTTTAAGGAGAGAAGTAAGAAAACGCAGAAGCAAAGGAAAACAGTCAAAGGAGACCAAGTAACAATAGTTTAGTCATTAGGCAAAGTCAAGGACCTTTAGTTCCTCCTCAGGGGCTAGAGATCATATTCTGAGCCGTATCTTGTGAGCTGTCTTGTAAATACTGAAACCCCCAGCAGGTGGAAGAAGTGAACTCCATGATGACCAGACTGTAGCCACGACATATAAGCTGCCACAATTCCGAGAACTGGCCTAAGGAAATGGGAACAAACCGACCTTGGAACTGAAGACTAACTGTACCTAAAACAGTCAAGATGACGCTGGTCAGACCAACGACCAATTTCAAGATGACGGCCAGAGCTGACTGTGCTGTTTCTACATGCAGTCCCTTCCCTCCGCCTATAAAAGCTCCTGCCCACTGACTGTCAGTGTTGGCGGTGTGGGGAGAGTCAGCCTTTGGACAGGCGTCCACTCTCCCACCCCGGTTGCCGGCCTCCAAAATAAAGTAAGCTTTCCTTTCCACCAACCTGGCCTCTTCATTGGCTTTTGAGGGGTGAGCAGTCGGACCCCACTCTTGGTTACATTAAGTGTGAACCCTGGAACTTCCGTGGTGGTGCAGGGGGTGAGACTCTGGGCTCCCGATGCAGGGGGCCTGGGCTCGATTCCTGCGTAGGGAACTAGATCCCGCACACCACAACTAGGAGTCCACATGCCGCAACTAAGAGCCTGCGAGCCGCAACTAAAGATCCCACGTGCCACAACTAAGACCCGGCGCAACCAAAATAAATAAATAAATAAATATATTTTTAAAAAGTGAACCCTAATGTAACGTATGGACTTTAGTTAATAATAATATATCAATACTGGCTCATCGATTGTAACAAAGGTACCACACTAAAGCAAGATGCTAATGGTAGGGAAAACCATGCAGAGGGAAAGGAATATATGGGAACTCCATGTATTTTCCACTCAATTTTTGGGTGGAAGTGCTAAAAAAAAAAAACCCAATGGAAGTCTATTCATTAAAAAGTCCACGATCTCTTAATGTTCTCAGACATAAGGCAAACATGCAAACATTCCATCAAAGACGATATCTCTAGTAAAAAATCTATCACACAAGTACCAAAACTCTGTTGAAATTAATGCCACTCCAAGTAGGTGGATGGACTGAGTTGACATGTTAGATTAAAAAAAAAACCCAATTTAGAACTCTACGTAGAAATTTAAGAAAAAACACAAGAAACTATTGTTTGGATTATTTTACCAGCATCTATAAATGGTAAAAATGCTAGCTTGCACATATCATTAAGTATCTTTCATCAACATGCACGTGACATGAAGGTAGTATGTCAAATAGGAAATCAATGAAAGAAGAGAGTAAACACCTGCCTTTTTTTGTGGATTCAGAAATGCCCTCTAAAATAGGTATCGCAACTATGTCATTACTTCCATTAAAAGTAGGATATTCACCCTGTCTGTACATTGTGGAGTGACACTGCCTGTGAAATGGATCCGCTTCAGCAGTGGTCCACCGGCCACCCGCATTCGGGGGTGCCCTTCCTTCTCCCCGTGCGTTTATACAGCATCTATCAGCACAGCACCCGTGACAAGCCAGAAAACTGACATAAACCCAGATTTCCCTATGTGGTTGAAACTACGTGAACCTGCAAGGTAAAACTTAACTTCCATTATTCTCATTTTGGGGAAGAAAAAGGCAAGGAGGTGAAGGTACCGGGTGTGGCCACACAGCAGGTGCGAGAGGAGGGGGACGTAGACTTCACGCTGGCCCGGCTTCTGGTCCCGCCCATCAGTCCCGCCCATCGATGAACCACCCTAACTGTCCGCCAAGGCTGAGTCCCCGCCCATCCTCACCAACATACTGGGCTTATTAAATTACCACGGAGGGAAGCAGTGACAAACACTCCCCACGGGCACAGGGAGTGGAATTACCCAAGGGGCTCTCCTAGGAAGCTGTAAACGTCACACAACCACTGACAACTCAACTTCACGTCTCTCGTCCCCACTGCTCCTGAGCCAGAGACCTGAGAGACGTCCGTCTAAGAGCTGCCTTTCCTTGTCTCACAGGCTCCAATGTATCATGTTTGAAAGAAGTTTCAACACGGCCCTCCCCTCCCCAAGAGGAAGAGCCCAGCCCCTCCTCCAGTCTCTGCCATCTCAGTAACTGGCCCACGCTTCTCCCCAGTTTCCCAATAAACCCGGGCATCTCTCTCCCTCAGACGTCATATCCAAGCCTGGCCAATTCTGAGTGGAAGCTCCCCACATCCATCCTCTTCACCCTGCCTGCACCACAGTCTCTCTTTTCTGCCTGAATCAGTTCATGTGCTTCAGAACAGGTCCCCAATTCCCTGTCTCTGTCTTAAGAACCTCCCCCAAATATACCTTGTATCTCATCACACACACACCCCAAGTTATGACTCCTCATTGGCTTCTATCTTTGAACTTTCAGACAGGATATAAAATACTTGATCTTCCAAAGCCCTGTAGAGCGCAGGCTCCGACCTTCTTCTCCAGGACTCCTGTGGCCATGTAACAGTTTCTTAAACTCCCCCAAAGACAGTGAGTTCTTTCCTGCCCCAGTGCCTTGGTACGTGCCATTGACTCTGCCTGCTCTTCCAAATTTCCAAGAAATTTCATCGTCAGAGAACTTTTTCAATATGTCCCGTCTCCTATCTTTCTTATCTTAGTACCCTATGTTTTCCAAAACACTTGATAAAATGTCTATCCGTTTCTGAAATGGCTGCTTTCCTCACTTCCTTCTTTGCTAATAATACCGATTTTACTCCATAAAGGCAGAGTCTGTACCTATATGCGGAGCACCCTGCAGGGAAAAGGCTTATTAGCCACTATTATGTGCTAAAATGGGTGTTTTTTAAATGAATGGATGAATGAATACATGAATGAATGAATACATGAATGAATTATTTTAAAGTAAACATGAGAAATACGTTAGGTATCAGAATTCATTCATTCATTTAGTAAATATTTACCGTCCTCCCCCTCATTCTGTCGTAGGAAGGGGAAAAGCCCTTTGCATAATATTTGATATCTGTCATTCATTACATGATATCAAGGTACCTGTCGTGGAGGACAGAACCTCACTTCCAGAAGAGAGAGGTTAAATACTAGCTTCTTACTAATATTTCCATTTTTCATCGGAGGCATTTATAAAAGGTCAAATCATTCACTTTAGGGAAAGATGTTTTCATCTCTATGAAGGGAAATGGCTTAGTTTAAATATTTAACATTCAAATATATTTTTTTCCAGAAAAGGGGGTCAAGGCATGTACAAATCAGATAAGATGATGTTTGTAGAAAGGTGCAAATTACATTTCCCTTCTGGTTGTTACCGGAGGGTACAGTGCTCCATTACTCTTCTGAATAGTAATTTTCTGCTGGTTTCGAAAGAGAAAAAAAGAACATGGTTGTGAAGCCTCTGTGCTGAGCCAGGATGTAACCTGATCAAATGCCCAGACGCATCGGTAGTCACGCGTGTTCCTCTGACTTAGGAAATGCCTCGGCATGCTTACAAAAACCGACCTTCTCTCAAGTAAAGCACCAGTTATACATGCTGTATATGACGGTGGCACATATCATATGTACCTGTACTATGTGTGTACAGAAGACCATTCAAAACATCCAGTGATCGAAACCAATTTTCTGGACTGGATCAAAAAAATCACTTCCCCAGAGAAATCAGACCCCACACACACACACACACAGCCCTGTGTGTACCACACGGCTCCCCTGACATTAAAGAGAATTAAAACTTGGACCCACCCCGTCATGCCAAGGAGCGTTTAAAACCTACTTTTACAGCAGGAAAGCGTCAGGTTCTCGGTGGTGGCTGCGTGAGCACTGCCTGAGGGGATCAGTGTACATGGAATCGATCTGCTGCTCAGGCCCTAACCTGTGCATATAAACACCAAATCTACGAGCCCAGGTCCCATGAACGGCCTGTTTAGGCTTGGCCGGAAGCAGTGGGAACGACCCACGCCAGAGCGTTCCCCGTCAAGTGACGGGGGTCAGTTTCTAATCTCCGCCAGGGCCGGGGGTGCCCTTGCTCCCAGCATGTGAGCCATTCGTTGCTAACCAGCTTTGCTGCAGCTAAGCAGCTGGGATCACTGGGCACAGGGGCTGATCTCTTGTCCCCTGGATGAGAATTCAGAGCCAGACACCCTCGCCCTTAACCGGCCCGTGACAGGGCTAACCAATCTGTTAATTCATCAGCTTGGGGTCTTCCCCTTGAACACCAGTCATATCCTGATTGTAACAGGAAAACCCATCGCCCAGAGGGTGGCTGATCTCACAGAGCAGGAGAGCACGATGGACCTCAACAGGATGAGGCTTCTTCCAGGAAGCGAAAGGACATTTTCTTAATTGTTCCAGGGGACATAAAAACAAATAAAATCATAGAACCAACAAAGAAGTTAGAACTTTATCTCGGTAGCACGTAACTAAATAAATATTACTTAAAATGGAGTATCGATGCAGTATTCAACTTTATTATGCACGTTACGGAATAAGACAGCTATTTTTTTTACACCGAAATCATCTGTTACTTTAGATGTCCTTTAACATAAAAATATGAAGGTGATGTAACACGATTTTCAGGTAAAACCCATATTTAAAAATTGTTACTGTGCCACCCACATCCGTTCACCTTTCGGCATTAGTATGGTAAACGCTACTTAATGCTTCGTGCACGACTGACTACCTACCGCTGATCTAATGTATTTTTAAAACTGGCGAGTCACACTGCATCTGGCTCTTTTCTCTGTTCATCGATGCCCCCAGGAATGACTTTTTTGTGTTCTTTCTCGGAAACTGACAAGAGATTTCACAGGACAGGACGGTGCTTCAAAAACGTTCGGAACCATGGAACTTGGCAGTCGTACGCGTTTCTGCTCACCATTACTACAATCTCCATGGAAAAGGAAAGTCTCTGTCTGACAGAGCTGGGGAGTTTTTCCAAACGCTCTCAAAAACAGAACCCTGCAGCCTGCAGACACATCAGCCCTCTGGATCCAGGACGGCATGGGCAGTGATGTCACCTTAAAGGTGGGCCTGAGGGTCTCCCCTACGGCACACACACCAACTCCTACCTCCAGACGGTCCAACTCCACGTCCGTGTCCTGCGAGTGTCAAGAAATGGACAGTGAACTCTGTTCTGCCTGGAAACGTCAGGTAAAGTTAACTCATGTTTTTGAAATGATTGTGTTGGGTCCTTTCCCCAAATCACCACAGAGACGATGCTTAATTCAGTGTCCAGGTTGGGTGCAGTCAACATTTAAGTGAGATTGAAGGACCAAAGGTGCACATGCTTGGAGAACGCAACCAGCAAGGGCAAAGGGAAAGTGGAGTAGACTGTGATGACCTTGACGCTGCAGGCAGGCCGGCCTCAGCAAGGGGCCACCCCCACCACCCAAAGCTCTGCACTGCAAGGGTGCCTATTGTCTCTCTCTGCCCAAGGTGTCAACCAGCCTGTCACCGCGTTCCAAATGCCAACAGTAGAGGAAACTTCACAAGCTCCCGAGAAGGGCCACAGAAGCCAAATGTAAGGACCTTTTGGCTTATTTCTTGACTTCCCACCAAGAAACTCATGGTCTGGATTTATTTATTTTTTTAACGTGGGAAGACTCTACAAAGCCCCTTCACTTTTATGTGATAGAAAAGGGAGGAACAGAATCCACGTGCGTATCTGATGCAAAAGCACAGAAAGCATTTCCTCAAGGTCTCGGCTAATTTTGGTTTCAAAAATACTACTCTTGTTTATTCTTTTCAGTAATGAAAAAAATGCCCGCTTTGTCTGTTTGGTTGTTTGTGTTAACATTTCTGTGATCCCCTTAAGTCAGAGTTATAAAATCAACAAGCCTCACAAAGAAAGTAACACATGTTACTAACTGAGGGATGGGATTGCTTTACCTACTTTCTAAGGTCTTAAAGATATAGACGACTCAAATGACCAGCATAAAACTCTAGGCCTGAGGAGTTCCTAATAAAATGCATGTGCCTCGTCCATGTGAAATGCGTAATTCACACACAGAAATCCCTGAAGTGCCTCTAAAATGTGGGTGATCCCAGGAGCAACAGAGGAATCCCAAACAGATTTTCTCAGGCAAACTGTGGTATCTGTGCATTTGACCTCCCGACTTGGCCGTCTCTGCCCCGTCTCCGTGCAATCAGCTCTGGGTAACATGATAGCAAGCTCCCACTTCCTCAGCCCCTTTCTGATTGCAGAGTTATTCTTACCAAATACGATCTGAAAGGCGTATGTGGGCCATGGAAGGAAGTCTAGACATTGAGTCTTCCACGCATGGACTACCACACATCCTATACAAGAAAGGAATGTCTCAAGACCCCAAAGCTGCGAATTCAGCACCTCAACTAGCACACATTTCCTTTCAGAAGTTGGCACCCCTGAACTGGCACAAAACTTAACAGAGAGAATCTCCCAAGTATGTTGTAACATAATGTATTCCATATTTTCCTAGGCATCGTTTTTGGGCCAAAACATGTGGTAACACATAGATACGTAAACTGATCACAGGCTGGCCTCAACCTTCAGAGCAGAGGAGCAGGATCTCAAAGGATCTCCTCAAAGAAAGGCAAGGTAACCACGCCACCAGAAATCCTGTCCTCTCTGGCGGTATTCAGAGAGAGTCCACCCAGACGCCAGGCAAAGTCTCGAGAAATTAATGACAACGGCAGTCTCTATCTGAACGTGGAGCTGAAAACAGCCATGCATGGGTCTTAACGTTTGGGAGAACGCAATCATCAAGATATCCAAATATAAGAAGCCCATGTCTTGGGTCTCTAAAATTAAGCATATCTACATCAACAATTTTGTTTAGAAATGGTTAAGAGGAGTTTCCCCTTGGGTGTCCTAGTTTATATTTCTTGCTGTTTTGACTGATTTGTTTTTCATTTAACTCAAATGGCAAACCAGCCGAAGTTGGGAATTGGGTTCCCTTATGTACGGTTTGATATCATATACTTCGATTTCCTCTCCAAAATCGCTCATTTTGTTGAAATAGCATAACTATAACTGTTTTTCCTTTGGAAAGAAACTAAGACAACTAAGGCACATGCATATGTTATCTTTATTTGCATAAGCGAATCTGGGGAAAATCTTTCCAAATATGAAAAATAAAATGACTTGATACTTTTTGTAAAATGTTGTGTCATTCGTCCATAAGTTCCACTGAACTTAGGAGGTGGGGGGTGAGGTATGTCTTCTCTTCTTAAATTGAGATGTTCCAGTAAAAATGTATTTATGAAAACATGGTCTATAAATTCAGGAAGATCCGTAACTGTCTCATAAATGTTCAGTGAGGGGAAAAGAACGACATTTTCTTTACAACTTTCTTTCTCTTCCAAGACTGACCATGGAAAATTGAGATGCAAAAATGATTGGGGTTTTGAGAGCTGGCCTATTTCTAAACATTATACATTGACTAGTGCAGTCTTTAAAAACTTTCTCAAAGGACACATCAGTGACAAAGTGGAAAGGGCACCGGCTCCCAAACCAGAAGACCTGCGCTCCACCCCTGTGACGTGGGCATGACCAAACCAGTTTTCTGTTTAAAATATATTAGTTATGGCATTAG
Organism: Tursiops truncatus; assembly: GCF_011762595.2. Classification (NCBI taxonomy): domain Eukaryota; kingdom Metazoa; phylum Chordata; class Mammalia; order Artiodactyla; family Delphinidae; genus Tursiops; species Tursiops truncatus. The sequence goes on along the minus strand of NC_133428.1, from coordinate 1,101,577 downwards.
TATGAAGACAGTCAAATAAATCGCTCTCTCATTTTTATAAATCTGTAAAATGGAAAGCTTATCTTCTGTTTTAGACTTCTGCAAAAATTAAATGAGGCAGTTGGTAACGTAATGGTCAGTCACGGATTTCTACACAAGAGGACGAGTACTAACGTTACTAACAGGGTGACTTCAGTGAGAGTCGTAATCTCCAACACTTAAGACAGAGACTGGAAAAGGAACACAGAAACTGCACTACCTTGTCCAGAGAACTCTATTTTATAAGTATATTACTTCCCTGCCCTGTCTCTTCCTCACCTCAGTTTTATTCACATCTTCCCTCTCACCTTAGATGGTGCTGCCCAGTAGGACCGTCCGCAGCGAGGGCTGCAAATGTTCTCTACCTGGGCTGCCCCACACTGCAGCCTCTAGCGGTAAGTGGACACCAAGCCCTTGCAGTGTGGCTAATGTGGAGTTTCTCTACCTGAGCGCCACTGACATTTTGGGTCAAACACTTCTCTGTGGTGGGATCTGTCCTGGGCACTGTAGGATGTCTAGAGCAGCAACCCTGGGCTCCACCCGCCAGACGCCAGCAGCACCTCCTCCTGCTAGCTGTGACAACCGAGGATGTCCCCAGACACTGCCAAATGTCCCCTGGGGGCAGCACAGTTATCTCTGGTTGAGAACCATGGGGCTCCTGGAACTGAATTTTTAATTGCACTCAATTTAAATTAATTTAAATAGCAAATGTGTCAAGCAGCTACTATTTTGGAGGGCACTGTCTTAAAACTCCTGAAATTAGTGTAAAAAGCTAGACTGGGCCTCCCCGGTGGCGCCGTGGTTAAGAATCCGCCTGCCAGTGCAGGGGACACGGGTTCGAGCCCTGGTCCGGGAAGATCCCACGTGCCACGGAGCAACTAAACCCGTGCGCTGCAATTACTGAGCCCACGAGCCACAACTACTGAGCCCACGTGCCACAACTACTGAAGCCCGCACGCCTAGAGCCCGAGCTCCGCAACAAGAGAAGCCACCGCAATGAGAAGCCCGCGCACCGCAACGAAGAGTAGCCCCCGCTCGCTGCAACTAGAGAAAGCCCGCACGCAGCAACGAAGACCCAACACAGCCAAAAATAAATAAATAAATAAAATTTATTTTTTAAAAAAAGCTAGACTGACAGTCAACAAATATGATGAGACATTCAGATTTTTTTTTTCCTGAAAGGGCTAAGGATTAAAACAATGTCAGCTTTCACTTTATTTGCATAATAATTATTTATTTGCTGTCTTCACCTCAGAGCAGTGACAGCAATCCTAACCCAGCAATGTGTAAAAAGGTACAAAAGTAATAGGGAAAGATTTTTTAAAAAACCACAAGTTTTTTTGTTTTTTTTTTAATCCATACCTGCCACCCAGGGAGGGAATAATGAGATGAACAGAGATCCATCGGTAGCAGAGGCCGAAACCAAAGAGGGAGTTAACAGCCGTGACCACCCCAAGCTGTGCCTGCTGGCTCTCTGTCCCCTCTCTGTGAACACCTCCACCACGCGGGACCAGGTGCGACTGCTCTGGGGCAGCAGGAGTGACCTGACCCGGCGAGCTGTCCCTCAGCCCGCTGCGGTCACCTCATTTCCGTCACTGGACCCTGGGCTGACGCCGGGGCCTTTCAAGTGGGGTTACACAGTTTCATAGGCTACGTGGGAAGTTCAGTGACGAAGGAGGAGGGAAGACAGTCCCCCAGGGACATGAGATAACTGTGTCAGGTCAGAGAATCCATAAACAACCACGGGCCCCAGAATGAGTCCAAGTTCAAAGGGAGGGGCGCATACAGCAATCCGCCTCTCTGGAATGTCAAAGGCAATTGAACGGCAAGAGCCCGGAGGCTGAAACGTCTCGCTTCCCAGTTCTACATCCCAAGAAATATACGGGTACTTCTGGAAAGAAACAATATTCAGTGTGGTGAAATACACTAACGTTTTATATTTCCTCCCAAATACTTGGAGGGGGAATCTACTCAACGTTTCTGATGCCAGGAACAGTTAAAGTACAAAGAAAGAACACGGGCTGTAGAGACAAACAGTCCTGCCATGTAGCCCACAACTGGCCAATGTCGGGAACCTTGGACAACTCGTTATTCCAAGCAAAGCCCAGCTTTCTGAACTGTAAAGCAAGAAAAATAATAGCCCCTTCCTGGGGTCACTGCAAAAACTGAAAAGAGCAACTTTCAGAATGTGCCAACCCGTACATTTCACCCATTTCACGTGCTCTAACTTTCAATTTCCCTTTACCGAGGGTATTTCGGTGCCAGTGGTGCTAGAAGATACAGAGAAGAAGAAAGACTGCCCTGCCCAGCAAGGAGCTCACGGAGCCCCAGAGGCTGTCAGCACTGTCTCTCCGCTCCAGGGACGCCCATCTAAGGAGACAGGCACATAAACACGGCAGTAGATGAAAGAGGTCCACAGTGGGAACACACCACTTACTGTGGGAGCAACCCGGACGCCACGGCTCATATAATCTGGAGAGGAAATGCCCCCTAAGTGAACAGCTACCAAAAGAGAGCAAAATAAACAACGCTCTCTAATTGTAAAACAAAAGGGGTCAAGCATCTGTTAGTTTCAAGAACTCTTCCAAAGGACAAACAGTTCAAAACCATTGATTCATGAGTACTTATTCAACTCAAGAGTATGACCCACCCTGTCCCACCAACCTTTGTTTCGACAATGTAGCATTAAAAATAACAGTAATGGTCAAGGAAGTCACAACTTGGCTTTAAGAGACGTGCATGATGTAAGTGAAAGGAGCCGGACACGAAATGACAAACACTGCACGATTCCACTAAGATGAGGCTCTTACAGGAGCCACGTTCACAAAGGCAGAAAGTGGGAGGGTGGGTGCCGGGAGCTGGGGAGGGAGAAACGGGGAGTCAGATGTTTAGTGAGTACAAATTTTGGGTTTGGGATGATGGAAAAGTTCTCGAGATGTGGACAGTACTGATGGTGGCCCAACAATGGGAATGTGCTTAACGCCACTTAAAAGTGATTACCATGGTAACATTTTAATCTTATGTGTATCTTCTCCCAATAAAAAAAAAATATGAACAGCCTGGTTATGCAGTACTCCTAGCTATGAGGCAGACACATGCACGCGCACACACACACACCCTGCACCTATGGGCCCCCTGGCATTGAGATGGGAGAGAACGTCAGAGAAACCTCTTGGCTACCCCTCACAGCAAACTCCACTCACAGGAAACAAACAGTCCTGAAAGTCTGCCCTGTGGCACGCATCTCTACTGTGGCTGAACTGCAGAATCAGTGCTAAGGAGAAAATATTAACTGACACTCCTCGCTGCGGGTACGATGCTTAAAGTGCCCCTGTCTCCTGCCGGGTGCCCACGTCCCGTGGTGTAACATGACCCATTTGTCTTGCAGCCACATCAAAGAAGCTTTTCTGGTTGACGACCAAGCAGACTGCTGCCAAGGAGAAAAACACTTCAACAATTCGTAGTTTAGGCACATATCCCTTTTTTTACATAATGACAATAAAAGTTCCTGGGACTCAACTTGTCTGGATTAAGTTTAGTTTGTGGTGAAATAAAATAAATTCATGCCTTGGGAAACATTTCCATTAGGAGAAGAAAGGAAGGAAGAAAGGAAGGAAGGGAGGGAGGGAGGGAGGGAGGGAGGAAAACGGAAGGGAAGGGAAGGGAAGGGAAGGAAAAGGAAACCCAGTTACACGTAGTAAAATGGAAAGTTCACTCAACTACATGTCATAACCTTTGCAGCGAATAAGCACTGTTATTCTGGACATGACGCCACCCCTGAAGGGCTGCAGTATTTCCAGTTAATTGGTTAGACCCCTGCTACTCAAAATGTGGTCCATGGACCAGCAGCGCCAGCAGCACCTGAGAGCTTGCTGGAAATGCAGACCCCTGTGCCCCACCGGACCCGCTGAATCTGAATCTACCTGTGAACAACATCTCCGAGTGATGCGCGCTCAAGCTTGAGGAATCTGGTCTACGTAGCAGGCCCCCAAACGGGGTCTTGGCACACTGGTGCCCTGCACTATGTTGTGTGACACGGCACTAGTAATGTGTGGTCTGTAATAGCAAAAACAGTTAAAAACGTCAAATAAATACATGTGGGCAAATCCATGATTTTTCATCTAAAATGAGAATCTTAGCTGTTTGCATCTCTATAAGGTTCCTTGACTGGGAACCAGAGTGGGGAGAAGAGAAAAGACACAGCCAAAGCCGGACCCGAAGGTCTGCACCCCGGGATCACAAAGCACTATTAAGACATCAAGATGTTACGCAGAATAACGTGTAAAGTAATTCAAAATTTCAGCTGATAGAAGAATTATGTGTAGCAGAGTATTATGCATATAGTGCGTATTAAACAAACACTGCCTGAAATCTCACACATTAAAGAAATCATACCATTTCAACCAGGTGAGTCGCATGAACCAGTCCCGTCTCACAGGAGTTTCATGCCCACGTTAGGGCAAGAGAACACTGCTTCCAACACAGCTAAATAAACAGTGGCTTAGGTGGGATATTTTAGTAGGAGTGAGTTAAATTATCTCCAGTTACTGTCATTATTTGCAGACCTGCAACAATGTTTAATGATTAAAACCAATAATTCATCATTCTGAGCGATCTTCCCAGTAAGGCAGATTGTACGCTGATCCCAAATGTTTTCTGCCCCACCTAGAGGTGGAGGGTCCATGGCTACATACACTTCTCTGTCCGTGGGTGCTGTGTCTTGCTTGGCCAATGGGCTGTGAGGAGTGCCAAGTACCACATCGGAGCAGAACTTTTAAGAGCCATCCCGAGATTCTGCCATTTTTCTTTACCCCCTGCCTCAAAACTAGCATACGTGTCAAGTTTAGCCAAGAGACCAAGCTGGGGAACCTAAGAGGGTAGGGGAAAGTGTTTTCCCTCTACGCTAGTCTAGGAAACCCGCAATTATAGAGCAGGCAATGAAAATCAGTATTCACACAAACTAGTAACATGTGAGGAGGAATATTAATTGATGCATATTCAAGAAAATACAGCTGAATCTATTGTTTGAGAGACCGTCCTGCCTCTCAAAACGCTGATTTCCGTTTTTATTCTCTTTTCCTTATGGCCACGCTATCAAAAGGAGGAGGCACTATAACATGAAATAAATCTCTCTTTCCTCAACTCACATGCAGTCAGGCTCCTGCCGTCCAGGCTCTCCTACCCTCTCCTTCAAAGTCACCAAGGCCACTGGGGTACATTCCACTGTCCTCACACCCTATTGGCCACAAGACACGGAGAAGGCTATTCACTACACCGTATCCTGCACAACCAAGAAAGTTAATATTTTCCCTTCTCTTTTCAGAAAGATGCTTGGAAAAGCAAATGGTATTAATTTCTGTGAAGACTTTTGCAGACTGTAAATTTTAACCAAGCGAGAAGATATTAACAACAGGACTGAAGACCAAGCCAAAGTTGCTGTCAACACATTTCGGAAGAATCTAGAGTAATAAAAATGTCAAATTACCACTAACGTACATTTAGGACGTGAAAGAATTATACTGATCAGAAGGTAATTCTGAGAACAGAAAACTGAAGAATTCTGATCAGATGACGAAATGTATATCCAACCCACACCCCATCCCCTCGTCCTGCTTATCCCTCCACAAGCTGGACCAGGCACACAGATATAATGTAATTAAAGCTGGACCAATATAAAGCGAGTGAAGAAGGATAAACTAACTATAATAAAGAGGTGTGAGGAGAACGAGGTTCCCAGCCTCGAGAATCTTGGGTTCCACGCGCAAACACACAGAAGCAAAAACCTCCAAGACAATGAACGTGAACGCAGCATCGTGTCAGCGCACAGGAGGGACTGAGTCATCGGTCCCTGAGCTGAGGAACTATAAAGGTCAGGAAAGGCTGCACAAAAGAAAGGAATTAAATCTGGCCATTGGAGGAAAAGGAGAATTTCACAGCAAAAACATCAGGAACGGGCACATCCGGTTTTCGGGTCCACGTGTAAGGAACATGGAAGTTGCCACTCCATCTTCACAACAAAGAAAAAGCTGAACAGACTGAAAAATCAACAACTGCTCTTGGACCCATAAGGCAAGGGAGGACACAGAACAAACCAGTGCTCCGAAGACTGGAGAGCCACACAGGCGGATACAGGCAGTCACAGCTCCCAGGGCAGAGATCCACAGGTGGAAGCCACCGTGGGAACCAGTGCTGGGGTAGGGAACCTCAAATCTAACTGACCAACTGCTGGAGGCCCCAGGTGACAAGTCTGAGGGTTACAACTATGCTGGAGCAGTGTGTTCTTCCCAAGACGGCCAGCTTCAGGGAAACTAGTTCACCAGATCTTAACTGGCCAGGGTATTATCAGAGCCTGCCTGACCTGGGGACAAGGGATACCCAACGCCAGCTGGCTTCAGCCATTCTGTCCCACCTAAGGGAGGAGAAAAAACTTCAGAAACACGTGTGAAGGTCACAGTCCAGAGGCACAGGCTCACTAAAAGACTGACATCTAATGATAAGACTAAGGATGCTTCCCCTCCCCCACATACCTCACCACCACGTGACTAAAGGCCTATTTAACAGCCGTTCCTTTTACCTGGTAGATCACATCCAGCTTTCAAGAGATAATTACAAGCCATATCAAAGGGCAAAAAACACAATTTGAGGAGAAAAAGCGAGCATCAGAAGCAGACATGGCAGGGATGTTAGAAATATCAGACCAGAAATTTAAAACAACTATGACTAATATGCTAAGGACGCTAATGGATAAAGGAGACAGTATGCCAGGACAGACGGGCAATGTAAGCAGAGACGTGGAAATCCTAAGAAAGAACCAAAAAGAACTGCTAGCTGTCAAAAACTGTAACAGAAATGAAGAATGCCTTTGATGGAATTAGGAGTAGATAAGTGCACAGCTCAGGAAAAAAATCATCAGACACCAAATTTCAGACCTACAGGCTCAATAAACAAGGAAATAAATGCCAAAAACCTGCACCTCAGCATATCACTTTCAAATTACAGAAAAAGATTTAAAAAAAAGAAAGCCTGAAAAAAGCCAAAGGAGAAAAATATACTTTACCTATAGAGGAACAGAGGATTGCATCCAACTTTTCCTCAGAAACCATGCAAGCAAGGAGAGTGGACAGAAATATTTAAAATGTTGAGATGAAAAAAAAACCCACCAACTAGAATTCTTTAACCTGTAAAATTATCCTTCAAAAGTGAAAGAGATATAAAGACTCTCTGACAAACCAAAACTGAGAAAATTTTTTGCCAGTACACCTGCCTTGCATGAAATGTTAAGTTCTTTAGAGAAAAAAATAACATCACTCAGATCTACCTAAAGCAAGAAAGAATATTAAAGAAGGAATACGTGAAGATAAAATTTTAAATTTTATTTATCTTATTCTTAATTGATAACAGTTTGTTCAAAATAATAATAGCATCAAGTTATTCACTTGTGTGTGCTTACATATACATTATGCATTATAAATATATATTTATATGTGCATTTTTATTTTATAATGTATACATTTATCTATTATATAACATATAAAATGTATATATTTATACCTAAATATATTTATATATTATATAAATATATTTATATAATTGTAGATATATATAAGTAAAATGAATGACAGCAAAAGATAGTGGGGCCAAGAGAAAGGAATTAGGATTAGTTTGTTATTGTAAAGTACTCACACAACCAGTGAAGAAGTATGGGACTATTTGAGAGTGGACTTGGATTCGTTGTAAATGTATACTGTAAACTCTAACACAACTACTAAATAAAGTAGAAAAAAAAAGTATAACTAATATGCTAAAAAAGGAGAGAAACCAGAATCATAAAATGCTTTAGCCAGACTCATCAAGAAAACAAGGGAGAGGGCCCAAATCGATAAAATCAGAAATGAAAAAGAAGTTACAACTGACACCTCAAAAACACAAGGGATCACCAGACTAGTATGAGCAACTCTATGCCAATAAAATGGATAAGCTAGAAGAAATGGACAAAATTCTTAGAAAGGTACAATCTCCCAAGACTAAACCAGGAAGAAATAGAAAATATGAACAGACCAATTACCAGTACTGAAATTCAATCAGTAATTTAAAGACTCCCAACAAAAAAAAAGTCCAGGACCACATGCCTTCACAGGCAAATTCTACCAAACATTTAGAAAAGAGGTAACAACAGTACTTCTCAAAGAATTCCAAAAAATTGCAGAGGAGGGAACGTTTCTGAACTCATTTTACGAGGCCACTATCACTCTGATACCACAACCAGAAAAAGATACCACAAAAAGAAAACTACAAGCCAATATCACTGATGAGCATAGATGCAAAATTCCTCAACAAAATACTTGTAAATTGAATCCAACAATACATTAAAAGGATCATACACCTTGATCAAGTGGGATTTATCCCAGGGATGCAAGGATTTTTCAATATCCACAAATTAATCAATCTGATACACTACATTAACCAATTGAAGAATAAAAATCATATGATTATCTCAATAGATGCAGAAAAAGCATTTGATAAAATTCCCCATTCATTTATGATAAAAACTCTCCAGAAAGTGGGCACAGAGGGAACACACCTCAACATAATAAAGGCCATATATGACAAACCCACAGTTAACATCATACTCAATACTGAAAAACTGAAAGAATTCCTCTAAGATCAGGAACAAGACAAGGATGCCCACTCTCAGCACTTTTATTCAACATAGATTTGAAAGTCTTAGTCACAGCAATCAGAGAAGAAAAAGAAATAAAAGGAATCCAAACTGGAAAGAAAGAAATAAAACTGTCACAGTTTGCAGATGACATGATACTTTACATAGAAAATCCTAAAGACGCCACCAGAAAACTACTAGAGCTCATCAATGAATTTGGTAAAGCTGCAGGATACAAAATTAATATACAGAAATCTGTTGCATTTCTGAACATTAACAATGAACTATCAGAAAGAGAAATTAAGGAAACAATCCCACTTACCATTGCATCAAAAAGAATAAAGTACCTAGGAATAACCCTACCTAAGGAGGCAGAAGACCTATACTCCAAAAACTATAATTGACACAAACAAATGGAAAGATACACCATGTTCTTGGATTGGAAGAACCAATATTATTTAAATGACCATACTACCCAAGGCAATCTACAGATTCAGTGCAATTCCTATCAAATTACCAATGGCATTTTTCACAGAACGAGAACAAAATATTTGAAAATTTGTGTGAAAACATAAAAGACCCCGAAGAGCCAAAATAATCTTGAGAAAGAAGAATCAAGCTGGAGGAATCACACTCCCTGACTTCAGAATATACTACAAAGCTACAGTCATCAAAACAGTACGGTACTGGCACAAAAACAGACGCATAGATCAATGGAACAGGATAGACAGCTCAGAAATAAACCCACGCATCTGTGGTCAATTAATCTATGACAAAGGAGGCAAGAACATACAACAGAGAAAAGACAGTCTCTTCGATAAGTGGTGCTGGGAAAACTGGACAGCTACATGTAAAAGAATGAAATTAGAATGTTCTCTAACACCATATACAAAAATAAACTCAAAATGGATTAAAGGCCTAAATGTAAGATTGGATATTATAAAACTCCTAGAGGAAAACATAGGCAGAACACTCTTTGACATGAATCACAGCAATATTTTTTTGGATCCTTCTCCTAGAGCAATGGAAAGAAAGCAAAAATAAACAAGTGAGACCTAATGAAACTTAAAAGCTTTTGCCCAGCAAAGGAAACTATAAACAAAATGAAAAGACAACCCACAGAATGGGAGAAAATATTTGCAAACCATGTGACAGACAAGGGCTTAATTTCCAAAATATACAAACAGCTTACACAGCTCAATTGAAAAAAAAAAAAAACCCAATCAAAAAATGGGCAGAAGACTTAAATAGACATTTCTCCAAAGAAGACATACACATGGCCAACAGGCACATGAAAAGATGCTCAACATCCCTAATTATTAAAGAAATGCAAATCAAAACCACAATTAGGTACCACCTCACACTGGTCAGAATGGCTATCATCAAAAAATCTACAAACACCAAATGCTGGAGAGGGCGTGGGGAAAAAGGAACCCTCCTACACTGTTGGTGGGAATGTAAATTGATACAGCCACTATGGAGAACAGTATGGAAGTCCCTCAAAAAACTAAAAACAGAATTACCATATGACCCAGCGATCCCACTCCTGGGCATATACCTGGAAAAAAACATAATTCGAAAAGATACATGCACCCCAATGTTCATTTCAGCACTATTCACAATAGCCAGGACATGGAAGCAACCTAAGTGCCCACTGACAGATAAATGGATAAAGAAGATGTGGTATATATACACAGTGGAATATCAGTCATAAAAGAATAACGAAATAATGCTTTGCAGCAACATGGATGGACCTAGAGATTATCATACTAAGTGAAGTCAGAGTATACAAATATCAAGATACCACTTAACTGTAGAATCTAAAAAAAAAATACAAATTTACAAAACAGAAATAAACTCACAGACATAGAAAACAAACTTATGGTTACCAAAGGGGAAGGGGTGGGAAGGATAAATTAGGAGTTTGGGATTAAGAGATACATGCTAGTACATGTAAAACAGGTAAACAACAAGGACCTAAGTATAGCACAGGGAGCTATATTCAATATCTGGTAATAACCTACAACAGAAAAAATCTGAAAAAGAATATCTGTATCTATCTACAAAACTGAACGACTTTGCTATACACCTGAATCACTGTGAATCATCTAGACTTCAATTTTAAAAAAACACAAAAAGTAGGAACAAAGAACAACAGCAACAAACAAAATAGTATCAAATGATAGATATTAACCCAACTAAATCAATAATCACTTTGAATGTCAATAGTCTAAATGTACCAATTAAAAGACATTGATCGTCAGAATGAATCAAAAAACCAGACCCAACTATACGTTGTCTATAAGAAGTGTACCTTAAATATACAGTCACATATAGATTAAACGTATGCTAATACTAATCATAAGAAAGCATGAGTAGCTATATTAATTTCAGACAGAGCAGACTTCAAAGTAAAGAAAATTATCAGGGATAAAAAAAGAACATTACATGTTGACAAAGGGATCAATTCTCCAAGAAGACATAACGGTTCTTAACAAACTCCATGAGACAAGCCCAGATAGAACCACAAGGAGAAACAGGTGCAATCACTATCATAGCTGGAGACTTCAACACCCCTCTCTCAGCCATGTACAGATCCAGCAGGCAGAAGATCAGTGAAGATATGGTTGAACTCAACAGGACCAACAGTCAACTGTGTATCATTGACATCTATAGACTGCTTCATCCAACAACAGCAGAATACACATTTTTCTCAAGCTCACATGGAATACTCATGAAGACAGGCCACATTCTGGGCCATAAAATACACTATAACAAATTTAAAAGAAGAGATATCATACAATGTCTGCTCCCAGATCACAATGGAATGAAAACTAGAAATTAATAACAGAAAGATCACTGGAAAACCCCCAAACATGGAGATTAAACAACACATTTCTAAATAACACATGGGTCAAAGAAGAAATCTCAAAAGTAATTCAAAATTATTTTCAACTAAATGAACATAAAAACACAACTTTTCAAAACCTGTGGCATGTAGGGGAATCAGTACTTAAAGAAAAACATATAGCATTGACTGTTATATTAGAAAAGAAAGATCTGAAATCAATACTCTAAGTTTCCGATTTACAAAACTAGAAAAGGAGAACAAATTAAATCCAAAGTGAGGAGAAGAAAAAAGAATCAGAACAGAAATAAATGAAATTAAAAACAGGAAATCCATAAAGAAAATCAACAAAACCAAAAGCTGTTTCTTTAAAAAGATCAATAAAATCATTAAACCTCCAGTCAGGCTAACAAAGAAGATGAGAGAGGACACAAATTACTAATATCAGAAATGAAAGAGGGGACATCACTATGGATCACATGGCAATTTAGAGTATAATAAAGGAATACTATGAACAACTCTATGCCCCAAAATTCAATAACCTAGATGAAATCGACTAATTCCTTAAAAGATACAACCTGCCAAAACTCACACATGAAGCAATGATCTGAATATGCTTATATCTATGTTAAGACATTGAAGCAATAATTAATAACCTTCAAAAACAGAAAGCACCAGGCCCACACGGGATCACTGGTGAATTCTACCAAACATTTAAGGAAGGAATTATACTAATTCTCTACAGTCTCTTTCAGAGGATAGCAGCAGAGGGATTAATTCCTCACTCATTCTATGAGGCCAACGTGACCCTAATACCCACACCAGACAAAGACATTACAAGAAAGCCGTAGAAAATTATCTCTCATGAACACAGATGCAGAAATCCTCAAGAAAATATTAGCAAACCGAATCCAAAACCGTATAAAAAGAATTCACAACATTTGACCAACAGGGATTTATCCCAGCATTGAATGCAATGCTGGTTCAACATTCAAACATCAATTAATGTAATCCATAACGATAAGACGCTAAGAGAGAAAAATCACATGATTATATTAATAGATGCAGGAAAACCATTTAACAAAATCTGACGCTCATTCATGATAAAGACTTTCAGTAAATTAGGAATAGAGGGAAACTTTCTCAACTTGATACAGACTATCTACAAAAGTACCTACAGCTATCATCAGACTTAATGGTGAGAAACTTGCAGCTACCCTGGACCAGCAACGCCAGAATCCACTGGAAGTCTCTTAGAAACACAGAATCTCAAACCCCAACCCAGACCTACTGAATCAGTCTTTGGAGGTGGGACCCAGGAATCTACTCGAGTAAGCTCACCAGGAGACGCTTAAGCATGCTAATGTTTGAGAAGCATTGCTCTAAGAAGGTGGGAGGCATAAAATAGTAGAAAGACAGAGAAAATAGAGGCCATGAGACAAGTATATTTCAAGGACAATACATGTGTGAGTTACAGCAGAGAGGACGGCAAATTAGCTTGAGGCATGAAACTGAGGAACTTTGCGGAAGGATGGGTATAAAGGTAAAGGAGAGGCTGGCACCAAGGAGAATTGTGAGTTTTTAGGTTGAGTGATGGAGTGAATATCCATGTTTTTAATTACTATAGAGAATCCAGGGTGAGAGACAGGTTTGGAGAAGGCAAAGAGGCAACTTGGTCCAGGTCACAGAGCTTGTAAGTCACACCCTCAGCCCTGGAGCCCAAAGACCAGACTCTCCACGTGACGCTCACCACCTCTCATGCAAAGGGCAGAAGAAATGTGTCTCAATGAGGACACAGCAACTTAAAGGGTTTTTAAAGGACCGTAAATCAGAAATGATCGGTATGGAGCTGAATCCACATCTCAGGATAGAAATAATGGCAGTGGTCTGTGCACGTATAGACGGAGGAATATCGGGGAGAATGAGGCAGGTAAAGAAGGGACATTTCATTGGCCAAAAATGAAGTTCTCATTCTGCCTTCCAAAAGAGAGCAAATGCCACTGTCCCATTTCCATTAGATTTCAGTGATTCAGAAAGACAGCCTTCACCTCTATACATTAAGCGTCTTAAGGCTTGATTTATGTTACTATAAATGCATTGTTGATACTACCTTAGGTCCAAGGAGAATGCAGGCGACCTAGCTTTGCGTTCGTCCTGAGCAAGACACAACCTCTCAGCAGAATGACAGCTACTGTGATGACACGGGGACTGTAGCACGGTGGCTCACAGAGGCCTGCAGATGTGACTCTCCCAAAGTAGGTTATTTTTTTCCTCCCCAATACTGTCCCCTGACTGAGCAGAAAATGATTTAGAAGTCATCTAGAAAAGCCTCCGAGCGTTTGTAATTCAACGTTCCATCAGAGTTCACTTCTCCTTATAATATTCTCCATTACCAGTTGGAAAACAAAAGTTCTAAGGAGTTTCATTGTCTTTTTGTCTCCAAACGACAAAGAAACGAAATAAACACACACAGGATGCAAACAACAAAAGCGGAGGATGGCTGCAGAAAGGAGCCGCATTCCAGAGTTTTAAAACACAGCACATCAACATGTTTGCTGCAAATGTGCCCTAGGTCCTGAAATTAGGCTTCCTGGTGATCGGAACACTTTTCGATGCAACTTCATGCAATACTTTGGGGATGGCCAAGATTTACAGTTGATTAGCCCGCATAGTTCAGTTCCTTTCTCAAAAGCTTCTAGGAAGGGATTATTTCTGCGCCCAGAGAGCCCCAGAGAATAGGGAGGGCGGCTCGCGGCCATAATGTGAATTCCCCGGACTCGGTACACTGTGCTCATTGAAGCAGATAAAGCAAAGTTAAAGAAGCATTTAGTTCTTCAGAATGCCAGCCTTAATAAGTATCTTTTTGTGGAAGGATTTAGGAGGAGGGGAGGGTTTACCCTTAGTGCAGGCATTATTTCCTCACACAAAAAGGGAAAATGTGCATACAGTTGGATGTAAAAAGCCAAAAACGCACATGCCCCCCTCGCTCCCCAAGGAAAAGATGCGGAACACACACTCCCAAACGCCAGCGCACGAATCTTCACAGCTTAATAGTCCCGAAGCCATTATGCAGCTTCTCTTGGGAAAGGCGGCTCATTCATCTGCAACCGCCCAAGTTCAACCTTGCAGCTGTGAGAACCCAGAGGCGCCCAGCCCTCCAGAGCCCCACCTTCATCAGCAGATGGACTCCAAAAGAGCTGCATCCCGTCCAGAGGAAGAGCGGGCAGCTCCCCGGCCCCTCTCCACAAAGCTGCCACCAAGGCACGTGAGAAACGTCTACGAAAGGCTGGATCGGCCACATCTGCAGGCGGCCGAACACCCGGTGACCTCCGCTTGCACAGCGCAAGGCCCGGCCTGGCCCAGGCAGCTTCCACAGTTCTCATTCCCTATGCGGAATCTGACGCAGCATCAGTCACTTGTAATTACTTAAAATGCCCGGTGTTTAATAAGGCAATGCCACGTGATCCCAGTTTTCTGACCACCAGCACACGTCTCCCCTTCAGCTCTGCCTTACCGCGACCTGTCTTCCAACACGAATATACATCAGCATCCATGTGAACTGAGCTACTGGCGTGAGGAAAAGCACATGGAGATGCACACGCTGTAGCCCGAGTGGGATTTCTGCTGTAGCTAAAGATGGTGAAATGCCCAGTTCATCCACTTCTATTACTCTATGCCTGAAATTTTCAAGAGGAACTCCCATAACCTAAGGCAGATTGGGAAGGTTCTTCCTAGACATCAACATTTGCTACTCTAATAGATACTATAATAGAGAGAAAGAAGGAAAGAAGGAAAGAAAAGAGGAAGGGAGGGAGGGAGGGCCACCTTTACAAAGTGCACACTTTAAGTCGCTGCCTCCCCCATGCGAATGGAAAATGAACTCACCCACATTGGTAGCTCTGCTCTGAAAAGACCCAGTTGAGAGAAGTTCTTTCTTTATTGTGTGGTTTTAAAGACTATTCTTTGACCTCTGCTATTTATGACTTAAGATCTGTGAAGACAGGGCCAAACCCCTTTGGCTCGAAAAGGCGCTCACAAACAAAAGCTTTTCACCTTTGTTCCACTTACCTCATTCCCCCTCAGAACACGTCCATACGCACCCCCCGGTTTCACAACTGAAACTGCATTTTCTTCTCTCTTTTGCCCAGTCACAGCCATTACCTAACTGACAAGTGGCCACCTTCGCTCCTTTCCAAGGAATGAAGCCCTCGTTGTCAGCACCGGCTGAAAGAGCTCTGCTAGGAATATAGATGTCTTGTCATCTCACCTCAGTGAACCATGAAACTGTGGATAAAATGGTTCAGGAAACTAAACCACGTACCAGGCAAGTGTCAGCCACGATGGGGCATTTCTCTAGTAATTTGTTATTTTAGGGATTTATGGATTTATCTATTGCCTTTCTCACTCCTAAAAGGATTCAAGATAATTTACAAAGATCCACAGGATACAGCTAGAAAACAAATCTCACGTGTGTGTGATAAAAACAAGATAAAGGAGAAGAAACACTGGAGTCAGGGATAAAGCTAGTTCCCACACACACGGGATAAATTTCAGTAACCTTGTTAAAGGAGGTGATTTTATTTACCATTCAGCTTTCTAACAGTCAGTTCTAAGGGCAAAACACAGTGTCCACAGGCTAAAATATCTACCAGTTTCTAAGGGACGCATAATTAGTACTGATAAAGTGGACATGATGAATGCTTTCCCAAGTCTTCTCCTAAAGATGGCATGGAATAACAGACCACTGTCCTTGACGAGTTCCTCAGAGTGGCCTCAGTGACTGGGTTTGTGAGACAGTTTCTGAGAATATTACACGTGCTGCATTGCAGCAACATGGGATTCAGTAAATGTCATTTGTCAAAGGACCATTTTGAGATTGTGAAAGGACATAGTCAGTCCTGTCACGGAAGCATGGACTGTACAGCATCTGGAAACTATATATCTATCAGGCATGTATAAATACTGTTTCTCTCTGGTGCCTTTTGGTACTGCAAGGATCCCAAAGGTTTGATATTCTAGTTCTAGTACCAGGAGAGCAGCGGCTTGTTGATACGTCACTGTCATTTCACAGCCAGCAGAACTGCTGTTAGCTCTGACATCCACAGCAAAAATTACAGGTCCTAATGAGGATGACTGTTTGAATAAAAACGTCATCCTAACTCTGCCTAGACACTCATCAAAGAAGATGAAGGGAGTACTTGATAAAGATCCTCCTTAGGAAAAATTTTCTCTTCCAACCCAGAAGAAAGCAAAAGGTACAAACTCAATGGTCGATCCCATGCACAGCTATGGTAATTTTAGGCTGAAAAAGAGTTTAGAACAAATGCCCAGCTTAGCCATTAAACATACACACACACACACACACACACACACACACACACACACACACACACACACACACACACTCTTCATATAACCAAGCAGCACCCTATGGTACCTTCCCAGGACAGACCATCCCCCCATGTCCTCTGCATTCCTCTCGTTTGTAGAAAAACTTTAGCCTCCTAGGCTTTCCCTGAGTTCCAAAAAACAAATTTAATCTGAGAAGTGAAAAATGCAGAAACAAAGGAAAACAGTCAGGCAAGACAAAATAATAGTTTAGCCATTAAACAAAAGCAAGGACGTTTGTTTCCTTCTCAAGGGCTATAGATAATATTCTGAGCCATGTCCTTGGGCTGTTTTGGAGATACTGAAACCCCCACCAGGTGGAAGAAGTTAACTTCATGTTGATCACAAGCACGTAGACCCCAGACCAGCTGGAACCAGAAGGTTGATGACGTTGACTCCCAAAATACCACCAGGTCACCTCACCACCAACCAATCAAAATTACGTCCACAAGCTGATGGTACACCTGCAGCCCTTCTCCTCACCGAGCCATTAAAAACATTTCCCTGAAAGCCATCAGGGAGTTTGGGTCTTTTGAGCACGAGCCGCCCATACTCCTTTCTTGGCCTTGCAATCAACACTACACTTCCCTTCACCACAACCCAGTGTCAGTAGATTGGGTTTACTGCACGGGCAATCAGACCCAAGTCTAGTTCAGTAACAACATCACCCAAAGAACATCATACTTTGAGCAATGAATCTTACAGAAAGTCCTATGACCCCAAAGATTAGAAAACAAATATACGAAGGTAATTGAATGTGATTATTTATAGGATGAAGGAAGTTCTTCTACATCAAATAGATCAAAAGTGAGAAATCTTGAGAAAGGAAAATTAATTTTTCAAATAATTAGCCTATATTCCTTCTTTAGGCAAATTAGGCACAAGAGCAGCTCCTAGTAAAGAGAGTGTCAGCTAGTAAAAACAGAGTTGAAATTAATACCTAGATTTATTTCCCTATAACAACTGCTCTTTTACAAACATCGAGCAATAGTGTTTCCAAGACAGACCATGTACCAACACATATTAGGCTTCTAAGAGGAACTCCTGTGTATGATTAGGTAGAACAACTTGACCCCCATGTCAAGGACTACCTACAGGATGGGGTCACAATCATGAACACAGAAAAGCAAATGCTGACCCCCCACCCCTAAATTCAAGTGAGAGTTTTCACCTCAGGGGAGACTACTTCTTGGAGAAGGCAGGGCAACTCAGCACAATGACGTATTCAGTGCCCACAAATTCTGCCCTCCCCAGCTTACTGAAGTCCAAGTCTATCTTCTTTCTAAAACATAACCATGCCCATCCTTCAATCGACACTGGTCCTCTTTGCCAGTTGCCAGCTCAAACCCAGCATCTTCAAGCAATCGGAGCTCATCCCGGCTCCTCTGTGTGCCTTCTGATGAATACAACTTCAAAACGTTTGTCAGACCATTATCACCATGTGACGCATCCTGATGTATATGTGTTTCATATGTTCAAAATGCATTCCCTTTCTAAAGCCAGCTTTCAGGGAACCCTTCCTCAGTCATGAACCAAATAAGAGATTTCGTTTGCATCTTCTTTCATCAGATGGAAGGAGAAATTGCTAGGAAGAGCTGAGGAAGGGGTGAGGATAAAGACTTACATAGAGGTGCTTCTTCCCCTCCACATGTCTTTGCTTTGAAGTTTACAGCAGGTGGAAGTCTTTCACATCCATAAAAACCGATATGGAAAATCAGAAACACGCTGGGCTATTAACATGTCACATGTTGGATTTAAATCCAAAAAAGAACCTGTTCTTTTCCTTAAATATTGATGGTGCTATGAGCCTGGCCAAGTTTCGCAAGTTACTGCAGCACACAGGCTAGTTTCCAGGCTAAAAAACACCCTGGAATGTTCCAGCTACTGATGGCTAATGATCGCCCCAAAGCACACTAATATGTTTGATAAAAGTTCCCAGCGTGGGGGCAGAAAACACTTACCATAAGAATGACGGTGTGAGGGAAAGCAAGTCAGTGACACCAGCTCGGGCTGCCTTCCATGCTGAAGGCTCCAATTAGGGCTGTGAGCTTGCATTCCAGGAGGCGGTGACAGATGGCAAATCTCTCATTGTTAAAATCATCAACTCACCGATCCACCTGCCTGAGCCCTAGCAGGGACGCTGCTGGGAGCCTTCGCTGATTCTCAGAAACCTCAGCACCCACCACTCCAGAACGGAAGTTCTGAAACTAGGGACTCATTTAGCTCCCCCATTTGTACGCTCTTTTTGTTTTTATCTGTTGTTCCCCATTCTCTCACTTTGTTCTTTCTTTTTTTCTCCATTTCTGCCTTCCCCTCAGAGATGATACCGACTTGAATGTTCCCCTACAGTGACACTGGATGGAGTACTTGAGAATGTAGTTACACATGGACCCCTCACTCAAGGCTGCTGAGGATGTGACTTTCCAGCTGCATGGAGACCCGGAAATCCAAGAGCTCAGGTGTCCCGGAGAACAGACTTCATCTCTTGGTTAGCACAGAAGCACATCATGGTCTTTGGGGTACTTAAAATTATGCCATTTACTGGCATGATGTTATAGGATAGTCTAACAAATGTGCATTTGACAATTTTTATTCATCATGCTAGTACTATAATGCATGTACAGACTGGTATTTCAAAAGAACAGTAGCCAAACTTTCACACGCCTCACCATTTCTTTTCATACGCATTCCATACACATTTTCATTCCACTGGTTTAAGGAAATACAATATTTCTCTCTTCCTAGATTATCACATCCCATTTACTTAGAAATAACATCATGATCATTACTTATGGACATAATAACATTGGTATCCAAAATAAAGGGAATTAATTTGAACACTGGAGAAGTCTTCTACTCCTCCAGTGGCACAGTCCTACAACTTCTCTTGACAATCAATGTCAATGGTGGCTTTGCCTATGGAATAACTGGTACCTCCCAAAAGATATCAATATGTTGGACAAGAGACGCTCAGTATACGTCAACTTTGTCCTTGAAGTCGATTACACAAAGTCAGGGAAAACTGTATGAATGTCAGTAAGTATTACAATAGGCTTTAAATGTTTGAAAGGATATAAAACAACTGAACTTTCGAACTGTTGTACACTAGAATATTACAAAAAATTAACTGTTCAACTTTGGTTCTTTGCGTGTTTGGACATAGCGCATTTCCATGGGTGCCTGAGTTTTCATTTTCCTCCTTAAGATGTATTTTCCTGGGGCTCTATGGATTTAAAGTCATTACCACGTAAATCACAGAAGGCATCTAACACAACCCAAAAACCTTCAACAGTCACATTCAGTCACGTTTCTGGGGTTTGACCTTTATCCGATAAGTTTCAGAGATGTCAAATGAAACTGCCCAGATGTTCATACAAGCAAAACCAATCTTCCTCACCTCGAAATCTGGCTCTGAAAAAACCTGCAAAATCACTAAGAATCTGGAGTTAGAGCCCTTATAAGAACCGAACTCCCACTGAGATCAAAGCAACACGCCACCGCACCAAGATTGAGCCCTAAATTACTGCTTTTCAACTCAAATCCTCACAACCAAATGGGAAACAAAAGTCGGGTGAGTGAGTTATAACACCCAAAAGGAGAAGGATGAGCATGCCTGCTCCCAGACAGGGGTGCGTGTCAACAAGAACGTCATTCTTGGATGCAATGCTTAGAAAGGTAACTGAGCAGCATAAGGTCAAAGGATGCTTATTTTATAAAGTAAATGCATGACTCGCATGCAAATATAAAATGAACAAGTGTCCACGATTTAACTCATGAAATACTGCAAGAACCAGTAGTATGTTACTGGTTCAAAGGAGAAATCCAGGAAATATAAATATATTCACACAAAAACAAATGCTAGAATGGATATACAACTAGATGCAAAATGGTCTATTGATGGGGGAAGCATCAACGCACTACACTGCACACAACCATTTGCATTTCCGTGGACAAGAATCACCTGCATTATTACCAGCTTTCTACGTTTACAGAGTAACAAAATAGCTCAAAGACGATGAGCAACGCAGATAACCTGCAAGGGTGCAAGAGGGGACATCCAGCCATATTTTGCCCATCTTGAAGCGCTCCACAATTTTTACTGGCTCTAATAATTGCGTTTTAACACTGAATTTTCAAAAATTAATTGTGATTTGATGTTTTCTTACTGTTGTTTACCATTCATTCATTCAACGAATCCTCTCAAGCTGACCAAAAATGTTCCACACAGGAGGCTAGAAACTGTCCATTTTTTAGTTTGAATACACCAAGATATGTCTTTGTACTGAGAGACAAATGCAACTGTACTGTTTTGTTTTTGACTGATTTTGCATATGTGAATGCAACGGCAAACTCTGGCAAATGGGCAAGTCCAGCCGGGCACTTGTTTGTGTACAGCCAGCAGGCAAAGAATGGTTCTTACATTTTTTAATGGTTGGGAAAGATAATAAAATTTCATGACATGAACATTACATGAAATTCAGATTCCAGTGTCCACACATAAAGCTTTATTGGAACACAGCCACTGTCCTTTGTTTAGGGACTATCTATCACTGATTTCAGGCTACAGTGGCCACATGAGTAGTTGCCACAGAGACTTTATGGGCTACAAAGATGGAAATATTTACTATCTGGCCTTTAACAGAAATTGTATATGACGTGGACTTCCCTGGTGGTGCAGTGGTTAAGAATCCGCCTGCCAATGCAGGGGACATGGGTTTGAGCCCTGGTCCGGAAGATCCCACATGCCGCGGAGCAACTAAGTCCATGCGCCACAACTACTGAGCCTGTGCTCTAGAGCCCGCGAGCCACAACTACTGAGCCTGCGTGCCTAGAGCCCGTGCTCCACAACAAGAGAAGCCACCACAATGAGAAGCCCGCGCACTGCAACGAAGAGTAGTCCCCGCTCGCCGCAACTAGAGAAAGCCCGTGCACAGCAACGAAGACCCAACGCAGCCAAAAATAAATAAATAAATAAAAATAAAGAAATTGTATATGATGAGCATTAGAATTCCTAACATATAATGAGCCCCTGAAAAGGTGCTTGGCGCATACCACATGCTCGGTAAATTATATGTTTATTTTCCTTCATATAATAAAGTAGAACTGCTGAGAATAGGAGTGTGTTCTTCAATTCCTTTATAACTCGCAAAATGCACAGACCAGGGTTCTTCAACCTCCCTCGGCACCACTGAGCTTGGAGCTTCTTCACTGTGAGGGCATCCTGTAGTTTGTCAGCATTCCTGACCTCCACCCACTAGATGCCAGTAGTGACGACCAAAAACGTCTCCCGCCATTGCCAAATGTCCCCTTGGGAGCAGAATCGCTCCAGCTTGAGAACCACTGGCCTCAAACCATGCAGGACAGTAAGTCACTGCTCTACATCATCTAGGAGCTAAATGATGCCAAAGACCCCTGACTTCATAGTACTGGCTTCATTATAGGAGGAAGATTTTCCTAATTAATAATAAATAACCATGCTAAGTTACATGGATACAAAATGGATTATAACCTTTTTCCTGAAGGTAATACAGTAATGACGTACTTTGGGGGAGGAAGAAAATGTACTGTATGGACTTCATTCATGGATTCATTCACAAATATTTGGTGAGCAACTACTCTGTGCCAAACTCCATTCTAGGCTTGAAAATACCACAATGAACAAAGACAACTCAGTCGATGCCCCTCGGAGCTTACTTTCTGGTGAAGGAGACAGACTCTCAGAGATAAAGGAACAACTGTATAATGTCGTGCGGGTATAATAAGGCCGAGGAAGTGTGTAAATGGGTGGGAGGTGACCTGGGAGGGCAAGGCTGAGAAGGTGGCATTTGTGCTGAGACGTAAATGGGGTGCGGTGAGCTGGGTGACTGCGGAAGGATCCTTCTGGTGGAGGGAAAAGCAGGCTTGATGGGGGTAAAGCAGAGGAGAAAGTTGGAGAGAGAGCACAGGCAGACAAGACAGGGCCGATGTTTTAGACTGAGTGAGGTAGGAAGATATTAAAAGGTGTGAGGCAGACAGCAGCAAGATTCAGCTGATATGTTTAAAGGGTCTTTCCAGCAGCCACGTGGGTCGAGTAGAAGCTGGGAGACCCAAGAGGATGCTCCTGGATGGGTCCAGGCAAGAGATGATGGCAGGATGGACAAGGCAGGCAGTTAGATGGGAAGAAGAACTCACCTTCTGGAGGGATCCTGAAGGTGATGGGCTTTGCAAACACAACGAGAACTAATTAGAAAGTGTGTACTTTCTATAAAATATTATGTAAACTTTATCTTTTAATATATATTCAGAAAGTTATATCATCAGCATTATTTCTTGATTTGATGAGGTGTTTTTACTCTTCTGTCCGAATATTTGCTCAAAACGGTTTTTCAAGTTGTTGCTCTCTATACAACACAGCCTAGGAGATGGCATTCCAAACTTTAGTTTACCTCTACTGATTTGCTGAGTGATTCCAGGACATTATGCAATACATACGTGCCTGAATTTCCCCATGGGTAAAATGGAGTTACCACCGCTCACCCTTCACCTCATTAACCTAAAAAGCAAAGGAAAAGCCTACACGATGCTTCATGAATCTCAGAAGAAGTGCAAACTGTAATTATCTGCAAATGTATCCCATGGTGATAATATCCAAAAGACATAAACTTTGATTAACATGTAAGATTCATCCCCAAGTATTCAGACTAAAGACAACCCTTAAATTTATGTTGGCTTTGTAATATATTTCAAAGTTTCCGTTGAAGTTATCTATGACTTACTGATTCATTTCTGCTTTCAGGCAAAAGGAATTGATTTCTTTTCTTGTCAAGTTCAGTCTCTCAGGTCAGCCTTGATCATTCAATTACAAAACATGGTTTAACAATCTGTATTCCCTAGGGCTGCAATGTTCTTTAATTAGGATATTTTAAAAGCAGTTTAAATGAACGTGTCCCATTCAAATTTCAAGTGTAAAAAAAATGAATTTCTTGATGGCATAAGGAGAAAAGAGGTGCTTGTGAGAAATAATACTGATACAACAAATTATCATTCAAGTAATACCCAACTAACAAAACTGGACAAAAACACTACTTATGAAATTTAGTCAGCCTCATAGCCATACATTCATACACACACACACACACATATATATCCTCTCCTGCAGTGATGACATAAACAAATTACCCAAAACACCAATTGAAGAACAATGAATATAATAGATAACCAGAAAATATCTTATCAGAGCAAATATGTATGATATTATATAAAAAGAGTTAAAGGATCATAAACCAGACATTTCATTTCTGCCCAGGATCCAGAGAGTCAGAACTAAGCAAAGTTTGTTTTCACCAAATAATTTCACATTCACATAAATAATTCTGTTCTGTTTTTAATAACGCTCATGCGGATTAAATGACACAACGCATGCATGAATGTCAGAATGTATCATTATAGTGAAGTTTTAGGTTTAGGAACATTATTCTACAACCGTTTACTTTGAGATAATTTGTTTGAAAGACCTTTCAAACTAATAAAGTGCTTCATAAATATGCTGTTTCATATTATTGTGTATTGCTCAGATGAAATTTTGGTTGTAAAATCAAGGAATGCTTCAATTTTCGGTCTAATAGTCGTAACCATGAAAGAAATCTCATCAAACGCTATTACAATCCCAAAGTGCTGCAGTATTGATAGCAAGGTTAAACTTTATTCACTTATATAATCTGAATAAAACCGACTTTGAGACTGGAGCTGAAGCACATACATACATATATACTCTCTCTATAAACATATAAATATATTTAAAGATGGTGATGTTTGGGGACTGAGGTAAGAAATCTATGCTATGAAACCTATGAATGAGTATAATGGTAACTTGAGAGCATGTGTGTGCAACAAGAAGTACTCAAAGATAGAAAAGAGACTGCTTCAAGAATCCGATTAGCGAACGAGCAATTCCCACACACAAACACAATAAACGCATACAAAACAACTTAGGTGTAAGGAGAACGCATGAAATCTTCTCGTGTAATCAGAAGATGTTTTCTCCTTAAAAATACTTTTGATTGAAATAATTAGAGAATAAAGAGAGAAATAAGGTAGTATCAGTAATGTCGATATATGTATCTTGATTGCAGTGGTGGCCACACTAACTAAATCCACACATGTGATAAAATCTCACAGAACTATATACATACCTTGTACCGAGGCGATTTTCTGCTTGTGCTATTGTTCTGCATATACGTAAAGGGTAACCGCTGGTGGGAAATGAGTGAAGAGTACATGTGATCTCTCTGTACTAGCTCGGCAACGTCCTGTGGCTCTAACAGTTGTTACAAAATGAAACGTTCTTTAAAATACTGACACAGTTGTAGGGAACGTACCTTAGAACACTGCTTGTGATTCTGGCACCAAACCAGGGAACCGTTGTTCTGCGAAAAGAAAAAGAAATATTGACTCATTAAATGATTTTCTATTTGAGGGACTTCCCTAGCAGTCCAGTGGTTAAGACGCTGTGCTTCCACTGCAGGGGGCACAGGTTCGATCCCTGGGTCGGGGAACTAAGATCCCACATGCCGCGTGGCTTGGCCAAAAAAAAAAAAAAAAAAAAAAATTAAAAAAAAAAATTTTCTATTTGAAATCTACATACACCTGTGTGTATTAATATAATTTTAAAATACTTGCATTAATGAAAGACCAATTTTGCCACCCTGGTATATGTCCCTCTTCCTAAAACAGGATATCATTTTTTGCCCTTGACTTTATGATACAAACACATATAAAATAATGAAGATTTCAAGGTGTTTCAAAAGGAAAAGTGTCTGAGCCGTCTCTCGGGTGTGCTGAGCAACAGAATACAGACCAACAGGAAAATGACCGCTAGACGGTTCTTCCATAGTAAGTAGCTGTGGTAAATTTACAAGTTGGCATCCTGGAGGCTTTCAATTTTAACCAATTCAGTAATAAGTGTTTGAGCCTGGACGTCAAATCCCATGGGAAAAACCTCCTCTTTCCCTTTAACTGGGATGTGTGACTCTGGACAAGGGAATTACTATGTCTGTCCCTCAGTCTGTATCTATCTGTAAAGCATAAGGACAATATCTCCTGCGTGAGGTCAGTGGGATAACTAAGTGAGACACAATCCACTTTGCACAGCTTGACAGTTACTCAACATGTACCAAATACTAGGACTAGGATTTATTTGTTTATTAAAATTTATTTTATTGAACTATAGTTGATTTACAATGTGTTAATTTCTGCTGTCCAGCAAAGTGATTCAGTTATATAAATATATACATTCTTTTTCATATTCTTTTCCAGTACGGTTTATCACAGGATATTGAATATAGTTCCCTGTGCTCTACAGTAAGACCCTGTTGTTTATCCATTCTCTATATACAATAGTTTGCATCTCCTAACCCCAAACTCCCAATCCTTCCCGTCCCCAACACCCCTCCCCCTTGGCAACGACAAGTATGTTCTCTATGTCTGTGAGTCTGTTTCTGTCTTGTAGATAAGTTCATTTGTGTCACATTTTAGATTCTACATATAAGTGATATCCTGTGGTATTTGCCTTTGACTTACTTCACTTAGTATGACAATCTCTAGGTCCACCCACGTTGCTGCAAATGGCATTGTTTCCTTCTTTTTTATGGCCGAGTAGTATTCCATTGTATACATGTACCACATCTTCCTTATCCATTCATCTGTTGATGGACACTTAGGTTGCTTCCATGTCTTGGCTATTGTAAATAGTGCTGCTATGAAGATAGGGGTGCATGTATCTTTTTGAATATAGCTTTGTAGGACTACGATTTATTATCCCTAGTATTTGAATTTCTGCTTGAAACTTGTCATTCCACATGACTAAAATTTTGGTGATGGTTGGACTGTGATATTTACATCAGATTGTTCTAGGCTGGCGTGGTTGAAACAGATAACAGAAACAGTCATCCCAAAATTAAGATGCTGTGGCCTCCGGTTCTTTGAAGTTCAAGGTTGGGTATGAGATACAGTAGTCCATTTCCTACGTATGAATGCCTAAGCTTTTAAGAACATCGGCATGAATAGAAGAGTATCACCTTTGTTTGCAGTTAAAAGAACACTGAACCAATAATATATCTTTTGAAAAATACTCTTATTACACGTTTATTGATATATAATTCACAAACACAAAAGTTACTTATATAACTCAGTGGTTTTCAGAAGAAAGGTTGTGCGACCATCACCACTAATTTCTGAACTTTCTCATCACCCCTGACAGAAAGCAGTACCCATTAGCAGTCCTTCCACCCAGGTCCTGGCCACCACGAACGTACTTTCTTTCTCTATAAATTTACCTACTCTGGACACTTGTTATAAACGGAATCATACAATATGTAGTCTTCTGTGTCCGACTTCTTTCATTTCATCATGTTTTACATTGTGGTAAATGATATACTATTTTTGCTTCATCCACATTGTCATATATGTCAATACTTCATTCTTTTTCGTTGTCACGTTCCATTGTATGGGTATTTGCTCTTCCAGTCACAGTAATGTATCTTAATAATACAGGATTCCCCAAACCACTGGGTAGATCTCAACTGTTTAGGATTAGAAATTTTCCTCTCCTATCTAAAACTCACTCAGCTGTAGATCTCAGTCCCACAGTAAGGCTTTAGCTATGAAATCTCTGCACCATACGGCCCCAACTTTCCCCTTTACAGTCTTAACTCCCCCAAACTGCTGAACATCTCTGTCATTTTAGATAATCTGGTATCAACCTACTCATCCCCTTATTAAGGTCCACACATCTTCAGGGGGCCCTCATCTCTCTCTACATATCAATGTTCATCAGTCCGACAAACAAGGGCTGAAGCTGGAGCAGTATATGAACAGCCTGGGCTGAGGTTAAGTATGATCTTTGGCAGGGTTGACATCAGAGAAATAATTAGATTGGGCAGAGGCCAAAGCTGGACCAACAGTGGACATGCTTTAATTACTGGAAATGACGTGTTAGTAAAAAGGGTGCAAGAAAGAGGGCATTATGGGCAAATTGGTGTTTCAGAAAAGGAGCCCTTGGCCTGGTGACAAACTCAAAGTTCACAGTGGGGGCTAGGCAGACTGAGCTGTCGGTCATAAACAGGGTGACAACTGCAACAAAAAGCAGGGGCCAAACGTTGAGGAGTATATTTTCACAGGAAAGCTGACAACAGGGTCCCGGGCAGCTTTGGAGAACGTCACCCTCATTGTCTTTTCCCAGAAGGCTCTTTGGTCCATGCGGGGTTGGGTCCCGCTGGGACTTCCGAGGACCACGTCTGTCAGAGAACATCCTGGCCCCAACTTGAGTGCTCTGTGCTCACAGCCCAGAGGTGGGAACCAGTGGGGTTCCTTCTAAAGAGACTCAGGGCTGAAGTGAATGGACGCCAATCTAAGAGACTAGGTCAGGGCCAGATCCTGACAAGCTCCTGCACCAGGTCTGAGGACCTTCTGCCTCCTCGTGTCAGGTCAGAGGGTCCGGCCCCTTGCTCTGGGAACCTTGACCTCGGACCAGCTTCCACCTCCTTCCCCTCCAGGTCTGCCTTTTCCTGGACAGATGGGCAGGACCTCTGGATGCCTGCCTCTGCTGCCTGTGCCGCACAGCTCTTGAGAGATGTATCACACCCTCTCCTGCTGTAGCATCTGTTTTCTTTGATCTAAGCCTTGGCTCCTCAACTAGAGTGTGTGGTCCAGCAGACCGGCCTTCCTGTTTGCTCTCTGCTTCAAAGTTTCACAGTAGCAACTGGACCAGCTCCTCCTGATTCTCACAGAGGTGGCTTCCATCAAAGGCCATGCAAAGGTGACTGGGCCTGCAAAAGCAGGCGTGGCAACTACTGCTTGCCCCCCATTAGTGGCTGACAAAATGTTACCCGTGGGGTAATATGCCACTGACCTGATTATTACCTATAACTATTACCATGATGACATGACTGGCCACATCTATATAGCAGGCACTCGCTCTGGTGTTGGACATATTCAGCCCCCCATAACCATCCCGTATACGACACAAGTTTCATTTACCCATTTTCTACTTAAGAAAGTGGGAGTCAAAGACGGCAACTAAAGTACGGACATCCTGAAGCCAGTGGTTAAACTCAACCGTGAGTACCCCAGTGAGGAAAGCTGAGTGAGACACAGGGTGAGATTTACAGTGGGCTGTGAAGGAATCTCCAGGTTTATAATCTCGGAAGGAGAGCAGAATTGGTCCAGACAGTCCTGAACGCCGTAAGCTCAGGGAACGACAGATCGGATGGATGGGCTGGAACAGACAATAGGAGAGGAGGTTGGCTGAGTAGGTAGAAAGCAGATTACAGTGGATTTTGACTTATTGGAAATAAAATATTTTATTTAGTAAATGTCAGGGGGTTTAAAAAAGAAAATAGAGGATTCGATCTGTGAGACGCTCTGTTCATGGCACACCTTGGTTAGAATCCTTTTGCTCCCTTTGTAGATGAAATGGTCCAACCTCAACAATAAAAGAATCCGGCAAAGACTGTCTTCAGCCGCCCAGCAAACGCAAACTCTGCGCCCCCTCCCATGCTGAAACACAGTGTTCCCTGTCCTATTGGCTCGAATACCCCAATAGCCACAAAGCCCATCTGTTGTCTACATTTTATTGGGAGTTAATATCAATGTATCTCCTCGACCACAGCATTTTCATTTTAAGCACAATTTCCCATTAATCATCAAATGAAAAGCTGTCATTAGAAAGAAATATTCGGGGCAACAGCGAGCAGGCATGAAAGATTATTGTGATTATAATCATTTCTTTTTTCATTACTGAAGATAGTATGTCACAGTTTGCTTGGGAAGATTAAAAAGGTAATCCATGCAAAGTATTTAGCAAAATATTTGGCACAGAGTTAGATATAGAAAAAAAATTTTTTTTAAGGCCATTGTGATTATTGACGTTACTTCCTTTGTTTGCCATTATGTTTGTTCTGAGGAGTGCAGGAGTAATCCTGGACTTCCAGTCTCCCAGCTCCTGTGTGTAACACTCATCCTAGGCTAACCGGTTCCATCTTATTAGTGAGGCTTGGGGGGTGCAAGGGGGGCGGGGGGAATTATCATGGATTTTTCCCTGGGTGGTAGCAATTTTCCCATGTTTGCCAATGTGATGAGACGGCAATTGCTCTAACTGCCTTTAATTGGCCATTTGTATTTCCTTTATGGTGAACTGTCTATGCGTTTTACCATTTCTATTTTGGATGGTTTACCCTTTTCTTAGCAACTGCAGCAGCTATTAGTACCAATTAGACTTAATAATAACTTGTCTGTAATAGGTGTTGTAAAATGTTTCCAGTGCATCACTTGTCTTTTGAATTTATTCATGGAGTTTTCTCTCTGCAGAAATTTTCTACACACACACACATTTCCACCCTATTTCCTTTTTGGGTTTTGGGTTTCCTATTGTTCTTAAAACAACCCCCCCCCCATGTCAAGGTATTGCAGCTGCCCTATGCCTTTGCCTTTACCAATCACCATCGGCCATACATACAATTTATCTCTACAAAGAACTTCTACGAACCCTGCCTAATGGCATCAAGGATGTCTATAAGCCCCTGAGTAACTGCAGCCACTGTGTTTGGGCCAGGTGTGCACGTACACTGCACCATCCACCTACGCTGCTTACCTGCTCTTACCTCTCTTTGAGCAGGAAAGCAATGGAAAAAGACAAGAATCCGGTACATTTCAACATGCCACCTCCGGGAAGTTTTTAGTTGCATTACAATAGCCTTCACCACTAAAGCCAATTGACAACAACAACAAAAAAGTCTCGCTCTGGCTAAAAGCCAGCAAAATAAAGAGACAAAGTACATTAGGCATGAAAGACATTTGCCTCTAGAATCATCATTGTAACCTCCAGGTAGGATCAGACAGCGGGACTTTTGTAATTATCTCAAGATTATATCCTGTATTTTATTGGTTTAACTAGATCAAACATGAATGCCACTCAACCCAACTTTCAAAGAGTCTATATAAAGTTCAATCAACTGCACCCAGACACTATTTCAATGATATTTTCAAAGTCCCTCCATTTCTAGCCTTTTGATTTTTTCCTTTAAGAAAAATAATTCTTCAAAAGCTTCAAGTAAACACTTCACTCAAAGACAGCCCTCAAGGGAAGGATAAAGAGAGATGAAAACTAGTTATCTAGATACAACCATCTGCAAAGAAAGCAGAGAATTAGGACAGATCCCACTTGTTTTTTTAGCATAAGCAGGGGACGGTGTGGAAGAGCCCCAAGGCCTGAGCAGTGGGCAGTTTCGGAAACTCAGCCCTGAGCGACTGCCCAACAGCAGGACAGAACATTTGAGTTGAAACCGTTCCAGAAAACCCACAATAGACCTAAACTTTACAAATCAACCCTATGAAACCACAAGGAACTAGCTGTGACTCCATCGATGATTTTCATTTCATGTTAAATGTAAAGTTTCTAAAATGAAGGCATAGATTAAAATTTAGCAGCTCATTTTCATCCAGAATATTTTCCTATTACTTTGGAATTAAGAAATAAAATAGTTGATTTCGTTTATTGTTATAAGGATATTCCTTTCTATTGTCGATACACTCACAAAGTTTCTCAGGTGTTCCACAGCAGCTAAAAGAGGGGTCCAGGACACTTAAATTGAGACTCAGCATTTCCATGGCTCAAAATATTTTTTAAAATGAATCTTTGCTAGTGGTCATCACAACGATACATTCATTCAGAATATTTCTCAGGAAACTTAAATGCATATTGCTAAGCGAAAGAAGTCAGTCTGAAAAGGCTACAGTATTGTATGATTCCAACTCTATGCCATTCTGGAAAAGGCAAAACTATGGAGACAGTGAACGGATCAGTGGTTGTCAGAGGCTGAGGGGAGGGAGGGATGAACAGACAGAGCACAGAGGAGTTTTAGGGCACTGAACCCACTCTGTATGATACTGTAATGGTGGATACATTATACATTTGTCCAAACCCATAAAATGTACAAGAGCGAACCCTGATGTAAACTACGGACTTGGGGTGATGATGACATGTGGATGAAGGGTCGTCAAGGTAGCAAATGTACCACTGTGGGGGAGGGTGATAACAGGAGAGGCTGTGCACGTATAGGGCCAGAGGGTATATAGGAACTCTTTGTGTTTTCTGCTCAATTTTGCTGTGAACCTAAAACAGCTCTAAAGCAAAGTCTACTTAAAAGGTAAAAAAAGCTATGTGTTTACATCTGTTGTTTAGAGTAGGAGTTCTTTCACATGTTATGGACCATCCTCAGTAAATAAACAGCCTTTTCATTAACCAGTCCCCCTAAAAAATTGCCCTCTGAATTCTACCAATCTCTCAGAGTGAACTGAATTCTACAGGAAAACAGTATCTGACCGTACAAATACACCTCTCCAGACACCCAGCCCTCCCCTCTGGCCCCCACCACCGGAATGCAGGGCCCGGTCACGTGCTTTGCTTCACTTCTTCACACCTGGCAAGCTTGTCCAGGAACGAGAACCTCTGTAAGTGCTGTCCTCCCACCCAGAACTTGTCCCTCCCCAAGTCGACTCCCATGCACCCTTCAGGTCACTGCAAGGGCCACTTCTTTCAGGAAGGCTTCCCTGACTACAACAGCTCCCCTGTTGCACATGCTCTGAGCCTCCCTGTACTTCTCTTCCGACGCATTCTACACAGTTGCCAAGTATAAACATATTCGTGTTCTCTTTCCTTAGTGATCATCACGACCACTCCCCACCTCGGCCCCGCCCATGACCTCCTTAAAGACAGAATGTGTCTATATCTCCCCCTCACCACTGGCTCCCTCCTGATCTTAATGAATATTGACTGAATAAATACATGAATGGAATAGGGAGTCATACAAATAAATTTAAACTTAATCATTAGATCATGAGGAACTGAAAAGAAGGAAATAAACAGATGGAGCTGAACAAATTTTTCATCTTCTCTGGGTGGAGCTTTTAGGAAATGGCCTCATTATTTTGTTTCCTGTAGAGTGTCCAAGAGATTGGGCCTGAGAATATGAAAATCTGAACAAAAACTTGTATTCAGAAGCAAGTACAAATTACTTAAGAAACAGTCATGCTAATTATCTTTTTATAGATGTAAATAAAGTCATCTAAAGAAACATTTATAGAACAGCAAGGGCTCGACGATGCCATATGGGAAAACATTACTTTCATTAACACTTTACTATGAATTTTAATAAGGAATATGCTTACAAATTCTGTCTGTGGGAGAACACTAAATGAGGACGCAACTTTTACTACTTAC
The DNA here is from genome assembly GCF_011762595.2 of Tursiops truncatus. Lineage (NCBI taxonomy): Eukaryota > Metazoa > Chordata > Mammalia > Artiodactyla > Delphinidae > Tursiops > Tursiops truncatus. The sequence goes on along the minus strand of NC_133428.1, from coordinate 1,068,409 downwards.
TGTCTCTGACAGAATGCTGGGACCCACCACAGAATCGGAGATGCTAGCTTCTGTTAGCACACCTCAGGCAGTAGTCTTCCAACTGTAATCTCCTCCAAGAGGAAGTGCTAGGTCTGAATTCATTCTTGCCACAGCTATGATTTTGGGTATGTATTCACTGAACCATGTTTGGTCATAAAATTTATATTTTCAGGAGAAAATTCTGGTAAATTGTGCATTCTCCACAAAATCACATAAAGCCCTGGAAGATTTCAAGACTGAATAAATGACTTGTGCCGAAAGAAATCCAACCTTACGTAGGTTTAGAGGGAGCATGAAATGTAATAACTAAAATTTAGTAAATGACTTGTATTACAAAGTAAGGGAAGCACGAGCAATAGAGTACCTATATAAATTAAACAATGCCAGCACTGTTCCTGGGAAACCGAGAAAAAGAAACGTCGGTATAAACTTCATTCTCTTCCCAGCTCCTCCTTCACAGCAGGGACAAGAAACGGTGTCGATGAAGATGAATGCAGATTATGAAGGCAGGCGTATGCTCAGACATCACTCTCAAGTGTTTACTTCACTGGTAAATTGTGTGGATTCTCCCAATTCCAGGAACCTCTCCCCAGTCGCCATACCTGCTTGTCTGGAAAGTAAACGCCTATGGAATAAAGGGCCCAGGCTGGCAGGGCAGAGGTACAAGGGTTCAGCAGGTAGGAATGACCATCTGCTTTGAAGTGCTGGAAGGGTTATCTCCAAGGTGGGTGGCTTGTGTCGGCCACACCCACTTCTGTTTCCAACCCTTACTTTGAAGGGTCCCTGACTTTAGTGTTGATCATTTGTTTGGGTCTCAGTGATGGTGAGAAAGACAAGACTGGGAAGAAGAGAAGGAGCCGTAGGGAAGGAAGTGGATGAAATAGGCAAGAAAGATAGAAAAGGTCCCAAAAGTCTGGGTTAAGTGGCATATTAAGTCCTTGGGCATAAACACGAGATGCTAAAACCTCTCTAAAATTTAATATAAAAGCACATTTTGCTTTTGTCATCAAGAGGCGAAGGCAAATCTTCTGCATTCTTTAAGATGATTATAACCCAGCCACACTAAAGCCATTGGCATGAGGACTGCCTCTCAGCGGCCCCTTTGGTGGGTGCCTGAATGAAGAGGCGGTACTTTCTGACACTAGGAGGCTAGGCTCAGTTATGTAGCTTCAGCTCGCTCTCCATGGCAACCACCGGGCCGGCCCGCCCAACTTTGGATATGCGGTCCCCACTAAAATCTGAGTATCCCAGCTACATCTGCAGTCCACAGGAATTAGAGACAAAGCACAGAAAGAAAGTTTGGTTCACACGAGGAGGCAATGAGCTCTGGAAACATGATTAATAACCAGGGTCCACTTGTTTGGACCTAGAACATACCCTTTCAACAACCTTAGGAAAAGTCCCAAGATAACACACCATGAAGACATAAAATCTGATTGTTTCTGAAGTCGGGGTGCTTCTTACTCCCAACTGCCATGAATGTGCACCATCATTGCTGGCCAGGTGGCAGTCATGACATAGAGGTCAACACTTTACACATGTGAACTTGGTGTCACAGTTGTGCACGCTATCACCATTTACACTGAGTTGTGTACCTTGTTGGTTCTATACATGTTGGGTTTAATTACTACTTAAAGTGTGATCTGAAAGATCAGAAAGAGAAATTAAAGAAACAATCCCATTTACCATCGCATCAAAAAGAATAAAATACCTAGGAATAAACCTACCTAAGGAGGCAAAAGACCTGTACTCAGAAAACTATAAGATACTGATGAAACAAAGCTGACACAAACAGATGAAGAGATATACCATGTTCTTGGATTGGAAGAATCAATACTGTCAAAAGGACTATACCACACAAAGCAATCTACAGATTCAATGCAATACCTATTGAATTACCAAAGGCATTTTTCACAGAATTAGAACAAAAAATTGTACAATTTGTATGGAAACACAAAAGGCCCTGAATAGCCATAGAAATCTTGAGAAAGAAAAACAGAGCTGGAGGAATCAGGCTCTCTCACTTCAGACTATACTACAAAGCTACAGTGATCAAGACAGTATGGTACTGGCACAAAAACAGAAATATAGATCAATGGAACAGGATAGAAAGCCCAGAGATAAACCCATGCACATATGGTCACTTTATTTTTGATAAAGGAGGCAAGAATATACAATGGAGAAAAGACAGCCTCTTCAATAAGTGGTGCTGGGAAAACTGGACAGCTACATGAAAAAGAATGAAATTAGAACATTCTCTAACACCATACACAAAAATAAACTCAAAATGGATTAAAGACCTAAATGTAAGACCAGATACTATAAAACTCTTAGAGGAAAACATAGGTACAACACTCCTGACATAAATTGCATCAAGATCTGTTTTGATCCTCCTCCTAGAGTAATGGAAATAAAAACAAAAATAAACAAATGGGACCTCATTAAACTTAAAAGCTTTTGCACAGCAAAGAACCATAAACAAAATGAAAAGACAACCTCCAAAATGGGAGAAAATATTTGCAAATGAAGCAACTAACAAGGGACTAATCTCCAAAATACACAAACAGCTCATGCAGCTCAATATCAGTAAAACAAATAACCCAATCCAAAAATGGGCAGAAGACCTAAACAGACATTTCTCCAAAGAAGACATACAGATGGCTAAAAAGCACGTGAAAATATGCTCATCGTCACAAGTTATTAGAGAAATGCAAATCAAAACTACAGTGAGGTATCACCTCATACCAGTCATCAAAAAATCTACAAATAGTAAATGCTGGAGAGGGTGTGGAGAAAGGGGAACCCTTCTACACTGTTGGCGGGAATGTAAATTGGTGCAGCCACTAAGGAGAAGAGTATGAAGGTTCCTTAAAAACCTAAAAATAGAGCTACCATAAGATCCAGCAGTCCCACTCCTGGGCATATATCCAGAGAAAACCATAAGATGCATGCACCCCAATGTTCACTGCAGCACTATTTACAACAGCCAAGACATGGAAGCAACCTAAATGTCCATCGACAGATGAATGGATAAAGAAGATGTGGTACATGTGTACAATGGAATATTACTCAGCCATAACAAAGAACTAAACAATGCCATTTGCAGTGACATGGATGGACCGAGAGATTGTCATACTGAGTGAAGTCCGACAGAGAAAGACAAATTACCATATGATATCGCTTATACATGGAATCTAAAATAATGGTACAAATGAACTTATTTACAAAACAGAAATAGAGTCACAGATGTAGAAAACAAACTTATGGTTACCAAGGTGGAAAGAAGGGGAGAGGGATAAATTGGGAGATTAGGATTGACATATACACACAGCTATATGTAAAATAGGTAACTACTAAGAACCTACCGTATAGCACAGGGAACTCTACTCAATACTCTGTAATGATCTATATGGGAAAAGAATCTAAAAAAGAGTGGATATATGCATATGTATAACTGATTCACTTTGCTGTACAGCAGAAACTAACACAACATCGTAAATCAACTATGCTCCAATAAAAATTAATTTTAAAAAATGTGATTAAAATAATTAGACTAAGATTTGACATCGAAAGGAAAAATTATTCTGTGCTCAGAAATGCAAAGACTAAAGAGGTGCAGCAAATATTCATTGGTGGAAAGACTGAACTTGCACATTTTCATATTTTCTTGTAACTAATAACTAATACTTTATAGGATTTAAGGAAGGAGTATGTCACAGGTAGATGAATCTGTGCTACACGTTCTTACTAATATATGAACAAAAGGATTCACAATCTCATGCAAAAATGCAAATGAAGGCGGAAGAAATCTCCAAATCTCCTGGACCAGATGAAAGCTGTTAACAAAGCAACAAGATATTAGCGAGACCCAATGATGCTTCATAAATGACCATCATTAAACCATCTGTCATTATTCACAATCACTTTTTTAAAATCTTCGGGTTATGTAAAAATGGCTGTTCTGCCCACGGCTTCGTAGATCCCGTGAAATCTTGTATACAGATGTATGTCAGCTCTTCACAAATCCCTTTCTCCTCCATACTGACATATCTTCATAGTTACTCTTCTGGGGACTATTCCCCCTTTCCCTAATCTGCAGCCAGGAAATAAGTAGTGAGTGATTTATTAAACTGGTAACTATTTTCTAGAAAGTCGGCCTGTGATGATAAGGAGCAGGGGATGGTCAGCGGATGTAGGAAGGTCTGCCCATACCACAAACACCGAAGGTAAACCCAACGTCAGCTCCTACGATGTCTACATGCGATGTGAGTACAGAATTTGTCTTGACGGGAAGTTGGGAGGAAGGGGCTTCCCGAGCCCTTCGTTCTTCCCAGTGAGACCAGAACTGAGGAAACTTCCCACAAGAAGTGAGTGTAACGGGGGAGGGAATTTAAGGAGAGAAGTGAAAAGCGCACTAGTTGCTGAAGGAAGACGAGAGTTGAAGTTGACCCGAGGCACACTCGGAGGATGGATGGACAGTTCAGACGTTTACCTGCGGCTGAGACGGTGGATTTACAGTCACACCGCTCCCTACAGGTGTGTGATCTTCCTGGCAGTACCCAACACTGAGCTGACATCCAAGCAGGCAGCTACTGGAGCCTGGCAGATTTCGAGTTAGAATTTTATAGCTAGAGAGTAGCCAAAGGGCAAGAAAACGAAACTACTGGGGGGAAAAAAAAGATTAAAATGATGCATCACGGGTCCTAGGCAGGACTCAGCAGGAAGTGACAAGAAGGGTCAATGTAACAGTACTTGCAAACTTGCCTGGTTCCAGAATCACCTGGGAAATGTGTTAAACACAAAGGTTCTCAGGGACTGACTCGGCAGACCTAGACGCGACCCTGGAACCTGTAGCTTAACAGATGCCCCGAACGTTCCTTACAATGTGGCACGTGTAGTAAACACTAGGCCAATAGGCTATCTCAACTTTGAGGGATTCCGGAATGAAGGTCTTGTGCTGAACGAGACAGAGCGCTTGTGCAAAGGAAATGAAAGCACTAAAATGGTAGGTGCTTGTGCTCAGCATGGAAAAGTGGAGTTTAAAAAGCGTAAGACAGAAGCGTTCTGGTGGGTGAGAGCGCCAAGGTGTGCCAATGGTTGGAACTGTGGGAGAATTCTGTTCTACAAAATAAGAGTAATTGTCTGTGGGAAATACTGCCATGGACCACCCAGATGGCCCCACATCCCAACCACGTGACTGAAATGAACACGTTCCTGGCTCCTGAGAGTGTTGAGAGCTGGCAGCTCACGGCTAAACGCCCTCTCTCCCCGCCCAGAAGTGGTACTTGGTTGAAGAGAGCCGAGCCGAGGCCACGTTCCTTCAGGGAGAAGCCCGTATCCAATGCCTGGTTGATGCTGGGGAACAAAGGACCAACCTCGTCCCATTCGGGGTAACTTTCAAGGCACCCTAAGCTCCAGGGCGTGCGACGGGACCCGCGGTGGCTGCAGTTGCTCCGGCCCGCAGCCCGCCTCCGCCTCCCGCTCCAGGCTCCGTCCACTTCCCCTGCAGGGCTGATCCTAAGAACACCACCCAGGAAGGTTCTGAGCTCAGATCTCAAAACCCCAGAATATGCTGCACGCATAACACCACCCGAGGAAAGTATGCATCTTGCCGTAGACATCGAGTGTGAGGGAATGCGCTTTCTCCAATGGAAGGGCTTCTGGGAGAAGCTAAGTCTCAACAAAGGCAAGCAGATATGAGGCGTATTTCTCGAAAAAGATGAGGGGGGTGAAGAAAGGAACCCCATGGTGGGAAGGTGTTAAGAGCAGCACGGAAGTGTAGCCCCTCCAGCGCAGCAGAGGGAAGTGCGTTTATAGGAAAAGGCTGGTAGGGGGTCAGCATTACAGCCCAAGGACACATCTCTTCATTGCAAGTCCCAACAAGATGCTCCTCGATCCACCAGGCTAGCTTAGGAGCCACCACAATTCCACTGCAGGTTAACACATCTTTCCTGAAACTAAGAGAATTGTGGTCTCTTGAGCACGTTCACCGAAGAACATATTGTTTTTCCAATACGTTTCCACTTTTTATAGGCAGCTGTGTTAATCTGCCCTTTTGAAAGCAACTTTCGTGTGAGGCTGTGTACCAAACAACTGAAAGGAACAGTGGAAATATTGTTTAAAAGACACATCAAAGTTCCTGTGAAGAGTTCAAACCATTATCAAAGGAGGAAAAAATGCAAGAGCAACGTGGAACAGCAATTTAAAAACGTAACTTTACGCAACTCTTAATTACATCTCTTACTATCATTCTCTGGAAAGACAGGGATGAGGTACATATTTACAACTCACTAAAGTATACTTAGGCAACGCTAAATGACTAGGAATATTTAGGAGTCTTCTTAGGCCTTTTCTTTCCTTAATTGTTGTTGCTGTTGTTGCTGTTGTGTTTTTATCGTGGGATGTTTTAGACGTGAACAAAACAGAAAATTAGGAGAAATATTAACAGAATCTAAAGGGATGTAGTCAGCTACTAAAACAATGACTTCACAAGATCTCTGAGCTACAGAGGGATTCAATCTTGTCCTACCTGGGAAGGGTAGTATACAAAAGCTGCTCTTATTCATAAGCAATTGAAAACCAATTTATTATAGCAAAACTTATTGAGGGCTCTCCACCGTTCATCACATGAGCCATGTGGGATCCCAGAGCTCTCTGAGACCTCCTTCAACATTACTAACAGTCATGTTCTGTGCAAAGCATTTGCATCAGTGGGCATTTCTGTCAATCCCTCTCTGTGAAAGTATAAGATCTATTCGACGAGGACCAAGCCTGCTGTCTACGTACAACCAGGACGAGGAAAGGGACCCAAAACATGATTGCAAACACGCACTCAAAATGTTTGTGAACTGTAGAATTCTGACTCAGACGCTACCCTATAATTACAAAACAGAGAAGACCTTTGAGGGTCATTTAATCCATCTTCTTGCTGAAAACAAGACACGTGTCAGTCGTTAATGGCATGCCACTGTCTTACGATACAAGGAACTTTCCAAAGGAAAGAGGTTACAGTGTCCCAGTAACATGTTACCCTGTCTCATCGACTCTTCCGTCCCTGAATTCCTATCTAAACCTCTCAAAACCATTAAAGAGCAAAGGGGTAAGAAGTATTAACTATCAGACCTTCTGCCTGCCAATATTTTATCCTCTAATTAACTTAACACCTCTAATAACTCTCCAAAACACTTACAACACCTACAAAGAAAGGCCAAAGCCACATGAGAAAGACGCAACACAGGGTCCATTCAGTCTGAGTCCTGAGAGGGAAGGCCACAGAGATGTTCCTCAACCCCATGAAACTCAACGGCGGGACCAAGATAATGATGCAGACAGCCCGCATCTTGGAAGTGAACGTGAAATGGGGAACTTTTTGAGAAATGCCCACCAGTGCCTGAGGAGAAGGGAAAGTGCAGAATGGGTGGGGAGGGAGGATGTAAGTGTCCAGTGATGGCACTAAACCTCGGAATGACCATGCCTAGGACTGTCTCGCCACTTGGGTCACTCATTATCACAGATTTGAGTAACACGTGACAGCCATCAGCAATACTGGCAACACCAGGATCTGAGGAAAATTCTAGATCATGAGAATTGGGAGAGTTAAGGGAGATTCAAGACCAATGCCCTCTCTTTAGAGACGCAGATAGTGGAGTCCAGGAAGTCTAAAAATACGTAACACATTGCTGATTCAAACCAAAATATTTTAGTACAAAGCACACCTCATGTGGAGTCAGAAGACCCTGCTGAGCATCCCAGGTCACTTCTCCATCGTAAACTGTGAGCTCTCGGAAAAATTAATTTCTTCTTTACTAAAATGCGAAGAAGAGTGTTTTTAGAAAGATCGTCACAGAGATGTTTACGAAGACCCCTGGGATCATTTAAAGTCAAGACGACTGTCTAGCTGGCAAGATGCAAATCCATTGACAGGAGCGCTTTTCGCACGAGGAGCGACTCTTAATAACTTAGAAGAAGTTCACAGAGGGTTCTGGAGTCCTGCCTGGCTCACGGGATTGATTAATTGTGGAGAAGTCAGAATTCTAAGAGCGTTCAATAAGTTTTGATTTAATGATAAAGAAAATGACTTTCAACTGTTTAGGAATAAGGTCAGTCGTGAACTTCTATATCATTTGGTTGCTTGGAATCTTCGCAAACGCACGAGGTCCATGCAAAGCATAGATCAGACCAGTACTTCAACGCAGAGCTGCACTAAATTAAAGTCATAACTCATAACCCCATTTGGGGGAACATTAAAAATCTAATAACAACAAATACTATTTCTTTGGGGGTCCTGGACCCAATTCCAACATGTGTGTTGCGAGGGGGAGGGTGGTTTCTCCCACTAAGCAATTCTTGCACATCAACAGGGTGATTCAATTCGGACACTATCTACCCTGACACAGCGCCAGATGCCATGGGATAAGGGCTCAGTCCCACTAGACTGCCCCCCGCCTTCAGATGCCAACAGCAAGCCCAGGCTATCACCTGAGCTTCTGACCAACAAACTACAGACTGGCGGTTCCAACAATCCCTCCTTGGCTTTAAACGCCAGTTGCAAGTCCAAGTTGTTACCTGTACTTGGGACCAACTGGCTATAAACAGTGGTTCCCATGACCCCTTCTTGGGTTTAATCTGCTAGCGCGGCCCACAGAATCCACAGAACATTTTACTGCCTAGATGACTGGCTTATTATAAAAGGACGTAACTCAGGAACAGCCAGATGGAAATGAAGCACAGGGCACGGCATGGGGAAGGGGCACGGAGCTTCCGTGCTCTCTCCAACCTCAACCCCCTCCCAGCACCTCCACGTGGGCACCGACCCCAAACCTCTCTGAACCCCATCCTTTTGAGTTCTTACAGAAGGCTTATTATTATTACATAGGTGTGATTAAATCCTGGGCCACTGGTGACTGATCCAACCTCCAGCCCACCTCCCCTCCCAGGATGTCTGAAGGGGGCGGCAACCAACCCCCTTCTTTAGATTACCCAGGAGCTTTTCAAAAGTCACCCCGTTCTCATTAACGTAACAAAAGATACCTTCATCGCTCTTATTACAGGAAATTGCAAGGATTTTAAGAGTTGTGAGTCAGGAACCAATGGGTGAAGACCAACTACATAATATGAGAAATACTCTGGTCGCCTGAACAACCAAATATATATTCTTATAAATCACAGTATCACGCTATTCCTAATAGTATTTAAAACTCAAAATGAAACACAGTGACAAGAAGCTTCCTAGTGCTGCTGTAATAAAGTACCACAAACTAGATGGTTTAAACAACAGGAACACATTATCTCACACCTCTGGAGGCTAGAGGTCTGAGATCAAAGTGTCAGCAGAGCCAAACCCTCTCCGAAGGCCCTAGGGGAGAATCTGGTCCATGCCCTTCTCTTAACTTTTAGCCGTTCCTTGCTTTATGGTCAAACTGAGTCCCCCTAAAACCGAGTTCCCCTGCCAGGTATAAAATTAACCTCTCTATCCAAAACTTTATTCCCTATCTTGTCCTGTCCCTGTTCCCATCAGGGCCGAGGAGTAGCAAAGAAAAGGGGGGACTGAAACTGAGCAGGACCCTGCAGGGTCCTCCCTGGTACAAAAGCCCCTCCGTGTACCCTGTTTCTTGTTCACAGAAAAAGGCTTTAGTCTTCTAGGCCTTCCCTAAGTCCTAAAGAGCAGACTTAAGTAGTTACTAATTAGGGAAGTGAGGGAATGCAGAAACATAGGAAAAGCAGTTAAGCAAAAAAAGTAATGATAGCTTAAACAATAGTTCAGCATAAAACAGTCTGAGTTGCTCCCCAAGGAACATACATAACCATCTGCACACATCTTTGAGCTGTTCTTCAGAAACTAAGGCTCCCACCGGGTGGAAGATGGTGATTACATACAGAGCACAAGACCCAGTCTGGTGGGAACCAGAGGTGGATGATTAAGATTCCTGTTACCTCACCACCAGCCAATCAGAAGAAAGTCATGTACCCTGCAACCCTCACCCCAAATGATGCCTTTAAACCGCCCCCCCCCCCGAAAGCCACCAGGGAGTATGGGTCCTTTAAGCGTTAGCTGCCCATTCTTGCAAATCCAATCGTCACACAGTTTTCTACCTGTGTCCTCACATCTATGCGTGTCTGTGTCCAAATTTGCCCTTTTTATAAGGACACCAGTCATATCGAATTAGGGGCTAATCCTACTCAAGTATGACCTCATCTTAACCAATTCTATCTCCAACAACTCTATTTCCACGTAAGCTCATTTTCTGAGGTACTGGGGGTGAGGACATCAGCATATGGATTTGGGGGGTGGGGGACACAGTTCATCCCATAACAGTGACTAAAACTAAATCAAAGCCATGGAAGGAATGCTATGTTGTTTCAACCAAACCCCAACCTCCACCCCAACTGAGAATCTGCCTTAATATTTTCATGCAGTTTTTTCACTTGCTTCAAAAAATCACTGTCGGGGTTTATTCCCTCACTTTGACCTCCCTGCCACCTCCCGGCATCGGTCAGAGCGCAGTGTCTCTGTACGTCCCATCTTCTCTCCATCTCGCCGCCAACAATGACCGGTCCCTCGTGTTTTACATAAAGTACTTAAGGCGTACGCTTGCATCATAAGGAGACAACTGTTAACCATAGAGTAGACTCTTTAGGATCAAGCCGTCCAGTCTGGGGTGAAAACAGCCCTCTTAAATAAGCAACCACACACTCACAAGGAGATGATGTGGGCATGTCCAGCATCTGCCCTCCCCCAAGGGGAACCAGTCCATTCTATGGTGCTCTTTCTACCCTGTCCAGACCCCCCAACGTCATGTTCTTGAATTCATTTCATAACAAACCTTGCCTGAGAATGACTTTTGCTCTCTGAGGTCTCTGTTAAGGCGTCTTCCCCCTATACCTAGATCTCCTGAACACATATGGTCAGAGGAAGCAGTGATGGGTTTCTTCCCCCATCAACAGATTGGAGCCGTGACCCATGTTTCAAAAGAGATGACGGCCAGCGGAGACTCCGACCCTCTCCCTAGACAAGTGACTGTTTTGAAACTGTGCCCTCAGTGACATTCCTGCTGAGGAAGCCACCACCGACTCCTACTTAATCAGCTAAATCTTAATAAATGTTATGTAACTTGGAACGAAGCAGGAAGGTTGATCAGAAGAGGAATGTTGCGGTCAGGGGGCAGAGAACGTAAAGTTTCCATGCTAGAACGTGGCACAACTTACCAAGCAGAAAAGGACCCTAGAGAGAAGCCCCAGAGCATAAATAACCCTACATCAGTGGTTCTCAAAGTGCGGTCCCAGGACCAGCAGTGTCCGCCTTAGCTGGAGGCTTGTCAGACATGCACGTCTCGAGTCTGACCCGAGACCCACAGAATCAAAAGCTCTGAGGGTGGGGTGCAGCGAGCTGTGTTTTAACAAGGCTACCCACTGATTCTGAGGCTTGCTGAAGCTAGAGAACCTGGCTGCAGAGGGAGGAGGACTGCTGGTCGTACTTTGCTACACAGGACTTCATGGAATCCCACTCCAAGTGTTGCTTCCTTCTCTCTCTCCACGTTACCACGTAGAGTACTGAGTACTTCATCCAGCTCTTCAGGTATCTCATAGCATCCTGGGTACTGAGACATACAATCCTCTTTATCAAGTAATAAATTGATCTTTGGATGTCTGTGTGTGTGTGTGTGTGTGTGTGTGTCTGTGTGTGCGTGCGTGTGTGTGTGCGCGCGCGCGCGCCTGATTTTCCACCAACTCCAAGTCCGTTTCTGCTTCTGAGCCTGAGGGCCGACACTACCTCGGGGAGCACGAATCACCCAGGGCAATGATCCCCAGCAGGTCCAGGCCACGCTGGCCTCCACTGTGTCTCAGCCTCACCTCAGTCTCTGGGTATCTTCATAAAATAAACAACTCGAGGAAGATGCTATGCACTGACTGGGACAACGGTGAGGAGGAAAATCACAGCAGTCTTTAAAGACACTCTCAAGTCCCCTATTATTTTTCAAAATAGATGCTTGGCAGCTGTGAAACTTGACAGGGGTGATCTGTGCTTCATAATAAGCAGTTCCCGAGAGACTCATTATGGCCTGGTTTCTGGTGTGTTGACCAGCAGAGGCTAAGGATTAATTTTAAATTATCGAGCTAATTACTCAGAAGCATTAATAGTAACCAGAGACAATGTGTTGCCAGATAACATGAACTGGATACATGAACTGGATTCTATTGCTATTATCACTACAACCACTTAAAAAATGTTACTTGAAAAAACACACAATGCCCCATAAATGAAAACTATTTGCATTCCTACACAAGAGTTTAGTAACGCGTTTTGGAACACACTCAATAAATCCTAGAAGGACTTATTTTAATACTAAAGCAAAGTCTACCACCTTGATACACACATATTGGCTGGAAGGCTCAGGATGTAGTTTAGTTGACTTTCATTTGTAGTGGAGAAAACATAAGCAGGAAAAAAGAATTACTAGAGATACATGGTTTTCCCATTCTAATCGCCTTTACTAAGTCAGATTTTTGTCACATGGTTTTCTTGTGATATATGCTTCTTCATTGTGCTAATTTATGCTATTCACTAGAGAGTACAGAATAATTAATCAAACTAATACAGAACACCTCATAGTACATTATCCCCTGACTTATATGATATTCTAGCCCATTCATCATGATTCCGGGTTATTTTAATATGAACTTCAAAAAAAATAGCATGTTTTAATGAGAGATCACTTGAGAAAACATGATGAATTAAATGGGATACAAGAGAAAGCTCGATAACCCCAAGAAAAGACCTCGCTTTGCAAAAATAAAAAGTCAATTTCAAGAAAAATATGTTATCTGCAGAATTATAAGCACCCAGCATCTGGGAAGCCAGCTATGTTTTCCTAATAGAATAGATGACCTAGAATTCAACGGCCTTTTCTACTTACACAATACCTATCCTGGATTTCAAATTTCAATTTAAAAATCTACTTAAGCTATTCCCATGCATCATACGGGAAGAGAAAATCTTTAAGTGACAAGAGCATATAAGAGATCTGAATTTCATTCACTACCTAGAACTAAGAACTTTCGAAGAAACTTCAAAGGGTTTTTTAAATTAAAAACTTAAATTTTAAAACATTTATTTTAAAAAAGTTTTTATTTTTTAGAGCAGTTTAGGTTCATAGCAAAACTAAAAGGCACAGAGATTCCCATCCACCCCCTGTTCCCCCATACACATAGCCTCCCCCATTATCAACATCCCAATCAGTGGCACATTTGTTACAACTGATGAAGCTACACTGAAACATCATTATCACCCAGAATCTATAGTTTACATTAGAGTTCACCCTTGGCTGTATATTCTATGGGTCTGGACAAATGTATAATGACATATCCGTAACTATAGTATCATACCTTGTGCCATCCCTCACTCTGGCCTCTGTATGAAGTAGCCTCAGGCAGAGGCCTCAGGGCCAGTCTAGCAGGACATTAGAGTGGAGAACAGCCACCCAGGGATGCAGGGTTCCCAGTCATGTGCTGTGAAGATGTCTTTCTTTCTGACCCTCCACTGCCCTGTGGGCAGTGTGTTCCCCTGCACCTGTCTCAGGCCCCTCAGCAGGTGATGGGCTCTCTGAAGCTGGTGGTCTCACCCCCAGTCATGTCCCCCTGGGTCCTCCCCACTCCATCCTCTGGCTGCCTGGCTCAGTGGGCGTGAGCTGATCGCCCTCACTGGCCTCCTGCAGATGAGCCAGGGGAAACCAAGACCCAGGTCCCCGGAGGGCTCCCATGCCCCCTGCTCGCCCCCCAGACCCTGCCTCTGACCACCCAGGTGCCAGTGGTGGCCAGAGCTGTTCTCACTGGGTGGACCCATCTCTCCCACGGGCCCCAGACCACCAAGGTCCATAGCCCCCCTGGGGGCAGAGTGGGCCCCCTACTTCCCCAGGCAGGTTCTGTTGACAAGAAAACAATGTTGGTTCCCCAACAACAAAAAAAAATCCTGAAAAAATCCTCTGTGCCCCACCTATTCATTCCTACCCAGCCCCCAGCCCCAACCCCTGGCAACCACTGATCTTTTCACTGTCTCCATAGTTTTGCTTTTCAGAATGGCATACGGTTGGAATCATACAGTGTGCAGCCTCTTCAGATGGGCCTCTTTCACACAGTGGTATGCACTTCAGGTTCCTCCGTGTCTTTTCACGGCTCGATAGCTCATTTCTGTTCAGTGCTGAGCAGTATTCCATAATCCGGACGTACCTCCGTTTACTCAGCCATTCACTTACTGAGCGACATCTTGGCTGCTTCCAAGTTCTGGCCATGATGGATGAAGCTGCTCTACACATCTAAGTGCGAGTTTCATCGTCTACATAAGTTTTCGTCTCATCTGAAGAAACACCATGGGGTAAGGGTACGTTTCGTTTTGTAAGAAACTGCTCACCTCCCGAAGTGAGTGTCCCATTCTGCGCTCCCAGCAGCAAGGAAGGAGAGTTCCCGTGGCTGCCCATCCCCGGCATCATCTGGTGCTGTCAGTGTCGTGGATTACGGCCATTCTAATGGGTATGTGGTGCTATCTTGTTGTTTTAATTTGCATTTCCCTGATGACATGTGATGTGGGGCATCTTTTCATATGCTATTTGCCATCTATATATTTTCTTTGGTGTGGTGTCAGTTGAGGTCTTTGGCCCACTTTAAAGTCAGGTTGTTGAAATTCCCTTTTACTGCTCTTAGACCAGCCTGTGAAGGATCGAGGGGTGCACGCTGCTCCATTTTCTGTCCCAGCATCTTCAGCACAGCACTCACTCTGTGCCTCGCTCACCTGAACCACAGCAGCCAATACTTCTGGAGACCTAAGTACACGTGAGCTTCTGCTCCGAGTGAACTGTGTGGCGTATCATAGCACGATCCAGGGAAGCCGTGTTACCATCGCCACCACTTTCTAGGCGAGGCACTTGAGGTAAAGAGCACGTAAGCGGTCCGCAAGAACGCTCAGACACAAGTTTCTTAAAAGGAAAAGACAGTGTACTTGCAAAGAAGTTCCGAGGGAATCAGACTTTCGGACCAGCTCACCGAATTTTAAAAACATAACAGGTATTTAAAGGAAAAGATGCAATGTGACCAACTTTACACATTAGACTGGGCATGGCTGGAAAGCCCCGATTTTCGTAGAGGCTACCACATCCCCAGATGCCATGACATGTCTTCAGAATCATCACTGCTAAAGACAGAGATACTGTTGTTTTCATTCAGGAGAATGTTTGCTATAGAATGGAAGACAAGCATTTTTTCCGAAATAAGTGCCTTATTCTTTCCTAGATTCTCAAACGGAGACATAAACGAGCACCTTTCCAAACTCCCATGTTATAAGTGAAAAAGAACATTGTTACTGCAATCGATGTATGGACTCATGTCTCTGAGTTTATTCTTTCAAAGAGGGTAACTGAATCTGTAATAAGAGAGTCATACGTACACGTATACATTTAGATGTGGATACACATATCTGAATACAGACATTGAACTAGAGACACATCAACCGAGACAGACGTCAAGTAAAAAGAGAGAGAACTAGACCAGTGGCTTTCAACAAGGGTGATTTTGTCCTATGGCACATATTGTAATGTCTGGAGATATTTTTTTTGGCATGACTGGGGGTAGGAGGGATGCTACTGGTACCTAGTGGGTAAAGACCAGGGATGCTGCTAAACATCCCACAATGCACAGCACAGACCCCAGAACAAAGGATAATCTGGCCCCAAAGGTCAGTGGTGCCAAGGCTGAGAAACCATGAACTAGACACTCTTGAATCATACACATACAGACATATATACGGAAGAAAACATTTTGGCCCTAACTTCATATGGCTGTTCAAAAAAGAAGAAACTTCCTCCTTTTTTGTCAAAATTGTGGAGCAATAAATGCGACTAGAGTATGCCAATCTTGCCCAATAAAAAACAGGTTTAAAGTATTATACAAGTCCATGGCCCCTGTATAACAGAAACATCAAAATACAAATGGATGTCTGTTCTCATGGAGTCTCACCTCTAAATAGGTTTTTCTCTGGTGATACTTAACAAGTGAATATATCCTGTCCAGAAGCGTTTTTTTTATTTCTTTGCAGCTGTGAGGACATTATCTCATAATTCCGGATACAAAAATGTGGAAACAACAAAAGATGTTCCGTACTTTCTTTCAGATTCTGGCCCAATGGGAAAATAACTTCCCAGATGTAGGCCATTTCTGGAATGATCAGCAAATGGGTTTGGCTGTGCTGCTTTCAAAATGGTACAGCCAAGTGTCAAAATAAAGGAAGGAGAGGGAGAGAGGAGGGGGCGACAGAAAGGGAGCGAAAGTGCATTTCTAGTCAAAGATGCGCCAGGGATATTTGCCAAACCTCTACCGAGGGCCTACCTATGTCTAAAAGAGGAAGAAAGGAACTGGGGTACATAGTTTAGGTTTTAAAGGCAAAGTTCTAGTTCTGAATGGCTATAACAGCCCAAAACGTGAACGAGCAAATGAGAAGCCAAGAAAGTCTTCAACCAATGACTATCTTTAATCGTGGACAGCATCTTGGATGATTTCTCTGCACTTCCTTGCCACAGAAGAAATGCAAAGGAATCGCAGTTACCAAAATGTTTTAACGGCGGCCGGTCTCCTACCTTCTGCTCATCGTTCCTGAAAGTAGTAACTTCTGCATAAGCTTGGCATCCTTATCGCTAACACGCTTCCACTCCAGACAGCAAGCTCCAAGGTATGCTGTGTTGCAGCTCGTAACTTTACCTACATTTGAATCATCCATATGGCACGACTGCTGGGCAAGAATGGGCCACCCTGATGCCTCGGGGGTCTTCTGATCCTTGTTTCACACGAGGTTTCTCCTCCATGGTGAGCAAAACCCTCTTTGTGGGGGAATGGCCATCAAGGGAAGGACAGACATCAGTAAGCAGGGGCAAAAATAACTAGCCTGCCATGATGGACAGGCATGGAAATCTGAGTATCTCAACAGAATTGTTTGTACAGAGATTGCTCAGGGAGCAGTGTCATATTTTCAAATGCTTTGATGATGATGGTGATGGTGGTGATGCTGATAATGATGATAATCATGATGATGACGATGATGATGATGATGGCGATAGTGGTGATGGTGATGGTGATGATGATAATGGTGATGGTGATGATGATAATGGTGATGGTGATGATGATAATGGTGATGGTGATGATGATGATGATGGTGATGACAATGATGGTGGTGATAGTGGTGATGATGATGGTGATGATGATAATGGTGATGGTGGTGGTGATGATGGTGATGATGACGGTGAAGATAATGGTGATGGTGGTGATGATGGTGGTGGTGGTGATGGTGATGATGGTGGTGATGATAATGGTGATGATGATGATAATGGTGATGATGATGGTGATGGTGGTGGTGATGATGGTTATGATAATGATGATGGTGATGATGGTGGTGGTGGTAGTGGTGGTGGTGATGATGATGGTGATGGTGGTGGTGATGGTGATGGTGATGGTAGTGATGGTAATAATGATGATAATGGTGATGATGGTGGTGGTGGTGGTGATGATTCCCTCATGATTGGAAATGGTCTTGGTATTTGCATTCTGAACGGGTCTGCTCATCCGTTGGAAAGCAAACTAATGATCCTGAGATGCCAGGATCCTTGCCATATTTGGGTTGCTATAACAGCACTTGGAAACCTGTCCAGCGGCTGGGGTGACATAGCACTACAAGACGTGCATCCTCTTCAAAATCTCTCTCACTATTGCAAGCCTTTGTCAATTTTGTTTCCAGTCCACAAAGTATAACAAACAGTATAAATTTCAAGAGTGCTACTCATTCCAGTAGTGTAGGCATTTAAAGACAGGAATAGAGGCATTTATTTACGTCTAGAAAATGCTGTCTCTCTCAATTACGCATTATCAGAGAATTAAACAAGAGTTGATAAACGTACATCAGATGAACCACTTATATGAACTCAATTGAGACACAATGAGTAACAGGTAAAATCACCTTTAACCTGAAAGCGTTATATTTGTTTTCATTTAGAATTTCTCAACTGTTTCAGTCTTTCTTTTAGAGAAGCTGTCAGTAATCTCCCAAGAATGTGATCCACCTGGTTTGTCCTCAGACAAGACCATCATTTGCATTGGAGGGAGACAGGAAGAACAAAAACACTGTGATGCGTTTCACACATAAGAATTATTAATGCGTTAGAATATTAAAGTGGGTTTAAAAAGGTGTAAACTACAAACAGAATGTGGAGAAAAGAGCTCTAAGTCGCTTAAGTGAATGAATTCCCATCATTTTTCTTGTCCCCAGCACCCGCAGGATTAACGACATTTTCGTAAGGTGATGGATTACTGTGCAAAATTAATGTTTGTTTCATTAAAAGGACCCTCTGTCTTGTGTTTTCACTTACAGACTTATAAAATTGTCACTTCTTTGGATATAACCAGAAATTAGCTATGAAATTTAAAAAGTCATCCATGATAATTAGATACTGAATTGAGGGGAAACATCCATTTTTGTTCTCTGAAGGTTATTTGAGATCCTATGCACGCCAGTAAGAACCCGCACTTCCCTAAAATGAAGATGGCGGTCACCAGACATTACTCGACTGTTTTCAGTGGTGATGGCATATCTGCCTTATCTTTCGAAGTAGGAAGGTAATATGAAATACAAAATTATATATTTTGAGGTCACTCTAACAGAATGTTATTTTCTCAAGTTGGCAGGGTATTAATCACTTGGAGACCGAAAAGCTTATTAAATGACGAACGTTATAATTTAAAACAAAAGGATAAATAGTATGTGAATTAAGAGCTTTTCTTCCCTCTTGAAGAGCCATTGTTTCTCAGATTCCCCTGAGGATAGATTTTTGCCCTCTGGGGGATTAAAGAACCCCAATTCATCACCATTTTCTTCTCATGTGCAGCCTTGAGAATTTTCTAAATTTTCTCAGAATTCCTTATTGTCCAACTTTTATATCTTACAGAGATGATGGAAAGAATGGCAAAATGTAAACACACACACACACACACACACACACACACACACACACACACTCTCCCAAAACCAAAACAAGCAAACTTATAAGACACACTGAGTTCTTAAAAGTAGCAGTCACATACCTACAAGCCATGAACACCACTTGCAAATATTCCAAATGTGTCCCTCCACTGTACAAAGCAGCAATGGTAGCCAAGAATGAAGGTCAAGGGTGAAGCCCTGAGACCTCTGTCATTCCCAGACAACAAACTCACCCTCCATGGCATCAAGGAGCTCAGCTGTTCGTGAAACATTCCCGCAAGGATCACAATACTACTCTGCTATGTTGCTAGACGAGTGGGATTTTGGGTGGACCTAAACAAAATCTACTTATAAGGGAAAAAAAATCTTCATCTAAGAAATTATGATAATGTGTTAAACAATTCTCTATAAAGATTTAAAAGATGATTCATGATTATAACACTCTCTTCACTTTAACAACTCTTTGCAACTATTTGTGTAAATGTCTGCCTCTCTCTCTCTCTCTCTGAAAATAATTCTTTTGTGGGCAGGAAGCACGTGTCACTTATGCTGGGTCCCCAGCATCTAAGCTACCTGAAAATCAACTGTGTGTGACAGATCCCTATTGGTTGGAGGAAGGACTGGGATAGACAGATGCACAGTGGATGTCGTTGATGGACTGGTATTTTTAATGGTTTTTTTCTATCACACCAGCAACCTTTCAATCGTCCACAACTGTGCC
Organism: Tursiops truncatus; assembly: GCF_011762595.2. Taxonomy (NCBI): domain Eukaryota; kingdom Metazoa; phylum Chordata; class Mammalia; order Artiodactyla; family Delphinidae; genus Tursiops; species Tursiops truncatus. The sequence goes on along the minus strand of NC_133428.1, from coordinate 1,048,658 downwards.
ACTTCGTGGTGCAGTGGTACCTCCAAGAGGCAAGGAGAGACTGAGAAATGGAGGTCCGTTTCCCCCCAAAACTCCATGATTGTCGATGATATTACAGCTGATACTTTCACCCTGTCTTCTCTCACTGTCAACATGCTGAGAAGCAGATCATTTAGTATAAATATTTGGGAACATGACAATTAGGGCTTGAGTTTCTGCTACGAAGACTTGGTTATCTCACTTCCCAATAGCTCACAACCTTCAGTTGTCTTATCTGTAAACATAAAATAACACTCCTGACCTCAAAGAGTTGCTGTGAAGGTCAAATAGGTATTTTATGTGAAACTACTCTCTCAGCACCAAGATAGAAAAAAATGCGATGAATGCTCAATACCTTCTAACCTGTGGCTCAGTGATTCAGGAGAGTTTCTTACTTAGGATCCAGCCCCACCACTCGGAACTGCGGTCCTTCCGTAAGCCAAAGCATGACGGCAGGGAGATGGGAGAGGCAGCCCCCTTCTCTCCTTTTTATGCTCATCGGGGGCTCTTTCTTAGGGGTGCTGGTGAGGATCTCCACAGAGATCAACTCAGTAACGTGAGGGCAGCTGGTAGCGTGGCCTGATGTCCAACCAGATCAGCAAGAAGCAGGAAGACACCTCTAAGTGGGATGACCTGCTCTCAACCCGTCCTGCAGAACAGAGCACTCGAGCTTTGTCACAGCTCTTACCAACAAGTTCCCAAGGCCTGGCTGCCGGCTGGGCGGGCTGACGCTGCATCCCGTCCATTAGGAGCCACCGCGAGCCCCCAAGAGACAGACCAAACTCCTGCAAGACTGCATTTACTCACGTTGGCTGTTCTACGGTTGGAAGAGCCCAGCTTTCGAGGCTCAGCTCAAGTGTCCTCTCCCCAGCACACGTCCCCTACAGCAACAGGCCTGAGATCTCACACAGGTAACCCCCCGAGCCCTCCCTGTGGACGGCAGTGGTCTGTTTACAGGGCTTAGCGCCTCCCAGACTACAAACCCCTCAAGATTAGGGATTCTGCCAGCTCATCTCTGAAACTGCAGCAATCCATCGATGTTAGCTGAAATAAGCAGAAGCGATTAAAGGGACGGTTTTTGCGGGTTTGTTTCTTAAGGGAGAAACAGACCCAGCATCTACCGTCTGAGATTTACACTAAAATGAGCCATAAACACTGCTTCCATCAATCTTTCCTTACTTATCGGCTATCAGGGGTAACCACTTTCATCCAACCTTCTCCATCACCATCAGGGAAAATGCCTCCGCTCGCTATCTTGAAACCATGTGCATAATCTTTTAAAGATATGGAGGGGACTCTAGGTCCTGGGGGACGTGGCAGCCTGGTCACTTGCTGAGTAAACGCAAAGGTGGTTAATATCTGAACTAACTGGTCCCCTCTGCCTTCCTCTTAGACCTGCCAGGGGTACTGAGGTTAATGACGTCCCCTCACCCCACCTACTGTCCACCTACCAGACAACTGTTGCAAGCTGCCTTTAACAGCGCCGTCCTCCCTTGAGATCTGTGGGGGATTGGTTCCAGGACCCCTGTGGACACCAAATCCGCGGATGCTCAAGTCCGTTATGTAATACGGACAGCTGGTCCGTATTATAATAAGCGTATAGCCGGTCCTCTGTATCCACGGGTTCCTCACTGGCAGATTCAACCAACTGCGGCTAGGCAGAACCAGAGCACACGGAGCGCCGACTATATACATTTTTTCACAGAGGCAATGAAGGCGCATGAGGTGCTTATGTCTTAGGATCAAGATTTGAGGCTCTTTACTGAAATCATCAGGAGAGATAAACTAAATTCAAATAACAGAAAACGTACCGACTCAACGTGCTTCCTCGTCTAGAAGGATTCTTTTTTTAATTTGTATAAACTCTTTTTTTTTTTTAAAGGGAATGGTGGATTACAAAACAGAAACAGACTCACAGACTTAGAAAACAAACTTTTGGTTACCAAAGGGGAAAGGAGGGGGAGGGATAAATTAGGAGTTGGGGATTAACATGTACACACTACCATACAGTATATGAAATACATCATCACCAAGGACCTGCTGTAGAGCACAGGGAACTCTACTCAATGTTCTGTAATAACCTATATGGAAAAAGAATCGGAAAAAGAATGGATATATGTATAACTGATTCACTTTGCTGTACGCCTGAAACTACACAACACTGTATATCAACTATACTCCAGTGTAAAATAAAAATTAAAACAATAAATAATAAGAAGCCCAGCAAAGGAGGTAGTGGGGAAAGTCTGAGCTGAGAGTTGTGAACGCTGGGTTATACCTTTACTTCTACTATCTATCATGTGTATGTGCTTGAATGAATCATTCCTATAAGCATCGAGCTATCTAATCTGCAAAACAAAAGGGTTGAATTCGATGACATATCTGAAGGTAGGTGTCTGAGGTTGGGCTTCCTGGAAGCTGAGGCTGAAAGGGGGCTTTCTGTGAATGTGATGTATCAGGGGGGAAGCTCTCAGTGGAAGGGGAGGGAAGGATGCAGGAGGACCTGAGTAGGGATGTGGTCTCGGCTAGAGACCTGATAAGCCTGGCCCTGTGCAATGCTTTGGAGCATAAATTGTACCAGAGTTGATCCCAGCAGAGGGATGGCCTCCTGTATCCCCCAGCGGTGAGCCAATGGCCATGACCTGCCCTCATCAGGGAAGGAGGGTACACTGCCCTGCTGGCAAGATGGTGCCCAGGGGCTAAAGGTTAGTCTCTCAGGGGGAGCAGCTGTAAGCTATTAGCTGCCGAGCCAGGAGCCAGGGGCTGGCGGGGTGAGCGACAGAAAGTCACCAGCAGCGTCTCCCGAGAAGGAATAGGTGTCTATGACCCATTTCCAATATTCAGAGACTCCGAAACAAATTACACATTCTCCTAAGATAGGTGGTACAAAAATAACTAAAATGTCAAGAATGTCAGTTTTATCAGTCTACTGTGGTAATGTGGGCGACCTCACGCTGATCTGAAGTTTGAAGGAGTTATGGATATCTTTGATTAATGTGAAGAGGAAAAAGTAGGTCATACTTAATAAAGGCCATATGTTGATAGACAACATACTTTCAAAATATGGAGTGCAGGGTGAGTGGAAATGTTGAAAGGTGGCTGGCTTCAGCACTCGAAAGGACTTGGAGCTCAGACACTGCACCAACAGTATGAGTTATGGGGTAATTTGACAAAGCATTCCAACAGGGCGTTTGCTATTTTCACCAGTACTGTTGCGCATATGAAAAATGCCTCTCAATAATACAGATACGCTTCACTGATTATTGTCCCAAGCCCAACCCTCAAAACCGTGTAAGAATCAGATTTCCGGAAGGCAATAGCAACTCACATGGAGAACTTCTCCATGTGTAGGAACTTCTCCATTTCTGCACGAATACAATCAATGCCCACTGACACTTTGATACGTTTCTTTACGTAGCCTGCAAGTTTTATGCCCATTTGCCGTAACATACCCAGGTAGGTTATACAGTGAAATCTGATGAATCTGTTTCATAAAAACATTAAAAAATTATAAGTTAGGAGGTTATTAGGGTGGGAATTAAACCAACAACAACCAACAACATTAACTTTAACCAACAACATTAACTTTTAAATGTAGGTCTCTAAACATACATACATGTATGTATTTTATTAATATAATATATTGAAATATATATAAATATATACTATACTCAATACATATAGATATATAAATATATTTCTCCGCTAACAGTACAGTGCACAAAGAAATAAATAAGTTGGCATTTTCTAATGTGTTTTCTTCATGTTCTGTAATAGTCACAATAAGATACACTTGTGAATCACGGTTCAAGGAGAAATGCTGTATTAAAAACATGAAAATTTGCCATGAATAACCTAATGTTTAGTTTGGGTCAAATTCAGAAATTCTTAGAAACACAGCCAGAGATCCAGTGACCCAGACCAGGAAATACAAAGGTCAAACTTGAGGATGGCCTCTCTTCCCAGAGACTTTCTAGCGTATAACTTCAACCTCACGGCAGGCCAAAGGGACACACCACAGCTGAGTATATTCACCAAAGAATCGCTCCTCCAAAAATCTGCGAGCCTGGGGCAGAGTCGTGGCTGCTGAAGGTTTTTGATGCGCTAATTGTTTGTTTACTTTCTCTGAGAGGAGAGGCTAGTCCTCTAAGCAGAAGGAGCTAATCGCCAGCTTAGTTCTCTCTTTTGCCAAAACAAACAGCTTCCAATTACTGCTAGAAAAAAGCCTCTGATCTCTAATCAGCTACCTAAACGAGTCTATCAGCAGTAGTTTGGAGAGTGAATAATGTCCCATTAAGCTGGAATCTCTTAACGCTAATAAAATTCTAGAGCCCTAGGACCAAGGCTGCCAGCAACCTGCTACTTATCTTCCAACAAGATTCCACCCACTTTTCCCCTCCGGTCCCAAAATCTGGCAAAGAAATAGATGCACTCTTCCTATTTTATTACACGTGGGCTACTCTTTTTCCTCAAGCCCAATTCTACTGAGCCTCCTTTGAGAAGACTCAGGCAGAGAAAGAGCAGGTTGCAGGTCTGCTAATATTTAGTGGAAGGACTCTATCTGCAAGGCTCTGAGACTCAGATCCATGACTGCCATGATGAGCAGAACCTAGCGAGACAGGCAGGGTCTCCGCCCTGAATGTCCCAACAAGCACAGAAGAGGAGGCCACTCTCAACTTAAATGAGAGTCACCCAAAAAGAGACAGCTAATTTCAGGCACATTTTCACTGTTTTCCCTCTTCTTTAATCTTCTAGGGAGGTTGAGAAAACAAGTGCACGGCAGGTTATTCCCAAGTGAGCACGTCAGCATTGTACCCTTGAACACGATGGACAGACTATGAAGAACCACCAGGACAAGGGGGCTTAACCTACCCTCTTCCAAGGGTTAAAAAACCCAAACCGGGGCCAGCTTCAGGGACAAGTGACCAGTGCACGTGGCCCTCGCTCAGAAGGGGCCCTGCCGAGATCGCCATGCTGAAATCTTATCTTCGAGTTTGCGTTTCGTGTGTGCAGTCTGAGGGGATATGGGAGCATGTTCTAGCCTCCGGCATGCATGATGCCGCCTCTCCCCACCCCTCTCCTCCCCAGGGAAGATCCTCGGCGGCCCACTCCCTGGCCCACTGGCACCCCAACCCTCCCAGCCTCCCCCACCTCACCCCCAAATCACTGTCACCCTCTCTCCTCTGCAGGGGCCTGAGAATGGGCACGAGGAGGGTCAGGGTGGCGCGTGCATGCGTTGATGTGTCCCAGAATTTAGTGGTGGCTGTCCCCGGCCCAGGCTGGGATCATCATACTGTGTTTGGTGCATGGCCAGCCACAGCCCAAGACTCCACGGGAACAAGACTCCACGGGAACAAGCCTATTGCCCGTCCCTAATGCAGGTAGCTAATTGCATCTGGCAAGCAGATCTAAGCACACCTGGGGGCTGACCATCTGCTATGGGTTGAGCGTCGGAGGGGGAGAGCCCTGGTTCAGCTTCCTGAGGATGCGGCTAGAACAAAGTGCAGCGCGCTGGTCCAGCAGCTGGTAGAACAGGGCACTGGGCAAGGGCCGTGCCTGAGCAAGCGTATGCGCTCGCCAGCCCCCGGGTGCCCGTGACGGTCTACACATGTCCTGCGAGATCCCCTTGTGGGGCACCCGTTGGGCACACCCTACACAGGGCACTTTGGGGGTCCTCATGTCCTCCTTCCCACCTTCCTGAGTCTGGTCCTCACTTTTTCCTCCAGGGATGAACCAGGACATCAAAACTGTGTACTGCTGGTGATTTTCCACATACAAGTGAAATGCTCTGATGTTTGCGTGTAACACTGACAGTGCACAAGAGAAAGATGACAGTGAGCTCCACGCGAATGACTTCATGTTTAAATTACGCTTTACCGAGAACAGCACTGGATAGCAAATTCCAAAAGAGAAGGGTCACAGAAGAAAGAACAAGTTTTATATTTTACTTCCATCAACAACACTTCTCGCTCTCTGAATAATGGACGACATGTTTCCATTTGGCGCTGCGGCCTAAGAAATAGGCAGCCAGTTCTGAAGTTAAACCACTAACCAATAAAATCCTAAAAATAAGAACAAATCCCAAACCTGTAGCTGTCCTTGCTGGGAACCCAGGTCCCCCATCTATTAGCGTCTCAGCATCTCCGGTCCTCATCAGCTCTTAGGAGGACACCAACGGTACCTTCTTTGTATGACGGTTGTGGGGATGAAATGAGACAGACTTGTAAGACCCCCAGAACGGTGACCCCTTTATCACCATCGCTTTCATTATTCCCAACAGGTTTTATGATCTCCACCTGGCTGGGCAGGTGTCCTACTGGACACACGAGAGGCTGGAAGTTCAGGAAGGTGATCTTCCCCAAGCTACGTATCTGTCAAGTGGCTAAGCCTGACGCAGAGCGCCATCTGCCCAGCTCCAGAGCCCGCCTCCCTGCTCCTTACCCCACAGCTCTGACCTCAGCTGCATTCACTGAGGAAAGGCCCTTCCCAACCGCCTCCGTTGCCAGGCTTTTAGCCACGTGCACGCATGATACGTGTGAACTTGAAATGGCAACGTGCCAAATGCCCTGCGCAGGGCATCGTGGAGCCGGGTACTGACAACCTGTGAGGTGCTACCTGTTACTGCTTTCCACAAATGAGAGGCAGCCCTCAGTGGTGAAATCAATGATTCAGTTCAGAATCCATCTCCCTTGCAGTATGAAATCCTAAGCTCCTTCAGGTCGGGGACCGTGGGCAGATCGTTCAGGATACGGACACTCCTGTATCCCCATCACCACACCCACTTCCAAGCATCAGTATTGAGTCCCCCGTGCCATCAGGCAAGGTTGACAGCCACATGACTGACAAGTGAAGCCGATCTAGCCCCACCCACGTGGAGGCACGCGTGCGCTCCATCCACCTCCAGCCTCGAGCTGCAAGGCTGGGAGGCACTGGCGAGTGTGCAGAACCGGGGCGGAGACGTTTGGACCCCAGCCTTCTCTGCAGGCCTGCTACCCCAGGTCACTGGCCCTGGCAGCTCCTTTAAAGGAGGCCGGGAACTGTGCAGGAGAAGTTGGGAACCCGCACCTGCTCCAGAAACAGCCTTCTGCTCCGGTTTACTTGCACAGGTGGGTGGGGTGACCCTGACAGAAGGGGCTCTTCCGAACCCTTCCGCCAGCCCAGCTTCTCCCGCCCATTAATAAATCCCACGTGCAGCGTAATGAGTTGCCCCCAGGCTGATCCCTCCGCATCCTTCCAATTATTTAAAAAGGGGGAGGGGCAGGGAAGCTTGCAGCTTTCTAAGGAGTGTGTGCTTCTGTCTTCTCAAATCTTAAGAACGCTTAATCCCTGCAATTTAGATAAATCAGATAGGCATTACCAGGTTAGGGTTAAACCTCCAAGAATGGCTTTGCAATTGATTGCAAAAACAGCAGTTATTAAGTCCTGAGTAATTTGCGGCTTATTTCACCAGCTAATTAAAATGTAATCAGGATTGTCTGGCAATGTGTATTCTGTCAGCAGTTTTTCTTCCGAAGAGAAATCATGCCAAGAGACCACAAGAAAAGCCTTTCACGGGAATTGGCTCGATCTAAACTGCTTCTTTAGCCGCTGAAACTGTAAAACAAATAAATTACAGCAACTGACAATTCAATTTAAAAAAAGAAAGAAGAAAGAAAGGAAGGAAAGAAGAAAAAGAAAAGATACTCTTTCTCCCTGGGAACAGGCTGCCGGTTCGTTTTGTTTTCTGTTGTCGTCTACACAAGAGTGTGGCGTCTCCTCGGGAGAGTGGCTGCGAGCGCAGGGCCGGCGGTTTGGAAACCAGGGAGCTGGGGAGGGGCCCTCTCCAGGATGTCCGCGTAATTTCAGCGCACGAGACCACACTCCCTTTTCCCTTTCCCTGAAGACCCACGAGGACAGCAGAGCGCGCCGAGTTCTCTGACACCCACCGGATGTCGCTTCTTTGAGAACACAGAGAAACACGCACTCAGGCGCATGCAAACTTCGCCAGCTGGTTCACTCTCTGAAGATCCCAACTTTTAGTTCTCCTTGTGCCACTCGGCGCGAGGTTTCATGAGTTCTCACGCCAGAATGAACATCGCTTCAGACTTCGGAGATTCGTCCCCAACTCCACGGTCATTACGATGGCCTCCTGTCGCAGCTCAGTTCCCAGGGCCTCTGGGAAGGCCCATGTATCCCGCCCGAGTGGAAGAGACGCCCAGTTTATTTCTCAAGGGCAGAGGGCTCGGCTTAGAACCCCACCCAGGAGCCCCGGTCTCCTTCTGGCCTCCGCAGTTTTCCCTGCGGCGAGAAGCTGGGACTTTGGAGCAGGTGAGCAACTAAGGATAGAGACGAAAAGGCGAGGGCGAGAACCAGGGCAGACAAGAGGAATTCGGTTATCTGCGTGAATGGTTTCAGAGTGCGCGCACTCGGGTCAGCTGGGGAAGGCAGCTGTGGGGCGCGCCTCGGTCGGGGCCGGGAGCGGTTCCCGTGCGCCCACCCTCGGCCAGTGTCCCTGAGCAAGTCCCGCGGGGGTCCTCCCCTCTGTTGCGCCCTCCATCACCCCCCCCCCCCGCCCGAGGATCCCGGCCATCCACAGCACCAAGCGTGCCGTTCTCTGAACCTTCTACACACCCAACACCCACACTCCCACAAGCTCTCCTACCCTCAAGCCGACAGAACCTACGAGGACTGGGGGAGATACTGACCCCCGGGAGCCCGCTCAGAGCATCCAAACACGGCGCCTCCAAGTCCCGTATCCCCTGCATCCCTTCCCTTACTCTCCACGCCATTCGTTGGCGAGACCTGGAAGTTCTGGGGCTCCGAACTGGGGCGCGCACAGCTACCATCACCACCGCCTCCCCGGGCCCCAACACAAACGCGCTGGAACGCACGACTTGGCCCAAGTGCCCCGCCCGGGGCTCGAAGGGTGGGCCGCGAGCTCTCGGCCCGCCGAGGGCGAAAGCAAAGCTCGAAAGAGACAAAAGTGTCCTCCCGCGGGCACCTGCGGGGCCAGGGCTCGTCGCGCGGGTCCCCGGGCGCAGCGGTGCGCGCCTCCCGGCCTCGCTCTCTGTGCCCGCCGCGCCGAGGGCCCGGAGCGCCCCGGAGTTTGCGGGACTCGCCACCAGCCCGCAGTCCCGCGCGGAAGTCCCGGGCAACTAACAAACCCACACTCCCACCCTTGGAAGCCACACAACTGCTCTCCCTTCCCAGAGAAACCGCCTTTCGTTTCCCCCTCGGAAGAAGGGAGTTAGGTAAAGATGCCGCAGGCTTCTTTTTCCTTTCGGGAGCAGGGACGGTGCTGGAAAAGAGGGTTCGCGCACCCAGACTGTAAAATCCACGCGGAGGGAAAGACGGATCTGCCGGCTGAGCTGGGCGAGAAGTTTGGGCGGCGAGGCTGGGAGGCGCGCGCCCCGTGCGCACCCGCCGCGGCCCGCAGCGCCGGGGAGGACCCGGGCGGGCGGCGGTTCATACCTGGAAGTGCTGGAAGAAGGCGGAGATGCGCGTGATCTGCAGGCTGAGGCACCTGGAGGCGCAGCGGGCGCGCTGGACGCTCCCGGCCGACAGCGACTCGTCCAGCCGCCGGGCGGCCGTCGCGCCGGAGCCGGCCGCCAGGCATCCCCCGGAGGCCGCCAGCCAGAGGCAGAGGGTCAGGGGCGCCCCGGGCACCATGGCTGCGGGTTGGGGGCGCGGGCGCCGGGCGCTGGCCGAGGCTCCCAGCTCCGCGCCGGGGCCGCACTGCCGGGAACCTCGCGGCCGCCGCAACTCCGCTGGAAAGTTCAATCATTCAACTCCGGCCCCGCGCCCTCCCTGCCAAGGCCCTCCCCGCTCTGCCTCCAGGGGTGGGGTGAGGGTGACAGGCGGCCGCGCCATTGGCTGGAAGGGAAGTGAGTGACGGGGGGCGGGCGGAGGGCCGTGGGCAGGTCTGAGGGGCAGCGAGCCGGGAGCTCCAGCGCAGGGGGATGCCGGCCGAGCGCCGCCGTGCGCCCCTCTCCAGGTGGTCCGCTCCCACGCAGGTTCCCCCACGGTCCGCTTGCGCTCCTTCCAGCCCCCCCTCCCCCACGCCATCCAGTGAACGTCAGGTGCAAGCAAGCCCGGGCCTGGATGTGAGGCGCTGTCTCGGGCAGCAGGGCCTCGGCACCCATAAGGGCATGGGAACAGGCTAAGGAAGGGCGGAGCGCCCCTAAGCTGTGGGCTTTCTCCCCAGTTCCTACCCCGGGCTCAGCTCCGCTCATGCTTTCGCTTATCTGAATGTCCCTTTTCCCGAGGAGTGGGAAAGAGCTAAGTGACAGGACTGTGGTGGGTGTAATAAGGCGAGACAGAGGCCAGGCAGGGACGTTTGACTGACACGTCCCTCATCCTCCCTCCCTCGTTCCTTCTTTCTTTCCTTCATTCCCTTCCTCTCTTCCTCCCTTCCTTCCTACTTCCCTCTCTTTTTCCTCCCTCCATTCAGACCTTCCTCCAATCCTTTCCTTCCCTCCTTCCTGTTGTCCCGTGGAAACCGATCTGAGCTGGCAGCTCATAGACCACCCCCCAGTTTCCTCAGGTGTGTGTTGTTCTCGTAAGCACTACCCGCCCCCTGGTTTCCTCAGGTGTGTGTTGTTCCAGTAAGCACTACCCGCCCCCTGGTTTCCTCAGGTGTGTGTTGTTCTAGTAAGCACTACCCGCCCAGCCTGAGTGACTTATTGAAGACAAACCTTTCCTACACTCTTCTCCTTGTCTTTGGCCCAAGTCTTTTGATTTGGCCTTTTCAGCAGCAAAATTGCTGCCCCGTCCCCTCTTGTACTCTCTTCCAATGCTCTTTCACCACACGCGTTCTCCATCCCCAGCTAGGGCCCCACCAGAGGAAGAGACGCAGCAGCATCTATGCTACACCACCCCTAACAAAGCTCTGTACTGCCCTGAGCTCCACTGGGAAGCGACTGTGCTCCAGCCCCCTGCCGGTAGGAGAGCCTACAGAGGGCTGGGATGTGAGGAAGGCTGTGCTCCAAACTTGCGGATACTTATGTAACGCAACAGAGTCCAAAAGACTCACGCACACTCGTTCGGATGCGGGGCAACTGACGATACTCCCGTGAACTGGCACTGCCACGTTCTCGTACAGAATTGCACTCGCACATTCCAAGACGCGGTATCTCCCTAAATGCACCACTAAGCGTAGCTAGAGCGTCTAGATGCACACAACCTGCTCAAAGATACCGCGCAAAGCTGGGGTCTTCTTCCCACAGAGCCCGTGGCTTTTCCCAACCTCCAATCCTGTCCCCCTAAAATTCTGCAGATTTTCCACTCTGAGATTTTGAGATCTTCCTGTTCAACGGTAACAACCACCATCTGCAGTTACCCTATTAGACCCATGTTTCCTTTACATCAGCTTACATATATATTTCTTCATAGAGTTTACATCAGCAAGGCCAATAAAATTAATTGCTTAGCGTGTTTGCCAATGAGTTGTAAAAACCAGCGTTGTTTTGTTCAAAAGGTTCTGTAGGCAGAGCTGGCCTGGCGGGTGTGTGACCTTGGAAGGATCCATACCCTGTTTAATGCTCTTGCGTCACAACGCTGATGTTAATTTTCAACACCATCGCCCGAATTTGCATCTCGCCCTAGGTCCCACGAATTACATAGCCGGCGGCACCTGTAGCTTTTAGCGTGACGATGCTGCACGTGAGCCGGAAACATAAAAAATGTAGACATGGGCTCACGTGAACTCATAAGTTTGTTTCAAAGATGCTCAGAACTGTGGATGGAAATCTTTTTAAAGAATGTTAAACATACTCAGTATTGACTAAGAGCAAAGAAGCTAACCGTGGTGACCCCAAGCAGGAAGGCGCACTGAGCCTCAAGTCAACCAACGGAGGAGAGACAGCTAAACACAGGGACTGTCTTCTGAATGTTATGGCTTTCATTCAGGAATGACTAAAAACACTTCCAAGAGCTGCAGTGCCTCCTTCCCACAGGGTCTGAGTTTTGAAGTTAAGCAAATACCTGGTCTTGATGAAGGTAAGGGTATTATGATGCCTATATTTTCTGATGGTATCTTTCATTTATAACTCTGCACGTTATATCATGAAGTTTATATTCTAGAAGGTGAAATCACAGGGACAAGCGTGCTGGGCTTTTACAGCAGCTTCTCAGTGTTCAAAGGCATCGCTGCATTTTTTTAAAAAGCGACGTGTGTTCTGCTTATAGGGGTTACATAACATTCATTTCCATGAATAAATGCATTTTATGATAAACCACAAAAGAACATCTAGTGAGCTGCACAAAAAGCTTAGGATTAAACATACAGGCCTGCTTTATTATGCATATGTTAAAATAATACTTGCGGTTATATTGCTTTCTTCTTTTAGAATTATCACAGACATCTTCTGTGATTATGCTGGCTTTTTTTCATGTTATTTATTTTAATTGCAGTTTAAAGTAACTTTGAAAAGGGAAGCATTTTGGTAAAGTCAGAAGAACAGTCAAAATCTGCTCTTGCATTCTGCTCACATATGCGCAGCTATTACGCAGCTCACCCTTTGAACTGGCACAGAGACTCCCTCACTTTTGACATGACTGGGTAAGCCATACCCTACGTTCCTGAAGACCAACCACATGAGAGGGGAACCAGAAGTACGTAGGGAAGGAATGACAGGTAAATGGGTGGGTGGGACTCGTCCAGGTGCCTTAGTAAGAAAGTTAGTATGTCTTTCCTCAAAGCCACGTTCGACCTCACGGTCTGAATTTGGAGAGGAAATGAACCTCATATTGACTTCAGTGGGACTTAAACAGACAAAACACCCATCTATTAAAGAGAGTAGAAAAGGGCCTTAATTGACTCTTGTCTCTACATATATGAACACAGTTGGACCAGGACGTGTGGTCCGTCTCAGTCAGGTTACAGAAGAAACACAAAACCAGGCCCCCATTCCCAGTTTCCAAAAAGTTAGCTATGCTCTTCCTTGCAATTGATTTAGGTTATCGGCTTCTTCTCCTTTTTATACTTTTTTCTTTTTTCTTTCTTAAGCAGAGAATAAGAGGCCCCTGAGAGGTTTGTTAAAGGTGCACTCCAAGACTCCACGTGCAGAGATTCTAAGTAAGCACATCTGAGGGGAGGCAGCCCTGGAATCTCAGCTTCGAAACAACACCTCCTGATCCCAGAGCACGTGAGCCACGGACAGGTTTGAGAGAGAACTGATTCAGAGAACATGTGCCCCATTTAAAATGAGTGGGAGCTTTGACTTCAGTAGCATCTATGACTTCATTTTGTTTAAAGTACCTTTTTTAGGTGTGTGTGTTGACATAGATTGCACACACCTATCTACTTCTTAATAATCATATTGCTACATTTTTTCCAAAACGTTTACCCAAGACACTCTTAGACTCATTTTTGGGGGCCGGCGGCTTGTCTCTTTAAAGGCTTTTCAGCTGCATTCGGTAAGGATAAACTGTGAAGGAAGCAAACACAATCTTTCTCTGACATTCCCCTCTTGGAAAAGCACATTGAGAGCTTACTCGAAAACTGGAGAAGGCCAATACTTCAGTTCGATGGCATTGATGAGTTTTAAACCTAGTGTGGTCCGTGGTCACTGGTTATGGGTTATAGGGGACAGTGACGTGAGGGCAGGGAACTCGCATATGGTGCCCAGTTTCCTTTTACTTGCTTTCACTGGATGATGCAATAACATGCATCTTCTCTCAGGAACTGCAGTTAACATCCAGAGAAATTAAAATTAATTTTTAAAAATTAACATTTTGAGAAAAACCAAAAAGCGAGCCATGCTAGAGCCTTGGCCTGTACTCACCTCTACACCTGCCTGCGGAGTTGTCAGAATTTGGTAGCCAGACTCTTCCAGATCTCTTCCTCAACTTGGCTTTCCCCCTCCTCCAGACTTAACCCTCGTCTGCTCAGCTTTGAACTGCGTGATCCAGGGAACACAGAGAGAGCTCTTAAAAAAAGGAAAAAAAAACAAAGTGAAATGGGGAGCTCAGATGCAGTTAAGAACTGCATGTCTAAATATCAGATTTGCATCCTTTGTAATATGATTTCAGGTAAGGATGGGGTGAACCTCTATGGCGCTGTACCAATCTGTTCCCTGATGGCAAATGTAATCACTTACAAATGAAAATTATAGCTTTTTGCATTGGGTCACTGAATATACACTCAGCTTTTTGGAGAAGGACGTGCATATCCATTTGCAATTATCTGCTTGCTTTTTTCGTCTTGCAATGTAAATATCCTATTTGGAGATCATTTTAGTTTACAAGACATTCCTCTTCAGCAACATTATAAAAATTCAGTATACACAGGTTTAAAGGTATTATTTTTAATTACCTCGATGTTTACTAAGATATTACTAAGAAGTATCAGAAGTGTGTTTGGATTACTTTTGTGTGCTGAAGAATATTTTAATGAAAAATTTAAACTTTTTTCTGCAAAATATACAAAGAATTGTCAAATATCACAATTTCAAGCTACTACCACGCTTCAAGAATTTGTCTCCTTGCCCTTTTTCCCTTCCCTCCCCCAAAGTCACCATCAATCCATCAATTAGTGTTAAATTTGTTTGGTACCTGTTCTGCAGTCATGCTAAGAGCCTGTTCTAGATTAAGTCATCACTAAAGTTTTATTCTGTCCCTGCAATAATTACTAAAATTTAAATACTAAAAAAATGTATAGGAGCGTGTGCACGTTTATGTTTCAGGGACCAATTGTATGGTGACGGTGATGTTCAACTGTAAATGCATTACCCTCTCAGCCCCAGGAAATTTTAACTGTAGCTTATTTGAGGGCTTTTGTTGATTTTAGTGTCTTATTGAGCATAACAGCTGCTGCCCATGCAAGGAACACTGGGTTTTTAAAACCCAGTGGTTTCAAAGAATGCTCAATGTCAGTAGAATTGAACACTTGTCCCAAAGACCAGGCAATTAACTAATTTTACACAAATTTTAATGTTAGCAACACTACAGTGAGCAACCAGAAAGAGTGAGGGTTCTCACATTTGATTTTATATATAAGCTGTAGATACTGAAAAACATATAAATAGCTGGAAAAGAAATACTACGTAACGGCCAAGTGGTGGACACTAAAATATAAAAAGTAACTTGTGTATTTCAGGTTCTTGACATGACCAAAATATTACCACTTTGCCCCCAAACATACATTTTGAGAAGCATAAGCAAGTTACAAGAAATGTAAATTATATAATTTTATCCCAAATCTTAAATGAGATAACTTTAACTAAAAACCTCATTTCTCACTTCTGAAGGGCCTGCTTTTCATGGGAAATGAATGATAAATGGTGCAGTAAAATTCATATTTAAAATTTTGTAAAAATGAGACTTTTTTTGCTTTTTAAAATGAAGCTCAAATAATCATACTTTTATTCTGAGTTTCATTCCTAAACATGAAAAGAAGCCTACACAGGTGCTCCTCAGAAAACTGAAGCTCTATTCTGTGGAGAGACTGAAGTGGGGTTGTTCTTCTTTGATGTTGTTCAGCCCATGGAAATTTCCACTGAGCCAAGTAAATACCATAGATTCGGAGAACTTTCTGAAAAGGAAAAAGGCAACTTTTAGCAGGAAACAGCGCCACATGCTGGCCATCTACATAAAACATGACGGCAGTCGACAGAATCCTCTGTTTGATAACCTCATTTGAGGACGTCAACTTTAAGGCATCAATCTGACTGGGATAATCATGCAACGTTCTCAGTGAATAGCAACTAGACTAATTCCACGGTGGACTTCAACACAGGAAAGCTTTCCTCCTTAACTACAGTCACGCTGAACTAAACTAGGGAAACGAGCACAGCTGTCTTCAAGTGAATTTTTTTCCCAGCTTTGAAGCACTTCTCAAGCTATTCACTACAGAACTCAATGACAAAGGCAGCCTGTGCGTGAATTCTATTTGAAGTAGCTCCTTTTCCACACACCTTTGCAGCTCATGCATTGCTTGCTTGTTAAGATTTCCTAGAATATGAGACTTAGGTGAATAAAACTCAACACCAGGGGAAACTAAAGCAAATAAAGTTGACAGCCTTTATCTTCAGTGTTAGCAGAACAGAAAGAAGACCCAGAAACTGCCTTTCATCGCTCACTGGCCACCTTACACAAGATGGACCAAGAGTCAAGAGATGAAGATAAACATATTGAAGAATTTGAGGGAAGCACTGTGATACCCTGGGACCGAGGGAAATAGATTGATGAATGTAACTAAGGTCGGAATTAATATTCTTCTCTTCTGGATCTGCAGGGGCTAAAAAAAAAAAGTGTCCCCTAGCACCAAAACAAAACAAAACACAAAAACGTTTCGGTTTACTTCCAGGATGTTCTACAGTGGCTAACAGGAACCAGCTGGACGATATTCTGCCCTTGATTGCCTTTGGGTGCTTCCAGGAATCCGAAATCAAAGGTCGTTCCCTTCCCTCCTCTCTCCATACAGTTGCTTCTCCTGCCCACCCCTCTTCACAGGCTCACACTCCCTCTCACACAAAAGGTTGACTTAGAGCTCCAGACGAGGAATGCCAAGGCTACTTTGCTCTGTGTGCTCCGTTTTCTTAGCAATCTGTGCTTCTCTGGGACACAGAGGGACAAGAACTGGATATCAAAGATGGTACACGGGGTTCCCCTAGTGTTTAAGCGGGATTCCTAGTGGGAACATTTTTCTTACAGTCCTGGATGTTGCATCATGTAGAGAAGGTCCTTGGTGACCATGCAACAACTTCTCAGCTCAAAAAGAACTTTCAATGCGTTTCTTTTTCTTCTCGTGCAAATAATTAGTAGCTACCCTTTTGGATGGTCACAGACCACAGTCATCCCGGAGAAATTTATGTTCGACATAATGATATTCGTACTGTTTTTCATATGTGAGGACCGTGCTAGGGCAAGTGTTCAGTTGAGAGAACATAGCGGCAGACGTGTTCCTGGGTCACTAATATATAGTAAGAGGAGTTGAGAGGAGTCTGGGATCACTGAGATCTGGCTGACTCTGTCACATTAGCAGGATCTCACTAAGTGAATTACTGCCTCCTGGCATTACGAACAATGAAAGAAATGAAAGTGATCTAAGCCCCTTCCTGTTTTCAGAGAATTAGGTGCACATGTTCAATGTTAATCAATGTTAATTTAATACCAAAGACTTTTGACCCTAGATAGAGATTTTTCCCTCCCTGCCAAATAATTAACTGAAATTATAGCTGTAACTGTAAAAATTATACAGTTATGACTTCATACTTGCCTCTTCAGATGCTAAGGGACTGTGAGAAATGATGTAGTTTGAAGACTAGAAGAGGTGAAAAATACCAGTTCGGAATCAACCTGGTGTTAAAATCTCAACAGGGGCAACGAGGGATGTGCTACCTAGGCAAATTCCTTCCCTTCCCTGCGTTCCCGTATCTTCCCATTGCAAAACAGATATCGCAACAGAAACCACCTCCCAGGATTATTCTGAATACTTCGGAAAGACCTTCAGTTAATAATAAGTGCCCAAACTAGGCAAGGTACATATAGCATTCACAGTATTAACCAATGGATTTATAACGTATGTTTTGTTTTTGTTTTTAACTACTCCTTTAGTATAAATTTTATACCAGGGTTTCCAACCTCAGCGCTATTGACATTTGGGGATAATTTGCCGCGGGGAGCTTCCTCTACCATGGGAAGCTGATCTGGCTTCCACCCACTAGATGTCAGTAGCATCCACACCCCATCCCCACACAATCGTATCTAACAAAATTGTCTCCCGACAGCACCGTGCGTCCCCTCCATGACTCCCAGCCGAGAACCACTGTGTTAGAGCAATACATCTTTAGTTTGGAGGAGTCAGTTCCCACTAATGGAAAGGTAAAGAAGATTTTCAAATGACTTCTGAAAGGAACATGAGCTTCTGAATATGAAAACGAAGTCCACTTTCTAAAAGGATTTCTCAAAACAGCTTATTTGACAATATATAGATGATGACAGACTAAAGAGAAAAGCAAATACCCAGGTACAACGACCATCTGCCTCTCCAGAGTGACCAAGACGAGCGGTCAAACCTCCGATGTTATATCCAAAAGGAACTCGCACAGCAGAGGTGAACACCAGAGCCGTTTTTCTACACCTGCTCAGACACTCTACCTGATCTTAAACACACCTCTTTAGGTGCCTGCTGCATAAAACTTGATCGTTGGGGAGTTAAATGATACATTTTTTCCTCAGTTAACTCTACTTTTTCGTCATCTTTATGGAGGTAAATCTACTAAAAACAGAATTAACTTATATAAAATACAATTTGTACATTTTAAATGAGCAATTTGATTGTTAAGACGTAATTTGAATTAAAAAAGGATGCAGTTGTGTGACCACCAATATGACTGTGATATAGAATATTCCCAGCACCACGAATAGTTCTCTTAGGCCCTGTTGTATCCATTTCCTGCCCTCACTCCCAGTCTCTGGCAACCAGTGATCTGATTTCTGTCCTTCCATTTTTCTCTTTTCCAGAACGTCATATAAACGACAGTATGAAGTGTTGTTTCTTTCTTTTTTTCACGGAGCATGTTGTTTCTGAATTCAACATGTTTGATGCAGGAAGTTTATTCCTGTAACTATGTGAGGTTCTGAAAGTATGAGGTGGGGATTCCGGAACCACATAAGAATTATCTGAAATTACTGAGACCTGAAACAAATGGAAATTCATCAGGCCACACCCTTCTCTCTGCTTCCCAGCATGCAATTTGGCTGATTTAATGCAGCAACCCTGGTTACAGCTGCCTGCAGGGGGCGGCAAAGGGCTGGGATGCAGCACCAACATTTGCCCCCAGAGTCAGAGATGTGGAACGGCGGCCGGAAGCTCAGTCCCAGGCGAGAGAGCTTCCACCTCAAAGCTTCAGCTAAACCTGAATTAGGCCCGGGAAGTAAGGAAGTCCTCAAACCATCATCTGACATGAAAGAACAAATCAGAGGTTAGATCAAAGGTAAATCCAGGATTATAGAGAAGCATTTCTTAAATAAAACACACAATGCATTCACTTTTTTAAAAAAAAGATATATTCAGTTATATTAAAAATTAAGACATCGTGTTCATCAAAAACATCTTAAAGAAAGAAAAGAGACTCATTACAAAGTGGAAGAAAAATATTTTCACCACTGACAAAATATTAGAGTGAAGACCAGGGAGTGAATTCCTACAAATCAATAAAAATAGCATAAACAGACCAAAAGAAAACTAAGCAACAGTTATGAACAAGCACAGGCAGACGAGGAAACACGTTTCTAAAAGGCAGATGAAGGGATGTTTGGCATCACTGATGATCAGGAAAAAAATAATCTAAAATAAGACCAGAGCACATGTGACTTTACACCCTTTCTCTCAGCTACAACTGAAAGTCTGTCCATGCTACCTCTCAGAGAGTACGGGGCTCCACGGAAGCTTTTATTCATTGCTGGTGGGGCTGTAAACTGATGCAATGAGTCGGGAAAAGGGCCAGACATCACCTGTAAACAACCAAACCACTCACACAGCTGCTGATCCCTCAATTACACTCCTGGGCAACCCAAGAGAAGCTGTTGCATGTGTATTGCAAAAACCACAGGCAAGCAAGTTTTATAATAGCACAGCTCAAATCAGCAAGACCTTGAAACCAACAAAATGTCTATCAGTGGAAGAGCAGATGCATACACATTAGGAAGTCGTATACAGCTATCAAAATAAATTAATTACTGAGATGTACATGTTAAAGATCAACCTTAAAAACTGAAAACAACTTGGCAGCGAAAGGAACTGCCAAGAGATTAGTGTGGCAAGATATCCTTTTCATAAAGTTAAAGATGAGTAGAATAAAATAATTAGTAAGCATACATATGCAATAAATGTACATTAAAAAGGAAGAAAAAGGGATAGTTGACCTAGATTGCAGGGTTATAGTGAAGAAAGCAAGAGGGTTGCTTGATTGTAAAAGACCTGGCTTGTGTTGTTGGTAATGGGATTTTCTCGTGTCCATTACACTCTTAACAATATCTAATTAAACAGCTAGTTGAATACGTAAAAGGTACCATATCTGGAAAATGGTGAAAATGTCTGGACCACGAATTATAATTCATCCAACTCCATGTTCCTGAAATTTAATTTAAAACTATAATGGGGGAACTTCCCTGGTGGCGCAGTGGTTGAGAATCTGCCTGCCGATGCAGGGGACACAGGTCCGAGCTCTGATCCGGGAAGATCCCACATGCTGCAGAGCAACTAAGCCCATGTGCCACAGCTACTGAGCCTGTGCTCTAGAGCTTGCGAGCCACAACTACTGAGCCCACGTGCCACAGCTACTGAAGCCTGCGTGCCTAGAGCCTGTGCTCCACAGCAAGAGAAGCCACTACAGTGAGAAGCCCGCGCACCGCAACGAAGAGTAGCCCCCCGCTTGCACGCACAGCAATGAAAATCCAATGCAGCCATAAATAAATAAATAAATAAATATATATATATATATATATAAAATGAAGTAAAATTCACAGTACCAGATACTACATGTTTATTTAAGCAGCAATTCAAGGCCCAGGTCTTCTAGAGCAATATTAAATGTATTCTTGTTGAAAGAATGAGTCAAAAAGCAATTCTTTTTTTTCTGAGTACAAAGCCAGAGAAGAATAAGTCTTAGTAGTCGAAAGTTATTCTTGGGAATAATAAGGAACAAAAAGGTAGTGTTCAAATGACTGAAGAACGTTGACCTTGAGAATGCAATAGCTCCAGACTTTTTAGAACTGTTTCGTGTCCCTAGGAAGACAATATGTGACTGTGAGAAAAATGAGAAGGTAAAAAGTGCAAACAGGGAACTGACTCACTGGGAGACTATGAGAACTGCAGGGCTTAAACAACCACCGCCCATGGCATGGTCTCCTGTGCACCTCCTGCCTGCCCACTGATAGGGGACGCCTTGTTTCTCACCTCTTCACTCTCCTAACAGAAAATTGTAAGGCTCATCATCATACAGATGATACTCGAAACCACGGGCTGAATGAGGTCACATGGGGACCAAGTATGGATATATGTAAAAGGGAAGAGCTACAAGGATTAAAGACCATCACAAGACAGGAAAATACTTCCTACTATAATAAAGGCTTCCCTAGACTCATGGATTGGTGATGTCTGGAAAACCCAGACCTGTCATCTGGGGAAGGTCTCAAGTAATGTAATATTAGGAAAAGATATGTTCCGAATTGTATCTATATCAGATGTAACCTAACCTAACCTAAATCCTTCTATCAGCCATTTGAGGGTTTTCTGTTACTATGATATTACTGAATTGTTTTCTCCATGTTTGTTAGACTTATCTTTTGGATTACTTGAGTGAGTTTTAGGAAAGACTCTCTTCAAACATGATCTTTTTCATGTTAGTGGGAAACCATTTATTAATATGATAAAGGAACTGTGATGGTTAATTTCACGTGTCGATTTGACTAGGCTAAGCGATGCCCGGATGGCTGGCAAAATGTTATTTCTGGGTGTGTCTGAGAGGGTGTCTTTGGAAGATATTAGCGTATGAATCAGTAGACTGAATAAAGGTGGCCCTCACCGATGCAGGTGGCCACCATCCAATCCACTGAGGGCCTGATCAGAACAAAAGGGCAGGGGAAGGGCATTTTCTCTCTCTCTGCTTCTTCTGCTTCTGCTCACACACAGTCACATTCCTGGTTCTTGGGCTTTCAGATTCAAACCAGGACCTACGCCATCTGCCCCAGAATTCTCAGGTCTTGGTACTGAGACCTAATTGCACCACTGAGCTTCCTGGTTTTCCAGATAGCAGATGACAGATGGTGGGACTTCTTGGACTCCATAACCACATGAGCCAATTCCTATAATAAATCTCTATCTCTTCTATCTATCTATCTATCTATCCATCTACCTATCTATCTATCTGCCTAGCTAGCTATCTCTATCTATCTAGCATATTTGTCTATCTATCTATCTACAGTATCATCTAGTTATCTGTTATCCATGTATCTAATCTATTTATCTATCATCTGTTTGTCTATCTGTTTATCTACCTACCTACCTATCTTCTATCAGTTCTGTTTCTCTGGAGAATCCTAATACATGAAAGTCTGCTTCTATTTCTAACCTCATAAGTAACTCTGGAAAAGTCTTGGGCATTGAAGAGAAAGGAAAACAAAAACACAACACTTGCACACTAGCATAAACTTAGTTAAAAGGAAAGTATATAAACGAATAATCCAACCCAAAACTAAAATGTTTAAATCCAAACCACAATTATTCTAAAAGTTATTTTAAAGTCATCAATCCATAGGTATTTTATGTTCCAGTTTTTATTTATAGAGAAATTATAATGGTCTTATATTTGGACTTGCAGCCTAGCACACTAATAGCATAAAATACTTTATAACTTTTATTATTATTACCATTATTTTGCATCTCCAATAAGTCACTGAAATGTTCACTAAAAAAAAAAGGACTTAGAAGTTAAGCATTGCTACCAACATGTCAAGACAAAGAAGTAAATATTTTTATCCTATTCCAGATCTATCTTTACAAGACAGGAAACATTTTTAATGCACATTTTTCCATATCTAAGTGAAAGAAAATCCTTTTACAAAACATAAGCAAGCACGTAGGAAGCCATGGAGTAATGGTAGCTATTATATTCTCATTTAAGCTGGAGAGTTGTATCATTTTATTTGTAGATATTTTAAACACAGATAAGGTAAATCAACTCTGGTGGTTTTAATTTCCTGCGTTGCATCATTTAAATCCGTGTCGCTCAATGCTTGTGACCACGAGTGATTTAAAAATGCAGATGCGCAACTCAAGGGCCCAACTCAAGGCATCTTCATTTAATGGTCTGGGGTGGCTTAGGTATCAGTAATTTTTAAAGCATTTAGGTGATTTTGATGTCACCAGAGTTGAGAATCAACGAGAATTTCTGTCCCTGAATTCAAATGATAGATTTGAGAAAAATTATGAGAATTGGATGAAAATGGTAGGAAACTCATGATTTCTCAACATCAGCACCATTAACATTTTGAACAGGATCCTTCTTTGTTGCGAGGTCTGTCCTGTGCACTGTAGGACGGTGAGTGGCATCTCTGGCCTCCACCCACTGGATGCCGGTAGCACCCTCTCCCCAGTGTGACAACCGAAGATGTCTCCAGACGCTGCCACGTGCCCCTGGGGGACAATCTTTGCTACCTTTCCTAGGTTGAGAACCACCAATGTGACTAATTCCTACATCGAGGATATCCAAGCAGTACTTCTAGGAAAAACGAAACAAATAAACAAATGTGTCCTTCAATTAAAACAAAAATGTATAACCATGCCAAAAAAAAAACCAAAGGAGACACAATATTTCAAAATGAAGTTCTGCGTGTTTTGAATTAGAAGTGAACCATATAAAAGCTTTCCGTTTCTTGTATTGTTTCATTTCTGGATTCCCTCCCCTACCCCGCCTTCACTCCACTGCCTCTTCAAGTTGCCTCAGTGGAACTTCTTGTGAAGATAAGAGCCTCTCCCCCTCTCTCTCCCTCTCCGTAACTACTGGAAGGTTGTAACTAGCTCCCCCTTCCACAGCCTCACTTCCAGCTAAGGGCTCCACAGCTCCACCCCCACAGGCTGCACCTGACTGGCCTCTTCCCCTGAATCGGCGACCAGAAGTAGCCCCCGGGAGGGAAGACCATGCATTCACCTGCTCTCCCTCTCCCTTCTTCCGCCTGGCAGGAGAGGGGTACAGTTAAATCAGTTTCTGTTTCTCATTTGCTCTCCTCCCTCCGCCTCATGATTTTCACATGATTAGTTTTCTATTTTACTTGTCCAGCAACAAGTTAAAGAATATCCATTCATTCAGTGACTCTCTGAGCCTCTCACTATGTCTCAAGCACTGTTCCAGACACTGTGTCGCAATCATAGACAAAATAAAGTCTCCACCCTCTGGAGGTTACTTATTCATAGGTGGAGATGTTTACATCACTCTAGACAATGATATTCAGTCCTACAGTTTGCATTTCCTTATTGCATGAGCTTCTCTTTCCAACAAATAGTCAACCAATGAACTTTGCTAGTTCCAAAGAATGCTAAGAATGAGGTTTTTTTAAATGTTGAACTTGCCTACCCAGCTACTTGACACTGTGTTGAGTAAGTTCAAAAGCAATGACCGCTTTGACAGCAAGCAGGGGAGGGCACCTTGAGGAGCCCGGATGGGGGGCTGCAGGGCCAAGGTCACCCATCACCAGGTAGCACTGGGGACCACCTGGGTGGTGTAGCTTTACTGCAGAGAAGGGGCCCTGCTTGGAGCCACGGGGTTGAATCACGGCTGTCAAGTCTGGAGTGTCTAAGTAGCAAACCCCTGAGGATTCGTAAAATAAAACAGGGTTCATCACGTCGACTGCTGCTCAGAGCTGTGAGAATGGCCTTGCGTGCTGTCCACCTCTGGACCTGCCTCGCTGGTGCTCAGAGTGGACAGCCGCTGCAGCCCGGTGGACACTGCTGCGTTTCATCTCAGCCAAGCCGTTGGTGAACCAGACCCCGGCACTTAGGGGAAACTCTGGGAACCAAGGGCTTTGCTTCAGGTGATGAGAGTGAGGGCGAGAGGTTCCCGCCAAGGGGTAGCAGCCCCTGTGGGAAGCCGAGGTGCCTCCCCGAATGCCCCGTTCACACTGGGCAAGCGAGGCGGCTTGCTGGGCCCTTGCCACGTCCTTAGTCACTGAGTCAGAGGTGACCCACCCTGAAACGGGGCTATCAGGTGGGAGACTCACAAAACCTCTGAGCATCCCGTGTTCAGCGCTGACAGGAGCCCAGCAGCACGCTGACAGCCGCTCCTCAAAGGGGAGAGCTGGCGACTTCTCCCACCGTTAGTGTCATCTGCTGGGCACGGAGAACCAGCGTGTGTAGCACCAATAGTTCACAAAACCCAGCAGAAGTGAACGATGGCCATGACAATGTTCAGGTGAAGATGACCGTCTCCCACCTGCCGTCTGGCCACCGGTGACCGTGAGACGCTGTGATTGTGCTGGGAGCCCCACCTCAATTTCAGAGAGGTTAATACGTGTAAAAATAGATGTTCTTGAATCTGTGAACTAGGGGGCAGAATCCTGCTCATAGCTTGGTTGTGAGGCTGAAATGCACTAATCTTTGTTCCGTGCACACAAGCATGGGACGTCATAGGACACACTCGGCGTCATTCTCATTTAAGCCATGCACTGCTTTCTTCTCTGGGCCAGCTGAATTTGTCTGCACCCTGGTACCTTCCACGAAGACAGAAGAGAATATAAGAAAGGAACCCACATTTGTCCTATGATGTTAAAATCCTTTATAGGATGAAAAATGGAATGAATATCTCTGTAAAATAAAGCTATAAAAATGAGTTACGAGGGTAATTCTGTTCAAAAACCTTACCCCGATGCCGTGATGTCTAATATGGTCCTCGAACACACCTCAACTCTACTTGTAGTCAGTAGGACTACAACTGCCACCCTGGTTACGACGCGGCTGCGTTTTCTCTCTCTATTCTAAATGTGTGTGGCCATTATTTATTTCCAATCTCACAAGATTTCTAGAAGGTAGTTTAAAAGCAATTACGGACCCATCATCCCAGACTTTGCAATTACACTGACTGACTGTATTGATTTTTATTTTTCATGGTAAATGACTAGTCTAGTAACTGTGAAATTTAAGTGAAAAAGAAATTGTTGGTTCAAAAGAATGTAATGAAACTTGGGACATAAAGATGCTGGTAGATGATTATTAGCTGGGTTTCCAAGCCTAGCATGAACATTAAGTTGATCTACGAGGAATGAATAAAAGAACATGTGTGGCGCTTTTTATGATGCTATTATAATGTCGATGCTTATAGCTGGATTTATATCTACTTATGAAGCACTGGTAAATGGCTTAAAACATTTTGAGTTTTGTGAGTGTCACCTATCTCACTACATTAAAAATCTCTGCCCTTATAGAGCTATTCACTATTTCTGTCACTGTATATTGGTAGGACATTTTAACAAAAATTTAGAAAATGTGGTTTTCCTGCTCTACATCTTGTATTCCCTAAGAATAACCAATAAGTTGAATATCTCTTCTAAATATATACTTAGAGTTTATGTGCTTTATTTGCATAATATTCATAAATAGTCAAATTAAGAGGTCACTGGAACTTTATGAAAATATTAGAAAACAGTAAAGTATTCATTGGAGGTTTCACAAATCTTAGCATTTTCTAGTGGGTTCAGCGCCTTCTATTTGACTTGATATGTGTTAAGAAAGAAATCCTACCCAAAGCAATCTACAGATTCAATGCAATCCCTATCAAATTACCAATAGCATTTTTCACAGAATTAGAACAAAAACTTTTATAATTTGTATGGAAACACAAAAAACCCCAAATAGCCAAAGCAATCTTGAGAAAGAAAATCAGAGCTGGAGGAATCAGGCTCAGACTATACTACAAAGCTACAGTCATCAAAACAGTATGGCACTGGCACAAAAACAGAAATATAGATCAATGGAACAGGATAGAAAGTCCAGAGATAAACCCATGCACCTATGGTCACCTAATCTATGACAAAGGAGGCAAGAATATACAATGGAGAAAAGACAGTCTCTTTAATAAGTGATGCTTGGAAAACTACATGTAAACTACATGACAGCTACATGTAAAAGAATGAAATAGAACATTCTCTAACATCATACACAAAAATAAAGTCAAAATGGATTAAAGACTTAAATGTAAGACTGGATACTATTAAACTCCTAGAGGAAAGCATAGGCAGGACACTCTCTGACATAAATCGCGTCAAGATCTTTTTTGATCCACCTCCTAGAGTAATGAAAATAAAAACAAAAATAAACAAATGGGACCTCATTAAACGCTTTTGTACAGCAAAGGAAAGCATAAACAAAATGAAAAGACAACCAACAGAATGGGAGAAAATACCTGCAAACAAAGCAACCAACAAGGGATTAATCTCCAAAATATACAAACAGTTCATGCAGCTCAATATCCAAAAAACGACCCAATCAAAAAATAGGCAGAAGATCTAAACAGACATTTCTCCAAAGCATACAGACAGCCAAAAAGCACGTGAAAAGATGCTCAATATCCCTAATTATTAGAGAAATGCAAATCAAAACTACAGTTAGGTACCACCTCACACTGGTCAGAATGGCTATCGTCAAAAAATCTACAAACAATAAATGCTGGAGAGGGTGCGGAGAAAAGGGAACCCTCCTGCACTGTTGGTGGGAATGTAAATTGGTACAGCCACTATGGAGAACGGTATGGAGATTCCTTAAAAAACTAAAAATAGAGCTACCATATGACCCAGCAATCCCACTCCTGGGCATATATCCGGAGAAAACCATAATTCAGAAAGATACATGTACTATGATGTTCATTGCAGCACTATTTACAATAACCAGGACATGGAAGCAACCTAAATGTCCATCGACAGAGGAATGGATAAAGAAGATGTGGTACATATATACAATGGAATGTTACTCCGCTATAAAAAAGAATGAAATAATACCATTTGCAGTGACATGGATGGACCTAGAGATTGTCATACTGAGTGAAGTAAGTCAGACAAAGACAAATATCATATGATATCACTTATATGTGGCATCTAAAAAAATGGTACAAATGAACCTATTTACAAAACAGAAATAGAGTCACAGATGTAGAAAACAAACTTATGGTTACCAAGCAAGAAGTGGGGGAGGGATAAACTGGGAGATTGGGATTGACATATACACACTACTATATATAAAACAGATAACTGATAAGGACCTACTGTATAGCACAGGGAACTCTACTCAGTACTCTGTAATGACCTATATGGGAATATAATCTAAAAAAGGGTGGATATATGTATGTGTATAACTGATTCACTTTGCTGTGCAGAAACTAACAAAACATTGTAAATCAACTCTACTCCCTTAAAAATTAATTAAAACAATAAGAAAGAAATCCTAAGTTGTTTCAATGTCTGGTACTTTGGTACTTTAGCGTTATTGTTTAATATTAACTAGGCTGCAAAGGAAATATTATTTGAGTATTCAGATGAGGAAATGAAGGTTCACAGAAGTTAAGCCCAATCCCAGTGGGTAAGTGTGGAACTGTTATCCAAACCCAGGTCCAGGTATTCCAAATTCCACGTGTTTTGCATTAGACCATCCCTCCAGACACCGAAACTGCAGAAAAGGATTTAGTAGAAGGAAGAAAGTAATTGGGAGGCAGAATAAATGCACCCATGGCTTCATCTGCAATAACCTGAAGTTAAAGGCTAGCATTAAAATCTTACACAGAAGTGAAAGATTTGTACGTAAACACCAAAAAGAATGATATTATTTCAGTGAACTGCTAAAAAGACTCATTGTAGTTCAGAGATTAAGTGAACCTACAGGTCAGAAGTTGGGGATGGTGGTGGCGGGTACTGAACGGCTCAAAATGTCCAGAAGCATGGGTCCCTGGACACACGGACGGCCAGAGTACATGGCCACAATCTCTTACACGGAGCAGAGGTCAGGGAATTTTACGGGTGGTCCAAGATTCTAAAACAAGGCCAGCTAGTTAGAGCCCAGGAGCCAAATACTGCTTGCCTTCTGTTTCTATAAATAAAGTTTTATTGGAACAAAAAATGAGCCACTTCCACTCATTTGCATACCATCTATGGCTGCTTTCACACTACACGGACCGAGGTGAGTAGTTGTAACAGAATGATAGCCTCCCTCCCTCCCTCCCTCCCTCTCTTTCTTTCTCTCTCTCTCTCTCTCTCTCTCTCTCTCTCTCTCTCTCGTTCTTTCGTTCTTTCTTTCTTTGTGATTCTGGAACATTTCTGGCCTGCTTTCTTTTGAGGTCTCTGTCCTTGCAGTGTCCTCTGCCTGAAATACACCAGGGGAAAGAATTTCACATAAGCGACACTTGCCTCTGTCCAGTTTTTGCTCAGAGGCAAGCTTGTCAGGTCAGCACACCCTGCCCTTCACGTCTAAGGCTGGGAACTGCCTCCACCCCAGTCCTCTTGACCCCCTTCCTCTGCTGAACTTGTTTTCCCCTGTGACACTCACCACCCTTTTAAAGTCTAAACAATGCAGCATAAAATTATCATTATGTAAACTATAATAATGTGCAATGTAATTACGAATGATATAAAATGCTATTGTTTATCATGTCTCCCTACAAGGTAAGCTTCAATAAGGCTCACATCTTTGTCAATTTGCTCCCGTTTCTTGTACCTGTCTGTGTGGGCTGCTATATAAACATACCCTAGCCTGGGAGGCGTAAACAACAAGCATTTGTCTCTCACAGTCTGGAGACTAGAAGTCCAAGATCAAGCGCAGGCAGATTCAGTGTCTGGTGAGGGCCCACGTCTTGGTTCATGGCCAGCTGCGTTCTCAGTATAACTTCACGTGGCGGAGGGGTGCGGGAGCTCTCTGGGTCTCTTTCACGAGGGAGCTAATCCATTCATGGGGGCTCCGCCCTATGACCTCATCACTCCCAAAGGCTCCACCTCCTAATGCCACCACATTGGGCAATAGCATTGCAACAGAGGCATTTGGCAGCGGGAGGGGACACAAACATTCTGTGTATTGCACTGTCGTCCCCTCCTGGTACTGGGGCTGGTCACCCCAGGCTGGTCCCCAGGCTCTCCAAGGAGCAGGCTTCCAGCTGGGACTGCCCAATGGGCGGTGCGTCTGGGCTGCTGTGTCTTTTAACAGATCCCAGCGCCTCCAGTTTCCAGCAGGCGGTGCTGGCCCTGGGTTTGGAAATCATTGCTTCCGTCCTGCATTCCATCCCGAGGGGGCTTACTGTTTTTGGAGGTTGTGCTCTGCTCTGCCTTCCCAGCCCAGGTTGGCTGTTTAGTTCTTCCATCCCCTGCCATCACCTTCCTGAATTAAGTGCCCTCCGTTTTAAATACTCAGAGTAGTGTCCGATTTCCTGGTAGACCTTGAAATACACATTTATCTTTCTTGTGTTTAACGCCTTCTTGGAAGTCAGGTAGGAGAAAGTGAAGCAAGGCAGTGGCCAGTGACACACTCATGACTCACCACGGACTAAAACCAAGTGACTTAGCCTCTCAGTAGGTTTAGCAGATAAGCTCTGGTTTAATGTTTCCTCCACTACCACAGAGAGATGCTCTATAAATCACCATTGTAGACAAGAGCTACAATCCGAGGTACAGCAGAATCACAGTCATATATGGCCAAGGCATTCATCACGAGGCCTTAATTACATGAAGAGACGCATTAAATGTATCTCCGCTGCGCTTTCCACATTACAGTGTAAGATAGCACAAGAATTCTGACAACCCGTGAGCGTCTGAATGAAGAAAAATCCCTCGAGTCTGCAGCAGGAAATTGCTGAGGGCAAACGTTTGTACGGATGCATGGGAATCACGAGAGGAAGGCCTTTCTGGTGGACCTCGGGGCACCTGGCAGGCCAAACCCCCAGTAACCACAGCTGTGGTCATTGCCTTCTCCTCAGTCTCTGGACATCTTGGAACAGGCCACAGTGATTGACTGATATTCAGGACGGAGAGAGAAATACTGAGAACTCAGACCTGTATGGGGGAGGTCATCCCCATGGGCTTCCACACACGTTTCAGGGCAATGACGTGTCATGGACAAATACTGAAACAGATGCAGGACGCAGAACAGGAGATTTGGTGGAGGGGGAGGACAGAAGACAGAGGAATTATTTTACCCTGTCGTCCAGGGTGTTATCGCCAGGCCAAAAAGATAAGGAAGATTCACTGAGTTCCGGTCCCAGTTTCGCCAGCACATGGCCCCGCACAATCTTAAACACCCCCGTAGCCAAGCCTGGCTCCAGACATTCCTTGGAGAGTTACTACTGCAAAGCTTCTGATAGATTCGAGGGGACCGGGCTGTGGACCGTGGAGGCACAGATGCCCCCCTGCCGACACTGAGCAATTCTCTGTAGGAAACGCCTCCGCTGTGGTGTCCTGGCACCTCGTGTGTGCTCCACAGGCCGCCCGTGCAAAGGCCGACCACACCCCGACCCACGTCTTGGTGGAAGACCCTGCAATTCCTTTGGGAGCTGATGGAGTGAAGCCTGGGGAGGAGCTGCTATGAGGCACGTTCCCAGCCCGTCCCCCCACCGAGGGTCACTGCTGTATGTCCCTAGTTCCAGCCACCCACAGCTCAAGGCCTCTGCCATCTGCGTGCTTGAGTTCTTTGCTGTCGTGTGAGACCAGAGTCCTGGGGAGCCAATGCCATGCTGACCTTGCTCCCTGCCTGCATCCATCCGGGCTCCTTGTGTCCCCACTGGCCACGTCCATGGAGGAGTGGCCAGCCCGACCGGCAGACAGCAGACAGCAGACGCTGCAGGCTGTGCTTAGCGATGGCAGGACCACATGGTGGTTTCATCTGGGCTTGCACCCTCTGTTAATGGACTCCGGTGCCCCATGCTGGGGTCCCAATGCTCCGTAGCACAGGCTGTCGTGGCTTGCCACAATTATGTAGGATGTCCTCTCAGTGACACAGCCACAAGTACCTCGTGCTGTTTCTCGATGGTTTGCAAACTGTTCCCACGGGTCTGCAGGTCAGGATTCTCCTTGTGCAGCCCCAGAACTTGTATGCACCATTCACTAGGCAATTATGGGGTAAACAGTGGATGCCGCGAGATCCTCGTATGGCCCCAAGTGTATGAGGTGACTCTACTAACTGTCCTCAATTATATCAAATTCAAAGATAGCTCCTTAAGAGCAAAGAGTGAGTTCATGAAATCTAGAGACCAAGAATACGTTGTATTCCGTCCTAGAGTGCATAATGTACACATGTACTGAATAGAAACTTCTCCTCGACTCCAAGTATGTATAAAGCCCTCTGAACAGCCCCAGAAGCAGGAACAGCGTCAGGGAGAGTATTTGGATCGAGCTGCAGAGTATCTTACTTTTGCCACGTAAGCCCTTTTCTTACGATAGCTTTACAGTAAATAAATACAAGTGTTAGCTTTTTCCGCGGTCACTGACATGTGTTTTCAATCATGGCTCTCGTTAGTTTTGAATTCTATAAGAACTCAAATTCATTTTTAATTATAACATGGCTGTCCTCTGGCTAAGTACAACCCAGATGTGATATATTTGGAATGAAAAGCAGATTTCTCCACCATAGCCTAAATGTGCTCCTATCATAAAACATATCTGATCCCGAATGTCTCGGGTGCTTCAGTGACTGACTGTAGCCGGGCTTTGCACGCTCTGCCAAAGCGAAGACAAGAAGCACAAGTACGGGTGCCACCCGGTGTCCCCACAGAACAAGGGGGACCCGCCTCCGTCTCCAGGGACATCTTCTCCAGTCACGCTATGTCAAGGAGGTTTAGTGCAAGCGCGGTCTGAATTTCCTGGTTCCTCTTTTCAGAATCCCAAGTTCCGCAAGGAAGATAGAAAGAGAGAGAAGGAAAGAAAGGAAGGAAGGGAGAGAGGAAGGGAACGCATACTTTGATCCAATCCGTTAACGGCATGATAGTCAGAAAAGAATAGAAACTAAGATTTCCTGTAGAACCAAACGAGGCTATGAGTAAAATGGCGTTTTCACCTTTTGACTTTAGGATTTTCCTTTAAGCCACAGACGCACCAGGGCATGTTTCTGTGCAGTCAACATTTAGGGGTTATTCAGATAGAGAGTGAGGGCCATGAGATCAATGTGAGATTTAAAGACGGTGCCTCATAGGGAGGGTGGGAGGGAGACGCAAGAGGGAGGGAATATGGGGATATAGGTATACGTATAGCTGATTCACTTTGTTATACAGCAGAAACTAACACACCGTTGTAAAGCAATTATACTCCAATAAAGATGTTAAAAAATAAATAAGGACAGTGTCTCGTCAGTTCTTTGTACTCAGAACATGAGCGTAAGAGTACCTCCAGTTGCTGCGCCTTCCTTGCCCTCAGGAAAGGCCTGCTTGTGTCTGTGAGCTGCGACACAGAAACGGAATCCCCAAGTTCAAGGGAGCCTTAAATAGCAACCAGTCCCCAATCCACAGAGACAGAAGAAGACTAGTGGCTGCCGATCGCTGGGACGAGGCGTGAAGGAGGATGAGCTGCTAGTGGCTGTGGGATTTCTTTCCGGGGTGTTGAAAATACTCTGGAATTAGACAGTGGTGGTGGTCGTACCCCTTTGCCGATACACAAAAAACCACCAAAATGTATGCTTCGCAATGGTGATGTTACGGTATGTAAACTATGTCTCAACTAAAGCAAACAAATAACACTTAGCAGTATGCGAAGGTCTTTGCGCACGCACGCACAGCACACACATGCACGCGCGCACACACACAGATACACGCGCACCCACCCACACACACACACACACACACACACACACACACACACACACACACTGCATGGGGCATACTTATACTTAAAAGGTCTTGTTATCCGAAATTCACATTTAATTGGGTTCCCTGCATTTTGGAGGCAGACTTTTCCCTTTAGAATTGTTTTTGGTTAACAACTGCGGGGAAAGTAGAGAGTTTCCATACGCATAGATCCCTCCCCAACACATGCACAGCTCCCTCTATCAAAATCCCACACCAGATGGTGCACTTGTCACCAGCAGTGAACCAACACCGACACATCATCATCCCCCAAAGTCCACAGTTTACACGAGGGTTCACTCTGGGTGTTGTGTTCTGTGGGTTTGGACAAGTGTACAGTGACATGTACCCACCATTACAGTACCATATAAAGTAGTCTCACTGCCCTAAAATTCCACTGTGCTCTGCCTGTTCATTCCTCTGCACACTTAACCCCCGGCAACCACTGATCTTTTTACTGTCTCCATAGTTTTGCCTTTTTGAGAATGTTACAGAGTTGGAATCACGTAGTATACAACTTTCTCAGATTGCCTTCTTTCACGTAGCCATATACATTTTAGGTTCTTCCACGTCTTTTCACGGCACCATAGCTCATTTCTGGTCATTGCTGAATAATGTTCCATTGTCTGGAGGGACCACAGTTTGCTTATCCATGGACCCACTGAAGGACAACTTGCTTGCTTCCAAGTTCTGGCTATGATGAGTAAAGCTGCTTACACATTTGCATGAAGGTTTTCAAGTGAACAGAACTTGGCAATTCATTTAGGTAAATCCCAAGGTGTACAACTGCTGGATCGTATGGGAAGACTTCGTTTAGTTTTGCTACATCCGGCAACCCTCTGCTCAGGGAACTTGCACAGAACAAGGACAGATTTCAATGAGAAAAGGCAATAAGGGACATCTTATCTTTATTCACTCCCTCATTACCTCACTCATGTGTTTCTATTTATTGAACAAAACTATGTACTGGACCCTGGGAATGCAAACAACACATGTCATGGAAGGAACAAATACTGTAAAACACAGCAACGCAGTGTAACAAGGGCATTAGTAAAGGTTTCCAACATGCAAACTGTAGAACAAAGAAAAAAAGATGGAGAAGTTTCCCCCAGGTAGGCTGCAAGGGAGGCTCAGAAAATGTCCCCCAGAAAAAGAAAGTCTTCCCCTTGAAGGATGCAGATAATCTGTGCTGGGGTATTGATGAGAGACAGGTGCAGGAAAGGATGACCTCGACAGAGGTGCAAAGGTAGGAACTAGCAGTGACATACATTTATTCAGTAATATTTAATACTCTTCTAGTATGCTGGGCCTGCGGACACAGCTCTCACAAAACAGGCAGCCTCGACAAGTATCCACTACAGGAGAACAAGGAACACAGGACAGCGCGGCTCAGAAATGGCAGCCTTTCCCATGGTTGGGAAAAGAGGTGCCTTGAAAAAGTGCTCCCTTTTCCGGGGCATTTCTCCCCTTCCATTACTGGGGAATTCCCCCTCCTACCCTAAAAAGGAAACACCAGTACCCACTTCCCCGTCAGTTTCCCAAATACGAAGACTAACGTAAATGTGTATAAATAGTGGTTACCGTCTCTCAGAATTTCAAGACTTGGTTCAGGGATTTTTCCTCCCTAACTATCGACATCTCCTAAGTCCAGTGAACCTTCCGAAATTTACTTACTATTGTCCTCTGTGAGATTTTTGTATCTCGTGTCCAAGGTGCTTGTGAGACATTTCTTTATAGGCATTTCAAGATTTACAGGTGCATTTGATCAAATAGCTGGAAAGATGGAGATGTTTTTCATTGTGTAATTTATTCCATATGTGCCCAACAGCCAAGCATTTGGCAAGAGACCAACAGAGATGATTCAGAAAGCCTGAATAGCTCAGGCAGGAAGTAAGTAGCGGACAGATAAAGGAAAATGGCAACTTTATGCTTTGATGGCAACATAAACTAGAAGGGACACTTGTCAGTTCAACAGGGATCGATTTTCTTCACTCTCAACCCCGAGAACAAATCTTCTCTTTCGAAAAGGTAGGAGCGTCCGGTCTGGTAATTTATTTGTTTATGTATAACTAGCCCATTTCGAGAATCTCTATAAGACATCTTTCTCTGGCACATATTTTATCTTGTTCCTGGGTGGAAGATAATAATAACCAAGGGACCTGTTGAATAAGGCACACTTGGAGGCCAGGTAAGGAGATGTGATTTAATGTGCATTAACAGACGTCCGGGCAAGTGTTGGCTGAGCACTGAGACAGGGGAGCAGACGGCTGGGCGACCTTTGCTCCTTAAAGAGACGTGGACTATCTAAACTGTCGGATTTTGTCCCACTTGATATTTTCAAATGATGTAATTCAAAAGAGATTTAACTCGTTAACTAGTGAAAAGCTAAAGACAGAGGGTTTCTGGTTAATTCATAGAAAATGGGAAGTCTGAATAAATTTCAAGACAACGTTTTAACTAGGTGAAGTTAATTCTAATATGTATGTAAACACAGAGAATGGAGAATTAACGTTTGTTCAACATCATCCAATTTACTCCTTCAATGATCAATCATTCATTCAGCAAATGTTTATCGAGCACCTCTATATGCCCGGGAGTATGCCAGGTTCCAGGAATAAAACTATGAATGCAATAAAACTTGTGGGTACCAGTTAAGTAACTAACAGTCATAATATGTGGTTTGAGAGCTACGGAACCACTACAGAGAGCAGAGGAGGAAAATCACAATTTCGTTTGAGAACCAACAGATGATGCATTCTAGAAAAGGTGAAGTGTAAAGTGATTTTTGACCCAAGTCTTGAATGAATCAGGAGATGAAAGAAAGCGTGGTATAGACAGAGAATAGACCAGTTATGATGATTAAACATCAAGTACATCCATCTTTACCAAATACTCACAATTCATTCCCAGGCAAAATATTGACACGTAGCTCTCTATCCTGTTTTCACATTTGTAAAATAGAGATACTAATAATACCTAATTTACAGGTTAGTAAAAGGATCAATTTGAGATGATAAGCCTGAACCGCTTAGCGCATGGCCATGAAAGACGGATCCTGTGGAACATTCCAGTTAGTCAGGTTACCGCCCCTTCCTCCACCACCAATGGTGGGTGAATGGTTTTCTGTTCTCTCTTCCTCTCCCCGAAGAAGGACGCAAGTAACTTCGTAAACAGCACAGAGCAGGAGATGAAAGTTCTGTTCTTGTTGTCCACGTGAAGCAATCCAACGCTATGTGCAATGGCTCCCTACACTGTGTTCTATGTCATACCTCGATTTTTCTCTTCTAGGATTCCTTGTTTCAGTACCGTTTTTTCCATTGTCTTTTATTGGCAAAAGGTTTCACGGGAGGCAGCACTGTGGTCTGGTCCCTCCCTAAAATGTTGATTGATGCTGCGATTCCGATTTCTCTTGAAGTATTTCCAGTTCCCAAGTAGTTCACATTTTCTGGTATTTTGTCATTGATTTATCATTTTATGGGATTACAAGTAACAAAGGTGGACTATATACAATTGCTAGGTTTGGGCAATTTTTTTTTTTTTTGTGGTACGCGGGCCTATCACTGTTGTGGCCTCTCCCGCTGCGGAGCACAGGCTCCGGATGCGCAGGCTCAGCGGCCATTCCTCACGGGCCCAGCCGCTCCGCGGCACGTGGGATCTTCCCGGACCGGGGCACGAACCCGCATCCCCTGCATTGGCAGGCGGACTCCCAACCACTGCGCCACCAGGGAAGCCCGGTTTTGGCAATTTTTACTCCTGGCACCTGTGCATGACTTCACTTCTGGGTTCATTCTAGGTTCAAGGGAAGCTGCTGGACCTTTGAGCTGTAGAAAGAAAGTAAGGGCAAGTCCGTGTTCATCTGCTTCAGGGATGTGGGACACGCCCACTGCCCACTGGAGGCCCCTCTGGTGCACTGGCAGATTGAAAGCTGCTTCGCGTGCTTACTCATTCTCCTAGTCCCTGAGTCTCACAGATGGTGCCTACTTTGTAATAGTGCTTAAGTAAGTGAATAAATATTTATTCTTACTTTCCTGTAAAGGAGCATGACTAATTTTATAACATCTTAATCAAAACAGAAACCAAAAACAAAGGATCTTTTAAAAACTGTCATCATTTTTGGACATTTAATCTATTCCACTAGTCCTCTGATCACAGAGTGAAGGTATTCCAACTGCCCCCTGTTATCAGTGAAGTAGTTTGTTGCAATTTTAGCTTATCACATAGCACAGCACAAAGGTAAAATTATCTTAGGCATAAGTTGCAAGTAAAAAAAAAAAAACCACCAACACTGAAAAAATGTGAAAGTATGATTACATTCCTCCAAGTAGCGAAAAACACTGAGAAACTACCTCATGGTCCAACAAAACCATCAGACTTGAAAAGCCGGAAACTGGAAACGCAATATTAACTGTGGCATTGCTTAAACTAATTCCTCTTCTTGACCAATTGTTCTTAGCGCAGACACAAGCTACCAAAGCTAGCAAGGGTGAAACACCTAACAGCGCTTCAGTGGAGCTGTAAGGAGAGAGAAAGACATGAGCTTTACGTAGACATCATCAGACACATTTTTTACCTTTACTGGTGATGGAGTGGTAGGAGAAATTGAGGTTTTCCAAACGCCCTCGATATGTCTTTCCCCACACTATTCACGCATCTGTGAAAAAATCTGCAATACCTCAAAACATTGGAAGCAGAGTGAAGACTGACATGAAGAAAGCGATTGACTTTAACAGGATCACTAGCTGTACATGATTATGCATTATTAGGTGTGACTGGGGACTCTCCGACAAAGTAAACACCGATTGCTGAATTACACGATTCTTCAAAAAACTCGTGGAATTAAGTAGTACTGACCTTGCTTCTCAGTTCTCATTTCTCTTTAAACTTCCGTTAGATCCTCTGTTGTAAAATTCTTTCAGAGAAACTTAAAATATTATTTTCTTTACCTTCAAATGGAAATTCATGGTTTTTTTTCATTTTTTTATTGAGATGTAACATACATACCATAAAACCCACCATTCTAAAGTGCACAATTCAGGGATTTTACTATATTCACAGGTTGTGTAGCCATCACTTCCCTTGAATTCCAGAATATCGTCATGACTCCAAAAAGGAAGCCCATACCAGTTAGCAGTTACTCCCTATTTCCCCCTCCTGTCGACCCCTGGCAACCACAAATCTACTTTCTGTCTCTATGGATTTGCCAATTCCGGATATATAATATAAACTGAGTGATACAATAGGTGGCCTTTCACGGCTGCTTCTTTCACTTAGCATCTTGTTTTCTAGGGTCATTCATGTCGCAGCGCAAATCGGTGTTCCATTCCTTTATTATGGCTGAATACTATTCCATTGTAGTAGCCCACATCCTGCTTTTCTGCTCATCAGTTGATGGGCACTTGGGTCGTTTCCACATTTTCTCTTGCATGAATATGCTGCTACAGACATTCATATTCAAGTCTCTTGGGGAACATATGCTTTCAGTTCTCTTGGGTATCTATCTAGGAGTGAAATTTCTGAGTCACGTGGAAATTCTATGTTTAACTTTCTGAGAAACTGCCAGTGTTTTGCAGAGTGACGGCTCCACTTCACATTCCTGCCAGCAGCGTTTGAGGCGTCTCAACCCCCCACATCATCACCAACACCTGTTACTTTGTTACACTTCGAAATTCAGCACTGAGGAGAAATGACGAATATTCCATAGATAGACAGGAGTGACTGTGAGAAAAATAACCTAATGTTTGATTTTCACATTATAAGTGGGAAGAAACTAAAGAGTGTGGCAATTCAGGAAGGGCAAATCTCCTTAATTAATCAGAAGAAAAATATAACATTAATATTTGTTAGCAATAATTGGTTATTATATAACTACATTTCAATTCATCCTTTTACAAGCATGATCAGAGGAAAATGAAACAAATTTTAAGACAAGCTTCAGAATGAAATCTTAATGGCATCATCTATAAAATGAAGTAATAGTAAAATCTGTATAAAAACATACCTGTTTCAAAATATAATGCAAAACATTCATGTTCAAAAACATCAATGGACCAAACATTAATGTTCAAAAACATAAGCCTTTTGTCCCATCAGCCCATGTTTGTGTGTCTAGAGTGACTGCACTGTATTTTAGCTTAGCTTACCAAGGTGTACGTCATCACCACTACATCACAGGCAGAAGAAGGAGTAAGAGGCAGGGAAGAGGGGGGACTGCGGGGAATGCAGGCAGTTCCCGCAGATGGAGTACAAGAGTCAATGAGACGGATGGGGGATGGACCCGGAGGTCTGCGTACGCAGGGCCAGACATGAGGGACGTGCTGGTGGAGCAGAAGAGTCTCACACAGCAGACCTGAGAGGGCCCTCCGAGGAAATCCCACTTGCAAGGTCAGCCCTTGGCTGGCAGCTGGGAACGTGGAGCTCAGAAATGTTGTTGCCATTCCTGATAAGAATGTCTCACTGCTCTAAATTGTTTGTACAAACGATGTGGTTTATGATAAACACCTGCTCCCCTGACAATCTGGAATTTTGGTACAAGCTATGCAGGGGGTGCTTACGTGCCCAGCCCCAATTAAAACCCTGAGTGTTGATTCTTTAATGAGCTTTTCTGGTAGAAGACATTTCACACACGTTGTCACAAATAAATAATGCACTCTCTCTCTCCCTCTCTCTCTCTCTCTCTCTCTCACACACACACATACACACACACACACACACACACACACCAAACAAGCAAACAAAAACTCAACTCCTTTCATTTATGAAGGACTAAGGCAGTTGCATCTTTAGAAGTGATGGAGAATCACTACTGAATTCTGAATTAATCAGAAGCTTAAAATATGGTTTAAATAGGTGAGAAAAAAGACATCTAGTCTACCTGGTGACAAGAAAGAAGTTTTAAAACTACAGTATGGTCCAAAACCCTCGAACAATCAAAATACTTGTCCCTTACAGCATAGACAGTTTTTTTTAATCTGAATTTCATTTCACATGTAAGGAGTACTTCCCAAAACCCCAATCATAAAGAAAGTGGCAACTTCAGCAGCCAGCAGGTTAAAATTAAAAAATGTTTTTAACCTAGTCTATTGACCTTAGCATAAGCTGATTACCTTGATACTAGGAAACCAAAGCTCAGTGCATTGAGAGAATGACTTGTGAGAACAAAAATCACCACCTTATTATTCACTGACATTAAAAAATAATGTTCTCTTGTTTTCTCCATTACTCTTCCAAACTGGGGGATAATTTTTAGGCAGTAGGGATTACTCGTTCCTTTGTTTGATTTAATTATACAGGAAAATTAATGTTATGTTGTCTTCTGGCCGAAGGGAAAAGATGACCTTCACCAAAACTGTAAATGTCAACTTCTCGCAAGACCAAAGCGTCCCTGAAAGCCTCTTAATTACTTTTGACATTAGCCTTCAGACCAGCAGTGACAATCTCTCTTATTTTAGGAAAAAAATTTTAAGAACAAAAATAAATCCATTTCCCACCCCACCCCCATTTTACCATATTACTAACATACTGAATTTTTTTGTTTAAAATCAGTTTTAAATATTTTCCCTCCTCTGTACATAGGTAGTGGCCCCACAAACGCTTTCTAAATGAAGAGAGAATATATTTTAAATTTTATTTTTTAAAAGATACATGATACCCATATTAACAAATTGAAGGAGAAAAACCATATGATCATCTCAATAGATGCAGTAAAAGCTTTGGACAAAATTCAACACCCATTTATGATAAAAAACCTCCAGAAAGTAGGCAGAGAGGAAACTTACCTCAACATAATAAAGGCCATATATGACAAACCCACAGCCAACATCATTCTCAGTGGTGAAAAAGTGGAACCATTTCCACTAAGATCAGGAACAAGACATGGTTGCCCATTCTCAACCCTATTATTCAACATAGTTTTGGAAGTTTTAGCCACGGCAATCAGAGAAGAAAAAGAAATAAAAGGAATCCAAGAAAAGGAGAAGTAAAACTGTGACTGTTTGCAGATGCCATGATACTATACATAGAGAATCCTAAAGATGCTACCAGAAAACTATTAGAGCTACTCAATGAATTTGGTAAAGTAGCAGGATACAAAATTAATGCACAGAAATCTCTGGCATTGCTATACACTAATGATGAAAAATCTGAAAGTGAAATAAAGAAAACACTCCCATTTACCATTGCAGCAAAACGAATAAAATATCTAGGAATAAACCTACCTACGGAGACAAAAGACCTGTATGCAGAAAACTGTAAGACGCTGATGAAAGAAATTAAAGATGATACAGATGGAGAGATATACCATGTTCTTGGATTGGAAGAATCAACATTGTGAAAATGACAGTACTACCCAAAGCAATCAACAGATTCAATGCAATCCCTATCAAACTACCAATGGCATTTTTCACGGAACTAGAATAAAAAACTGCACAATTTGTATGGAAACACAAAACCCCGAATAGCCAAAGCAATCTTCAGAAAGAAAAACCGACCTGGAGGAATCAGGCTCCCTGACTTCAGACTATACTACAAAGCTACAGTAATCAAGACAGTATGGTACTGGCACAAAAACAGAAATATAGGTCAATGGAACAGAATAAAAAGCCCAGAGATAAACCCACGCACATACGGTCACCTTATCTTTGACAAAGGAGGCAAGAATATACCATGGGGAAAAGACAGCCTCTTCAATAGGTGGTGCTGGGACAACTGGACAGCTACATGTAAAAGAATGAAATTAGAACACTCCCTAACACCATACACAAAAATAAACTCAAAATGGATTAAAGACCTAAATGTAAGGCCAGACACTATAAAACTCTTAGAGGAAAACATAGGCAGAACATTCTATGACATAAATCACGGCAACATCCTTTTTGACCCACCTCCTAGAAAAATGGAAGTAAAACCAAAAATAAACAAATGGGGCCTAATGACACTTAAAAGCTTTTGCACAGCAAAGGAAACCATAAACAAGACGAAAAGACAACCCTCAGAATGGGAGAAAATATTTGCAAATGAAGCAACTGACAAAGGATTAATCTCCAAAATTTACAAGCAGCTCATGCAGCTCAATATCAAAAAAAACAAACAACCCAATCCAAAAATGGGCAGAAGACCTAAATAGACATTTCCCCAAAGAAGATATACAGATTGCCAACAAACACATGAAAGGATGCTCAACATCATTAAATATTAGAGAAATGCAACTCAAAATCGCAATGAGGTGTCACCTCACACTGGTCAGAATGGCCATCATCAAAAAATCTACAAACAATAAATGCTGGAGACGGTGTGGAGAAAAGGGAACCCTCTTGCACTGTTGGTGGGTATGTAAACTGATACAGCCACTATGGAGAACAGTACGGAGGTCCCTTAAAAAACTAAAAATAGAATTACCATATGACCCAGCAATCCCACTACTGGGCACATACCCTGAGAAAACCATAATTCAAAAAGAGTCATGTACTACAATGTTCATTGCAGATCTATTTACAATAGGCAGGACATGGAAGCAACCTAAGTGTCCATCGACAGATGAATGGATAAAGAAGATGTGGCACATATATACAATGGAATATTACTCAGCCATAAAAAGAAATGAAATTGAGATATTTGTAGTGAGGTGGATGGACCTAGAGTCTGTCATACAGAGTGAAGTAAGTCAGAAAGAGAAAAACAAATACCGTATGCTAACACATATATGTGGAATCTAAAAAAAAAAAACATGGTTCTGAAGAACCTAGGGGCAGGACAGGACTAATGACGCAGATGTAGAGAATGGACTTGAGGACACGGGGAGGGGGAAGGGTAAGCTGGGACGAAGTGAGAGAGTGGCATGGACATATATACACTACCAAACGTAACATAGATAGCTAGTGGGAAGCAGCCACATAGCACAGGGAGATCAGCTCGGTGCTCAGTGACCACCTAGAGGGGTGGGATAGGGAGGGTGGGAGGGAGGGAGACGCAAGAGGGAAGAGATATGGGGATATATGCATATGTATAGTTGATTCACTTTGTTATAAAGCATAAACTAACACAACATTGTAAAGCAATTATACTCCAATCAAGATGTTAAAAAAATTTTTTAAGGTACATGATAAAATAGGACCTATGTCTTTAGGGTCAGTCTTTCTCCTGAAGCTTCATGAGACCTCACCATTCTTGCTAAAGCCTGAATGTCTATAGACGGCCAATTCAACACTTGCTTATGCACTAAACCTTCAAAAACCATTCACAAACGTAGAAAATATAAACTCAGGAGACAACGGTAGCATGGAAAAAAAAAAACACTTTGGCCTAACACATGAAATCAAAATGCATACGAAAAATCTAAAACGCAAATGAACCCAAGATAGTGTTTTCTAATGTCCAACGGGATAAGCACAGGGGTTAGAAGTCAGTCTCGGTACCTGGCATCAGAGCTGCAATAGTTTTCAGTTTCCCACCACTGGATGTGATGTCCTGAGTGGCTCCCACAGTGATGTTGGTATCTTTTATTCCTGGCTGGCAAAAAGAAACGTGGATTGCAGCAAAAGCCCCCAAAAAGCCAGTGATCCATTTCCAGTGTTTCAGAGGTATGAAGAAGGCAAAAGACAAGACAACCCACTGGATGGCTACCGAGACTGTCATCAGAGGTCCTAGAGAGAGCCGGTTCGCGGCACAGAGCACAGGAAAAGAACAAGCTTAGGTTAGAGCGGGATGAGAAGATCACGGAAAGTGAACTCGTGGATGCTGGTAGCTTTTATCATCTTTGCAAGAACTATGGCTGTGAATGTATACAAAACACCCAGAATCAGAAAATCCATAGAGACAGAGAGCGGACTGGTGGTTGCTAGGGGTTGGCGGGGGGAGAGAGTGACTACTAATGATTACAGGGCTACGTTCCTTCCTTGGGGAGTGTTGAAAATGTTCTGGAACCTGACAGAGGCGATGGCTGCTAAACACTGTGCATGTACTAAATGCCATAGAATCGTACACGTTAAAACGGTTGAAGATTGGGATTGACATATACACACTACTATACATAAAACAGAGAACACACGGCACAGGGGACTCTACTCAAAACTCTGTAATGGCCTATATGGGAAAAGAATCTGAAGAAGAGTGGATGACACGTATATGTATAACTGATGCACTTTGCTGTACGCCTGAAATTAATACAACATTGTAAATCAATTATACTCCAATGAAAAGTTTTTTAAAAGAGCTTAGATTTTAATACTGAAATGTCTAAAACAACCCGATAAAGATAAAATTTAAACGAATTAAAAAAAGCAGAAATAAATCATGCCAAAAAGAATAATTAAAAGGAGAACCTTCCACTTTAAAAAAAAAAAAAGGTTGAATGCCATTTTCAAATGGTTAAAATGGTTATTTTATGTTGTGTGTGTTTGACCACACACTAAAAATATGGCTATGAAAGGAAAGGATAATGAGACAGGTAGAGACAGGTGTGAGGTGATAGGAACACTTTTTCCCTAGGAAAGAGATAATTGTACATTTTTATAGGTTTCCACGAGTTGAAGCAAAGGGGCAAATAGAAACGCTGAAGCTGGAGAACCCGGGAGAGACAGAACTCAGAGGAGACGCTGAGGAGAGGGCTCTGCGCTCGAGCAGGAGATGACCTTGACAGGCAAGAAAGA
Source organism: Tursiops truncatus (assembly GCF_011762595.2). NCBI lineage: Eukaryota > Metazoa > Chordata > Mammalia > Artiodactyla > Delphinidae > Tursiops > Tursiops truncatus. The sequence goes on along the minus strand of NC_133428.1, from coordinate 1,003,723 downwards.
GAAGAGGCTAAGGAAGCAGGTACTTTCAGGTAGCTCTGCCTTGATCTTTTTTTTTTTTTTTCCCTCTAGAATAAAAGGGAAACTTGTTACCTGAGAATCCAGGGAAGCAAGAATAGGAAAGGATGCTTACATGAGCAGTAGAAATGTGGCATAACCATCTTGGATAAGATGTTGGAGGAAGCTGTGAGGGGAAAGTGGAAGCATCTCTAAGTGGTACCAAGGGCCTAGGTGGAACTGGAATCCACAGCAGTGCCCCATCGGCACCCACTGGGGTCCTCTGGTTGGTTACTTCCTTTTTTCCCAGCAGGGCATGGTTGTCTGATGCTGGATCAGAAAGAGCAGATGGTTGTCTCAGTCTAGGGTTAGGCTTGGCAAAATGGGGAGAACAGGAAGCCAATGTGAGATCTCGACTTTTTGGTGGGAGAACTATTGGGGAAATGCTTTGCGGGATCTTGTACATCCTTTGGCTGGATTTTAGAGACCTGACATGTTACTTTTGACAAAATCTCTTCCAGTTTTATCAAGGCTTTAGGGGGAGAGGGTTTGCTGAGCTCCTCACCCAAACATTCTGGAAGTTTCTTCCCTCAGCCTAGGAGGTCTTGGCCACTTAATGCCACTGTACCCAACTGTTAGTAAACATCATTCAAAATAGGTTTCAGACCTATATCTCTTTAAGAAATGCTGAATGACCAATAATTAAGAATAGAACTACCAAATGACCCAGCTATCCCACTTCCGGGTATTTATGCAAAGAATATGAAAGCACTAACCCAAAAGACATATGCATCCCTACGTTCATATGACATTACCTACCAACAGCTGAGATATGGAAACAACCTAAATGCCCATCCATGGATGAATGGATAAGGAAGATGTGGTGTGTACGCACACACACACAATGGAATACTCCTCAGCCATAAAGAAAGATGAAATCTTGCCATTTGCAGCAATAGGGATGGACCTAGGTGGTACTCTGTTAAATGAAATAAGTCAGACAGAGAAAGACAAATACCATATAATTGTACTCACATGGGGAATATAAAATACTAACCAACAAACAAACAGAATAAATGAGCAAACCACATCAAACAGAAACAAGTACGTAGATACAAAGAACAGAGTGGTGTTTATCAGAAGGGAGGCGTGGGGGGAGAGTTAAATGGGTAAACGGGGTCAAGTGTATAGTGATGGATGGAAACTAAATTTGGGTGGTAAGCATGCCGTAGGGTACACAGAAGTAGAAATATAATACTGTACACATGAAACATATAATGTTATATATCCATGTTTCCTCAGCAAAAAAAAGTTTTAAAGGCAGAAATGCCTAGTGAAAAAAATTAGCAGAATTTTTTCCTGTTCGATTTCAGATTAATACGATAATGTGAAGCATAAACCTGTGAGAGGAGATCACGGCAGCCAGCAGCAGCCACCTTTGCTCGACCTAAGAACTCAAGGATATGGTGGGCCATGGAGGAGTACCTCGAGTGCCTCAGACCACACCGAAATGTACAGGGCTGGGCGGCAAGCAGGTGGGTGTTTCACGGGATCCTGGATTGGCAGTCATGGGTCAGGAACACCCTGAGGACAGAGTTTCGTGTGTACTGGATATTTTCTGTGGCAAAAGTCCATAGCTTCCACCGGATTCTCCGAGGACACCATGATTCCCAAACACTGTTGATGGCCACTGCAGAGGGAAAGGACTGACTGGGAAACGGGCAGAGAGAATGAGCTGAGGTTAGATGGCAAGTGACCTAGCTATCGTTTATAGGGCAAAATTCCCTCAGGTGCCAAAAGGAGGTTTTCCAAACATCTATTACACAGCCCATTGGGATGTGAGGGCTGAAGGTGCAAAGGAATATAATCCCAGTGAACACAATTTTCACAACTTGGAGGAAGAGGCAAGATGTACACAAGTGAAATTAACTAGACCTAAAATAATGACAGAGATGGGTAAGGTCATACCTCCAGCTCACTACAGGTTCAACGTGACACCCCTCTCTCATCATGCTGGCTCCTGGAAGGCCCGGAGGTGAGAGAGAAATGGACAAAGACAGGAGGCTACTTATCCGTGCTGCGTTGTCTTCAACAAAACGTCCTCCTGGTCCTAAGCTAAATACCGTGGTTTAAGCAGTATGTCATCTTTATGAATCCAGCCCAGAAGTGTGAACATCTTACTAATAAAATATACGATGATTCCATCTTGGTAGTTGCTGAAGTAGTTCTACTACTTCCTTCTCCCCTTAAGAGTGGGCTGTGTTGCCTTTCCCAGCAGGTTTTGATTTTCAAGGAGACATTCTTCACTAGATCTGGTCTCCTGAACTTTGTATAAGGTTAGAATCGCTGATCCTGGAGCCCTGTTAGTGATCACCCCTCTTAACCTGTCTGGCCTGTGCCAACGGATTACCCCTGCTGAGACTTCTGTCCAGAACCAGATGGTCTGTCTAGTTAACCGGGAGAGGCTGATCTCATTAGCTTTTAGGACATCAAAAGAGTGCTCAAGTGGAGTATTTGTCACCTTTTTATGGTTTAAAAGACATCAAATACCATCTTCCTGGTTTCAATGGACTTCCCTAAACAAGAACAATACTTTCATCTCTGTAGGTCTTCCGTGGCTGCCACAGCCCTCAGCAAATGTGAAATTAAAAAAAAAGGAATAAATAATTACATCTATTTGATCTACCTGAAGGCTTCGGTTAAAATCAATCCGGATAATAAAGATGAAACTTACAACGATTTCTATAATGTTTGACAAGACAATTACAAAGAGAAGCAACGTAACCGTAGTTCCTAAATCTTGCTTATGTATATTCCCTGGCTCAAATATCTGAGGGCTTAAATACATGCATTTTATGCCATCAGTATAATTACCCCAACTGTTCAGCCTTTATATGAAAATAAAAGGAAAATCTTTGCTTACTTTATGGTTTTTGGCTCAAAGGATGTACATAACATTGTGGCTGGATTTAATTTTACCTTTGTGCATAGAAATCTACAGACAATTGCAATGAAGGGATCATTTATTATCATAACCCAACCACTGACATCTTGTCTAGGTGAATCATGAATTTTGCCCACACTCGGTCCGGTCAATTTTCTCAGAGCTGAGGGATATTCAAGCAAAGACACACATGGGGCTCAACTAGACAGGGTCAGGGGGACATTTGCGTGGGGACTGGTCATGTAGGAAATGCACAGGAGACTGAGATCTACTTTTATGATCTTCAGTGTCAGTAACAGAGAACAAAAGGCTTCGAACAGCCTCACCACCCACTGCCTCAGAAAATCTCTAAAAGCAATGCTCTGATATTTATATGGGTTGCATCAGGAGTTGCAATCTTAGGGGCAAAATGAGAACTCCTTTCTCTGCATATGCTCCAGAGTTTCTGTAACTTCTCTCCTCTCAGAAACATCCCAAACCACCCGTCCTGCTTACTGTTCCCATCACACCTAGGACTACTCAGTATAAGGGGTCGATTGGTTAAAGAAAATGTAACTAGAAAGAGAATCAAAGAAAATGACCCTCAAAAGGGAACTTGGGACACCTTCAGGAATCCAACTATAACATTTTTAGGTAGATCAATACAAATCTTTGGAAACCTTCATATTAAAATGTAAATATTCTGCTATTACAGTAAAATCCATCGGGTGTAGAACAAATAGACCAGTTTTGAGTCTGCTTCTAACTAGCTGTGCAACTTTGGGCGAGATAATAAAGCATCTGGAGTTTCTGTGAAATGGAGGGGCCTGGACTGACTAATTTCACCTTGAAGTCCCATGAAGTAATGAGGTCATGGACTGCAGTCTTCTGGTCTTTATTAGGGAACCATATATTATTTTGCAGGATTCCTGTACTAGGTTAACGGATTTCTCTTTCCTCTACCACATAGTTTTTCAAACCATTGTCGTGACTTATCTCTACTTCTATTTTGTATTTGAATAAGACTCAATTCACCCAGATTTTTCAGAGAGCATTGCTAAACTCCGTAGATTAGGCTGGTGTGCGTCGTTTATAAAATATTTACAGCATCTAGTAGAGAGCTCTATATAATAAATGGCTTCTATTTAAATGATGATAGACTGTTTCACATTTTCAACTTGGCTTTTTCAGTAGATGTATTCTCAGCCTCATTGGATTTCCGAGTTTACTTTAAAATAGCTCTAATCAGGGCTTCCCTGGTGGCACAGTGGTTAAGAATCCGCCTGCCTATGCAAGGGGCACGGGTTCGAGCCCTGGTCCGGGAAGATTCTACATGCCGCGGAGCAACTAAGCCTGCGGACCACAACTACTGAGCCTGTGCTCTAGAGCCCGCGAGCCACAACTACTGAGCCTGTGCACCACAACTACTGAAGCCTGCGCACGTAGAGCCCGTGCTCCACAACAAGAGAAGCCACTGCAATGAGAAGCCCGCACACCACGACGAAGAGTAGCCCCCGCTTGCCGCAACTAGAGAGAGCCCGTGCACAGCAACGAAGACCCAACGCAGCCAAAAATAAATAAATAAATTTATTTTTAAAAAGCTCTAATCAAATATGCAATTTAACAATCTTACTCATAGATAATTTTTATCTATATTTTTCGTTTTGCTTTTTGTTGCATAACAATAATAGGGAAGGATCTCCAACAAAAACAATTTTCTAGATTAAAGTTGGAAGCCTCTGGTTTTATTTTTGAAAAGCCACAGTTAGTCTGAAATGCATTATTAAGTTGTCTGTAATGATATTTAAAAGCTGGAGGAGTTTAATTCCATCATAGCTGTTTCATTTTTAAATCTGACACATCTCCAGTTTATGTAACGTGTCTGAGATTGCACAGCTGTTTTTATTTATAGTCTAATGGGGGAATTTCACTTGTCAAAGATGCTATGACACATAAATGTCCTTGTGTGCGTTGCATTCTGCAACACAGTCCACTTACAAGCCAAGAAAATGTCGAGGAATATGATTAAAATCCTTTTAGCTGCAAAGAGACTGAAATATTCTTCTCAAGTTCCTACTCTTCAAGGGCTATTACAAGAGAAGTCCACATGCAAAAGAAGCCACCAATTTACATAACATGCTTACTATTTTTAATTAAGAAAAGACAGTCAAAATCATCTTCAGACCTTAATACTGGCAACATTCATCAGTAGTCATAGGAGGGCGATGTACTGCAATGATGCAAAGACTCTGATAAACTGGAAGGCAGTGAGGAGGGTTTTTTAGGGGTTTCACTGAGGAGGGATGGGTTTGCATAGAAGAGAGACATCCAGCCATCTGCCTGCCTCTGTCTATTTGGGTTACTTACCGGGCTTCTATCGAAATGCTGCCCAACACAAAGACAGTACAGATTCTAGGGACCGGCATTGCCACTTGTTAATTGCCTGGCTCTCTTATAAAGTACACACTAGATTTATTTTCCTACATGCAAGCACATGATCTATCTTTGTTTCCAAGCAATGATGACTGAAAGGTACCAAGTGGAAGACCTTTGCCATTTCTTCTTCAATAAACGTCAGCTAGTTCCCTTCTCATCCTTCCCATTTAAGTTGGCCATAGGAACCCCAAGGTGACCTGGGTTTTCCTTCTCTTGCCTCACAGTCGGCTTGCTGATGGTCAAGGGACACACCCAACTCAAGGTTATTTCAGGATCAACTGGGTCCATATGCCATGGAGCGATGGTCTTTTCAAGTAAGGCTATTTGAAGAGGTAATAAAATATTCATGTATTCTTATGTATTTCTTCTCTGTGCTTGCTTGTTTTAAAATGCAATTCTCCTCGTAAATATTTTGTTGCCAAAATTTATTGGAATATACAAGGAGTGTTACCTGATTATACAACTTTTACATTAGTATCTGTGGGAGCTCTGCTGCAGTGTTTTCAGACATAAAGTAGAACTAGTTTTTGATAGTAAAACCCCATGCAATATCCCATCAGTACTGGGAAGACTTTTAAAAAATGGATTGCCTTTGACAACATGAATAATGGGTTTCCTATTCACGTTATAAAACAAAAATTTATTACAAAGATAAGTCAGAAATGCCCGTGAGCAGAAAGTTCTATTCAGCTACTCATTTTCATAAGACCTGCAAAACGTTTTTCTGTGCAACATATTCAGATATTTTGAATTCAGCAAGGGAGTCAGATGTTCTATTATTAAAAAATATGTGTTTATATGTGGAGATTACCTGAATTATTTCCTACCTTCTTCTTTAATTTTCACTTCACATTGTTCTTTTGCATGTGTTTCTGAGTTGTGTTTTTACAATAAAGGCTCCCTTTTCTATAGATTCGGTGTTCTCTTCTTATGAAATTACTCAAAATTACTTTTCTAATTCTACAAAATGTAGACAATCAACACTGTTACTTTAAATTTAAGCTGAATTATTCATTTCTCCCCAACAGCATTACAGTTTTCCAGCAGTTGGGAAACTGAAACGAATGATGGGATTGCAAGCAACGGTGATGCACCTGTCAGACAGGTACAGGGCTGATTAACAGACATCCCCTGAAAGCCCCTTCTGTCAGTTCACTGCGAAAAAGCAGACTGCTCACCCCACCTGATCCCAGATATACGTCTGTTTCTGATTCTTCAGCAGTGAAGTTGTTGGGTCAGAAACCAGGTCTTTCTATTAAAAATTTCTAGGCTCCAAAGTTCCTCTAATGCAAGCAATATCAACATTTTTTTCTCTCTCTAATCTCAAATAAAAATAGCATTTTATTCAGCAGTTTTAAAATAGAAATTTTCAATCTCCAGTAGCAGATGGACTTGCCTGAATTTATTTGAAAATACCTTTTGGTCTATTTTCAAAACTTGCTTCATTGCTTCATTTTCACTGAGTGGAAATCATCTCAGTGAGTTAAGCCTTCATTTTAGTCATTACCAGGACGACCTAATGTAGGCTCTTTTGATCAAAACACACTACGACACTTTTGAAGAGACATTTTGAGTTCTGAAAAAGAAAGCTTCACCCATAATCTTTGAGAGTTATAAAAAGGTGGCAAAGTATGGATTGGTAGAAGCCTAAATAGGTATTGGTGTAAGATCACATAAGTATTATCATTATTACAAAGCTTCTCATAAGGACTCACTGGAGCATTGTTTAAACTTTATCGTTCAAAGAAACTGAAATGATACAGATAAATATAAAGAAAACATGGAAGTCGAATCCTGAAACTAAGCTGTGAGAACCCAGTTTCACAAACGTGAAGCCGAAAAGAATGGAGAACACCCTCTGAACAGCTCGGAAACTCCCATGAAAATACGTTTTGCGGGGCGCCAGCCAGAGCTCACTTTCTAGATCGTCCTTGGCTTCTGCAGGATGAATCCACATTTTCCAGATCCTGGATATTCTGATACCATGGTATGTCTCGCCCACATTTCTTAGGGAGTAAATGATGTGGAAACTTCCTTCAACAATCAGCCACAACACACAATTCTCCCAATTATTCAGTGTTTTGTTCGGAATCAAAGGCCCTTTTTCTAATTCATTGGTAGCACTGGGATATAACTTTCGCACACTTGTACTTAATCCAGCACACGCCGATTCCCTTGGCGGGACGACAGGAGAAGCAGAGCTCTGCATGGCACACAGGCCTCCAGCCCTTTGCCCACAAGGCCTTGTTAACTGTGAGCGAGCAGCAGAGGACGGGGGAAAACAATAGGAATATTTTAAAGCTGTGGTTTTCTGGATGAAAACATACCATACAGCCTAATTATTTCCTTACTCTGTGTGTATTAGCGTATATAACCCAAACTTCCGAGCTGTCAAAGCAAACCTCAGAGACGGGAAAGGCTGACAGGGAAAAAGCCAAACAACAAAACAGCGCGTTTTTCAAGGATGGGGACTTTCAGTTCAGTTAGATTTCCTTGCTATCGAAATAATGGGGCTCAGGGACCCACAGAGCCAGGGTAGAAAGTATGTCAACGTAACGTAACAATGTCCAAAGCGGAGTAGAAAATATGTCAACGTAACGTAACAATGTCCAAAGTATTTACTCCTTTTCCTATCTGCTTTGCTTCAGCCATTCTGCTTGAATTTCTATCATTGGAATTTATGGTACATATATTGAATGTCATGCGGTAAAGGTAACAACCTCTTTAGAGGATACCGAGTTTCACAGGCAACAAACACCAAATCACTTTTTAAAAACTCAGTGCCAACCAGTTCACTGAGGTCAGACACTCGCCATCATCCATCCTTGGTTTAAAACCCTTAAATCTTTGAAGGCTAGTGTCCTTGGGGTCTCTCCAGAATGACATGTGAGGGAGAAAATCAGAATCATCAGTAGGACAGGTCCAGACAATGGGGCATTGTATTGCCTGAAACAAGGACTGCATTAACTCTCCTGAGTATGAAGTAGAGAAAGAAGATATTTTTCAGAACTATTTAAATAAATGTCATTCTGTTTATCAAAACAGAGAAATCTGGCAGGCATTTCGCACCATATGGGGCTTTTGAAAATATATGAGAAACATCTGATTATGTGTTTAGTTGAATATTATTAAAACTGTATGCAAACCCTTGGGAGAGCTTTTAGCCAAAGTTCCCTAAAATCACCCTCTGGAGCATCCTATATGACATATTATTGTGTGCATAAAATTATTCTGATATAAATAAAACAGAGCATCAGTGAAACCCACACCGTCCTCCATCACTGAGCTGATTCCATGTATAACTGTAATTATAAATACCCATAATCATTTATTTTGACTCGAAGGGTCATTTAGTAAAGCCAGAACCTATAATTTGTGACGGTAATAAGATCAGTGTAATAGCGAGGGTCTCATGCTACTCAGGAAAGATAAATATACCCCACAAGCCGGGAGAGCAGGTAGCTGGGAGACTGAGTGTGGAAGGAGGGAGAATGAGCGATGGTCAGCTATTGCTCCTCTGAGGCATGTAAACACCATCAGAGCCTCTGTCACAACCTCACATCCACTACTTAAAAACCAAAGTTTGCTCTCAAGGAATGCAAGTTCAAAACCAGGTACCATCTAAGGCTGGGGAGGTCAAGGACACTCTTATTTCCTTTGTACTTGCAAGGTTAACTAGATGTTTACCAAAGGAATAGACTTAGATGTAAACGTCACGTCAAGTCGCTAAGAAGAGCGCCATGCAAAATATTTCAGAGTCGGAGTTACGGAATGTAAGATTATGTTTATGAGTGGGACGTTACAGACGCTGCCATTAATGAACGAAAAATTAAATATATTCAAACCCAGTGCTCACTAACATCCATTTGAAACCTATAGTCTCAGTATGTCAGGCTCCGGTAAGGACAGCAACCAGGTGCTCTTCTCAGAGCAGGATTCCCCCTTGACGTGAAGTCCCCAACACACCCTTCGCGAGCAACAGGCAGCATGTGTCGACGCTACACGCGTTCACTCGTTCCTTTACTATCTCTATTTTCTAACATACTTTCGTGGTAAGATCTGAGGGTGTTTTCCCTTACTATTTCTTGGAGAGTGAGCGATAAGAAAACAGTGTAGAACACAGATTTAGGAAGGAGATACAAAAACATCGGTGAGATACGGAAGGGAGCTGTGCTGGCAGAAGCGTGCATGAAATCACTGTAGCTGCGACCCAGCAAGTTGTTTTTACTTTCTGGCAATTTCGGCGCACTGCCCATTCTCTCCTTTTTGCTTCCACTTGTACCTACCATCCAGAGACGATTCGCCACGTATTTATGAAGTGCCCGACTCCATGTTAATTTCCTACCTGTGGAACACGGGTTTTTCCCTTGTGTTTCCTAAGTGTGTATAACATTTAATCAATCTCGGTTACAGCATAATTCCTTTCCAACAAGGACTCAACGACTGTCTGCATCAATCTGTTTCTTCAATGGCTGGCATCAGGCACCACAATGGCATGCATTTGTAAAAGTGGACTTTTCAGGTCTTTATTTCAAGTCTATTTGCCATCGTTGGGGTAATTCCCTAGAGCTCTACCACCCTGGAAAACACACACACTATAAATTTAAATCATAAATAGAGTTACTAGATATAACCCAAGATGCCGTATTAAGTTTGAATTACATTTTCTTGGGACATACTTCTCCTAAAAAATGATCTGATGAATTTGATATGAAATTCAGCTTCAGGCATCTTGTATTTTTATTTGCTAAATGTGGCAAAGCTAGCCATAAATGCAAATTGTGCACGTCCATAAAACAGCATTAGAGGAGCGTGAATTAATATTTGTTTCCATTCATGAATAATATAAATCACATAAATAACAAAATACAAGTAGGTTACAAGTCAGTACTCCTATTGGTTGTAACAAGGAAGACTTGGATAGAAAATCCCTTGATCAAAGCAAACCTTTGATCAGCTGCAAAATGAAAGACTTGCTCACATGTGCCCGACATATGTTAATGTGCATGGCGAGAATAAAGCATGGTATGTATATTAGAGTCAGAAAGATACTCCGAAGACGTAACTGCAGCATCTGAAATCTCCTACAAAGAGTTATCACAGCTTGGCACAGACCAAGCCAACACCAGCAAGTGGGATAACATGCCCTGTGTAGAAATCTACAGTCTCTATCCCAACTACACAACTCCATCACTGTAGCTCAGATGCAGCTACAGACAGTAGAGAAAGGAAGGCGTGTAACTGTGTCCCAATAAAACTTTATTTACAAAAACATGGGGCTGCGTGGATTTGACCCGCTGGCTCTAGTTTGCCATCCCCTGACCCAGGACAAACAAAGAGTTTGTTAGGAGCTCCTTACACCAGTGATAAGCTTTTTACTCAGAGGAAGAAACAGCAATTGCAAGAAGTATTCAATGCTGTCAATGCTCTAATACAATAACAAGGGATTTGGTTTGGTGATATTACAAAAACTCAAACTCGCCATTATAGTTAAGAAGAGGAGTTAGTTATCTTGTTCATGAAATCAACTACATCGTTAAATAAGGTCTAAATTTGGAGTTTTGGAAAAATTAAGAGGTCTACATACCCATGGTGGATTAACAATACATGTTCTCTCTCTCCTTTTCAAAGCTCACAATAATGGTATGTCAATCAATGTAGTGATTCATAATGACAGACAGAATGCGGGAGGAGATGGTAGCAGAGGAGATTTTAACCCATTTTGGAAACTGGGAAGTGAATGTAAGATGCTCATTGAGTAGGAAAGCGAGTAGAATTACAATCCGAGCTCTGCTCACACACTCTGTTTCCGTTTGAGGAGACAGGCCAGGCCTGAGACATGCTGCAGAGGCTGGGCAGTGTGACACTGATGCCAGCCTTCCTTAACCAACCTCAATCTCACCTATCCCATTATCTTGGGCTGTCTTTCAAGAGACATCCTTTGCTACTAACAAAGCAAAAAGAACATTATTTTAAAATGCTGAATAAGAAGAGGTATTTTTCCCATGTAGCTCAATGCAAACAATCCTTTTCAGAGTCTCAACACACAGTCCAGTGCAAGTGGTGTGTCATGAGTTAGAAAGAAAAACTTCTCTAAGCAGGTGAATCGCTGCAGGCTAGTAACCTTGATTTTATTAAATGCAACTGACGGGAGTCAGCATCTACCCAATCTTCACATTACTTTGGATTTAAACCTTCAGAATAAAAAAATCCGATGCGCTTTCTTTGGGATTTGGTGTGTTATCCAATAACAATGGAAACCTACTTTACCAAAAAAAGCAATGCTGTATTTACTTAAATTACAGTCAATCCCACCTCATTTCATCATATAAAATGTTTAACATTTTATTTCTCATTAATAAGACATAAAACATACAGGCTCCTGGGATAATTAATTCTTAGTTTTTTCTTTTCTTTTTCATTAAACAAAGAGGAAAAGTAAGATCATGATGTCTCACAGAATTAATAGAGTTATGTCTGAATGTTTATAGATGATTCTTAATGATTCCCAAAAGCCTATCGACAGCACACATATTTACCAAAAGAACACCATGTCATTTATCACAACGCTTGCTTAATAAAAACTTGCAATTTTATACAACACATCACATTACATTTACTGCAAATTAAATAATGAGTAACAGGATATAGGTTTATTCTTGTTGATATAAACCTACAATAAAAATGGATAAATTCATTAGCTCTTTACTGCTTTTGATAATTAGTCTTACAAATGTCTACTGTAATTTATTCCCCGGTAGGTCTCAAGATGTTCTTTGAAACATAAATTAACTCATGCATTTCACTTGAACTATTTTGTCTGAATTTTTTTTTTTTTTTTTTTTTTTTTTTTTTTGGGGTACGCAGGCCTCTCACTGTCGTGGCCTCTCCTGTTGCGGAGCACAGGCTCCAGACGTGCAGGCTCAGCAGCCATGGCTCACGGGCCCAACCGCTCCGCGGCACGTGGGATCCTCCCGGACCGGGGCACGAACCCGTGTCCCCTGCATTGGCAGGCGGACTCTCAACCACTGCGCCACCAGGGAAGCCCTTGTCTGAATGTTTTGACGGAAAGGAAGTCTGATATGGTTGATTACTTTGAAAAAGAGGCTGATTTGCTTATTAGTTTCATGGTAGAAATTTCTCATTTACTAAGAAAGGCTTATACATAGATCCAAGGTTTTGACAAAAGCGCATGTAGGGCACATTTTTATCAAAAAATGTAGTGTTGGGAAAGGTTTATTGTACTTCAACAATATTTAGATTGTTCTCAACTCTGTTCATTGGGTTAAAAGAGTACCTCTAAGGGAAAAAAATGTAAAATGAATCATCATTTTACAAGTCCTCATAACTATTTTTGGTTTAAGTATGAGAATTTGAGAAAAATTAACTTGGTGATGGGTAATAAATCCTTTGGAAGATCGTTATTTCCAAGTGTTTGTTTTCGCAAAACTGAAGGATGACCCGATGGAATAGCCAGCAGCTACATTTTGGAAGGGAGGGGAAGTTGGCTCCCCAGGGGAGATTTGGCAGTGCCTATAGGCATTTTTGGATGACACAACTGAGCAGATACCACTGACATCTAGTGGAAGAGGCCAGAGATGCTGCTAGAAATCCCGCAATGCATAGGACACTTCCTTAGCCTCCAAGTAATTACCCGGTCCCAAATGTTAACAGCGTCCAAGTTGAGAAACCCTTATATACGGATTTCTAAATAAATTTAAAATGGGGAAAAAACCTCTACTTATCTCATTAAAAGATTCACTTAAAGAAATTTTATTTAATAATTATGAATGTGTATGCTTTAATTAAACAATGTCTGTTTATGTTGCTTTGATTAACTATGTAATAATAATAAATGTAATGATAACACAAACTAGAAAAATATTTTAAACTCTTCAGTCTTATGGTTACAAGACATTTTTTAAAAGTAACGTTTAAAATAACTTATAGTATTGTTTCAGGTAAGTGTCTTAGTCTGTTCAGGCTTCTATAACAAAATACCAGAAACTGGGTGTCTTAGAAAGAACAGAAATTTGTTTCCCACAGTTCTGGAGGCTGCAAGTCCAAGCTCGAAGCACCACAATGGTCAGGCGAGGGCCCTCTTCCTGGCTCATAGCTGAGTCCTCACATGGGAGGGGGGGGGCAGTGAGGGTGCTCTCTGGGGTCTCATCTATAAGGGCTCCACCCACATGACCTGATCACCCCCCCAAAGTTCTATCTCTAAATACCATCATATTGGAGGTTAACATTTCAACACATGAACTGTGGCAGGCTAGGGCACAAACATTCAGACCAAACAGTAAGTAAAACAAGTTATCAATAAAAGATTTTGGAGCATCATATAATATTACTTTAAGATAAAATTCTCTGCAGAAATCAGAATGGAAACTAAAATTCAAGGAAGAAAAGAAATGACGTAAAATTTCATCCTGTTAGGAAAGTGCTTTTTCAGGGTCTTTAATTGCTTATAATAGGTATCAAATTGCTGTAGTGATTAGATTACACTGAGCATGTTTAAAAGAGTGATCTTACAGTTCTGTGTTAAGCTGTCTATAGTGACAGTACGCTGGAAATTTCATTTTTTCTGTCTAGTTAAGACGATGATGTATAATTCTGCATGTAACCAAAGTGGCTAGAAGTTGCGCAGGGTGGCAAGACCCTTTTAGAGAGTATTTAAGCGAGAATGTTTGAAGGCCATGGCTGTACAGATGGCCAATCCAATTCACAAAAAGCAAGGGGGCTCCAGACAGATGAGCAGGATAAACCCCTTCCCAGTCAAAGTCCTCATGCCTTTTCTACTCTTGTAGCCCCAAAGCATTTTGAACAGCAAATTTTGAAATCCAAATATACAGGTATATCTTGGAGATATTGCAGGTTTGGTTCCAGACCATCACAATAAAGCTAATATTGCAATAAAGCGAGTCAAACCGATTTTTTGGTTTCCCAGTGTATTATAAAAGTTCTGTTTATGGGGCAGAGTCAAGATGGTGGTATGGGGGGGCTTCCCTGGTGGCGCATGGTTGAGACTCCGCCTGCCGATGCAGGGGACACGGGTTCGTGCCCCGGTCCGGGAGGATCCCACATGCCGCGGAGCAGCAGAGCCCGTGAGCCATGGCCGCTGAGCCTGCGCGTCCGGAGCCTGTGCTCTGCCACGGGAGAGGCCACATCAGTGAGAGGCCCATGTACCGCAAAAAAAAAAAAAAAAAAAAAAAAAAAAGATGGTGATGTGGGAAGATGCCGAGTTAGCGTCTCCCCACAACTAGGGCGCCTGCTGGCCGCGGGTGGGGGAACCTGATGCCCAAGGAGACGGGAGGAACCCCCAAGTGACCGGTAGGACATGGTGGGGGGTACTGAGGGGGGAGGAGAAGTGGAGGCCAGGTAGGATCAGCGCCCCTGAGGCCAGGGAGATCAGGAAAGGCAGGCGGGAGGGGCCCTGCGGGAGGAGCCCTGCGGGAGGGGCAGGAGAGGAGCGGAGGGTGACTGCCCTGCCCACTTGGCTGGGGACCCTGCTGAGTTTCCAGGCCAGTCCCTTGCCCTCCAGGTCCCTCCATTCCCCCAGCCACATTGGTCCTGGGGGCATAGGAAGGAGGCCAAGGGGAGAACAGGAGAGGAAGGTGGGAGGGGCCCTCCGGGAAGAGAGGAGCGGAGGGCGTTTGCCCCACCCACTGGAGCCCAGGAAGCCTGCCGGGCTCCCAGGTGAGGTCCCCTGCCCTCTGAGACCAGGGGTGGAGGGCATGCCTGGGCCCCTTCTGTTCCTTGAGCCTAAGCCCCACCCCCAACAGTCCCCAGGGCCTTTTCCAGCCCTGTGGGTCCTGAGCATAGGCCCCACCCACTGCCCAAACCTCCTACTTGCTTAGGCCCCGCCCTCCACAGCCAAGGCTTTCTCTCTTTTCCCTCCTACTCTTTTATTTTTACTATTGTGGTACTGATGTACCTTCCGGTTGTTGATTCATCTATATTTTTATTTTCATATTCTTTCTAATGTATCTGTTAGTTTCCTAGTCTAATTTTATTTTTTACTTTGTTATTGCTTTCTCTCTCTCTCTCTCTCTTTTTTTTTTTGCCACCCCACGCAGCTTGTGGGATCTTGGTTCATGAGCTGGGGGTCGGGCCGAAGCTCCTGCAGTGGGACCTCCGTGTCAGAACCACTGGACTAACAGAGAACCTCAGACCCCAGGGAATATTCATCAGAGGGAAGTCTCCCGGAGGTCCTCATCTCAGCATCAAGACCCAGCTCTACCCAACAGCCTAAAAACTCCAGTGTTGGAAGCCTCAGGCCAAACAACCAATAAGACAGGAACACAATCCCACTCATAAAAAAAAAAAAAAAGAGACAGCAAAAAAATATGTCACAGATGAAGGAACAAGGTAAAAACCTACGAGACCAAATAAATGAAGAGGAAATACACAATCTACCTGAAAAAGAGTTCAGAGTAATGAGAGTAAAGATGATCCAGAATCTCAGAAACAGAATGGAGGCACAGATTGAGAAAATACAAGAAAGGTTTAACAAAGATCTAGAAAAACTAAAGAACAAACAAACACAGATGAACAACACAATAACTGAAATGAAAAATACACTAGAAAGAATCAATAACAGAAAGAGGCAGAAGAACGAATAAATGAGCTGGAAGACAAAATGGTGGAAATAACTGTCAAGGGGCAGAATAAAGAAAAAAGAATGAAAAGAAATGAAGACAATCTCAGAGACCTCTGGGACAACACTAAATGCACTAACATTCAAATTATAGGGGTCCCAGAAGAAGAAGAGAAAAAGAAAGGTTCTGAAAAAATATTTGAAGAGATTATAGTTGAAAACTTCCCTAACATGGGAAATAGTCACCCAAGTCCAGGAAGCACAGAGAGTCACATACAGAATAAACCCAAGGGAAAAACACACCAAGACACATATTAGTCAAACTATCAAAAATTAAATTCAAAGAAAAATATTAAAAGCAGCAAGGGAAAAACAAAAAGATAACATACAAAGGAATCCTCATAAGGTTATCAGCTGAGTTTTCAGCAGAAACTCTGCAGGCCAGAAGGGAGTGGCAGGATATACTTAAAGTGATGAAAGAGAAAAACCTACAACCAAGATTACTCTACCCAGCAAGGATCTCATTCAGATTCAACAGAGAAATCAAAAGCTTTTCAGACAAGCAAAAGCTAAGAGAATTCAGCACCACCAAACCAGCTTTACAACAAATGCTAAGGAAACTTCTCTAGGCAGGAAACACAAGAGAAGAAAAAGACTCACAAAAACAAACCCAAAACAATTAAGAAAATGGTAATAGGAACAAACATATTGATAATAACCTTCAATGTAAATGGGTTAAATGCCCTAACCAAAAGACACAGACTGGCTGAATGGATACAAAAACAAGATCCCTATATATGCTGTCTACAAGAGACCCACTTCAGACCTAGGGACACATACAGACTGAAGGTGAGGGGATGGAAAAAGATATTCCATGCAAATGGAAATCAAAAGAAACCTGGAGTAGCAATTCTCATATTAGACAAAATAGACTTTAAAATAAAGACTATTACAAGAGACAAAGGACACTACATAATGATCAAGGGATCACACAAGGAAGAAGATATAACGATTATAAATGTTTATGCACCCAACATAGGAGCACCTCGATACATAAAGCAAATGCTATAACAACCATGAAAGGAGAAATCGACAGTAACACAATAATAGTAGGGGACTTTAACACACCACTTACACCAATGGACAGATCATCCAAACAGAAAAGAAATAAGGAAACACAAACTTCAAATGGCACAATAGACCAGATAGATTTAATTGATATTTATAAAACATTCCACCCAGAAGAGGCAGAATACACTTTCTTCTCAAGTGCACATGGAACATTCTCCAGGATAGATCACAGCTTGGGTCACAAATCAAGTCTCGGAAAATTTAAGAAAACTGAAATCGTATCAAGCATCTTTTCTGACCGCAATACTATGAGATTGGAAATCAGTTACAGGAAAAAAACTATAAAAAACACAAATACATGGAGGCTAAACAGTGTACTACTAAATAACCAAGAGATCACTGAAGAAATCAAAGAAGAAATTTAAAAAATACATAGAAACCAATGACAACAAAAACACGATGAGCCAAAATCTATGGGATGCAGCAAAAGCAGTTCTAAGAGAGAAGCTTAGAGCAATTCAATCTCACCTCAAGAAACAATAAAATCTCAAATAAACAATCTAACCCTACACTTAAAACAACTAGAGAAAGAAGAACAAAGAAAACCCAAAGTCAGAAGAAGGAAAGAAATCATAAAAGCCAGAGCAGAAATAAATGAAATAGAAATGAAGAAAACAATAGCAAAGATCAATAAAAGTAAAAGTGGTTCTTTGAGAAGATAAACAAAGCTGATAAACCCTTAGCCAGACTCATCAAAAAAAATAGGGAGAGGACACAAATCAATAAAATTAGAAATGAAAAAGGGGAAATCACAACTGACATCGCAGAAATACAAAGGATTATAAGAGACTACTACAAAAAACTATATGCCAGTAAAATGGACAACCACGAAAAAATGAACAAATTCTTGGAAAGGTACAACTTTCCAAGACTGAACCAGGAAGTATTAGAAAATATATACAGACCTATCACAAGTAATGAAATTGAAACCCTAACTACAAATCTTCCAACAAGCAGAAGTCCAGGACCAGATGGCTTCACGGGCAAATTCTATCAAACATTTAGAGAAGAGCTAACACCGATCCTTCTCAAACTCTTCCAAAAAATTGCAGAAGGAGAAACACTCACAAATTCATTCTACAAAGCCACCATCACCCTGATACCAAAACCAGACAAAGATGTCACAAAAAAAGAAAATTATAAACCAATATCACTGATGAAAATAGATGCAAAAATCCTGAACAAAATACTAGCAAACAGAATCCAACAACACATTAAAAGGATCATACACCACGATCAAGTGGGACTTATCCCAGGGATGCAAGGATTCTTCATATATGCAACTTAATCAATGTGATACACCACATTAAGGGATAAAACCATATGATCATCTCAATAGATGCAGAAAAAGCTTTCGACAAAATTCAACACCCGTTTATGATAAAAAAAAAAACTCTCCAAAACAAAACAAAACAAAACAAAAAAATCTCTCCAGAAAGTGGGCACAGAGGGAACCTACCTCAACATAATAAAGGCCATATCCAACATACCCACAGCAAACATCATTCTCAATGGTGAAAAACTGAAAGCATTTTCTCTAAGATCAGGAACAAGACAAGGATGTCCACTCTTGCCACTCTTATTCAACATAATTATGGAAGTCCTAGCCATGGCAATCAGAGGAGAAAAAGAAATAAAAGGAATACAAATTGGAAAAGAAGCAGTAAAACTGTCACTGTTTGCAGATGACATAATACTATAAATAGAAAATCCTAAAGATGCCACCAGAAAAGTACTACAGGGCTTCCCTGGTGGCGCAGTGGTTGAGAGTCCGCCTGCCGATGCAGGGGACACGGGTTTGTGCCCCGGTCCGGGAGGATTCCACATGCCGTGGAGCAGCTGGGCCCGTAAGCCATGGCCGCTGAGCCTGCGCGTCCGGAGCCTGTGCTCCGCAACGAGAGAGGCCACGACAGTGAGAGGCCTGTGTACTGCAAAAAAACAAAACAAAAAACAAAAAAACAAAAACAAAAAAAAAGAAAAGTACTACAGCTAATCAATGAATTTGTTAAGGTTTCAGGATACAAAATTAATGCACAGAAATCTCTTGCATTCCTATATACTAACAACGAAAGATCAGAAAGAGAAGTTAAGGAAACAGCCCCATTTACCACTGCAACAAAAAGAAGTAAATACCTAGGAATAAACCTGCCTAAGGAGGCAAAATACTTGTACTCAGAAAACTACAGAACACTGATGAAAGAAATCAGAGATGACATAAACAGATGGAGAGATATACCATGTTCTTAGATTGGAAGAGTCAATATTGTGAAAATGACTACACTACCCAAGGCAATCTACAGATTCAATGCAATCCCTATCAAATTACCAATGGCATTTTTTACAGAACTAGAACAAAAAATCTTAAAATCTGTATGGAGACACAAAAGACCCCAAATAGCCAAAGCAATCTTGAGAAAGAAACACGGAGTTGGAGGAATCAGGCTCCGTGACTTCAAACTATACCACAAAGCTACAGTATTCAAGACAGTAAGGTACTGGCACAAAAACAGAAATATAGATCAATGGTACAGAGATAAACGCACACACATATGGTCACCTAATTTATGATAAAGGAGGCAAGAACATACAATGGAGAAAAGAGAGCCTCTTCAATAAGTGGTTCTGGGAAAACTGGACAGCTACATGTATGTAAAAGAATAAGATTATAACACAACCTAACACCATACACAAAAATAAACTCAGAATGGATTAAAGACCTAAATGTAAGACCAGATAATATAAAACTCTTAGAGGAAAACATAGGAAAAACGCTCTTTGACGTAAACCACAGCAAGATCTTTTTTGACCCACCACCTAGAGTAATGGAAATAAAAACAAAAATACACAAATGGGACTTAATTAAACTTAAAAGCTTTTGCACAGCAAAGGAAACCATAAACAAGACAAAAAGACAACCCTCAGAATGGGAGAAAATATTTGCAAATGAAACAACAGACAAAGGATTAATCTCCAAAATATACAAACAGCTCATGGAGCTCAATATCAAAAGAAAAACAATCCAATTAAAAAATGGGCAGAAGACCTAAATAGACATTTCACCAAGGAAGACATACAGATGGCCAAGAGGCACATGAAAAGATGCTCAACATCACTAACTATTAGAGAAATGCAAATGAAAACTACAATGAGGTATCACCTCACACTGGTCAGAATGGCCATTATCAAAAAATCTAGAAACCATAAATGCTGGAAAGGGTGTGGTGAAAAGGGAACCCTCCTGCACTGTTGGTGGGAATGTAAATTGATGCAACCACTATAGAAAACAGTATGGAGGTTCCTTAAAAAACTAAAAATAAAACTACCATATGGCCCAGCAATCTCACTACTGGGCATATACCCTGAGAAAACCATAAATCAAAAAGAGTCATGTACTACAATGTTCACTGCAGCTCCATTTACAATAGCCGGGACATGGAACCAACCTCAACGTCCACCGACAGATGAATGGATAAAAAAGATGTGGCACATATATACAAGGGAATATTACTCAGCCATAAAAAGAAACGAAATTGAGTTATTTGTAGTGAGATGGATGGACCTAGAGTTTGTCATACAGAGTGAAGTAAGTCAGAAAGAAAAACAAATACCATATGCTAACACATATACATGGAATCTAAAAACAAAAAACAAAAATGGGACTGATGAACCTAGTTGCAAGGCAGGAATAAAGATGCAGACGTAGATAATGGACTTGAGGACACGGGGAGGGGGAAGGGTAAGCTGGGACAAACTGAGAGAGTGGCATGTACTTATATACGCTACCAAATGTAAAATAGACAGCTAGTGGGAAGCAGCCGCATAGCACAGGGAGATCAGCTCTGCGCTTTGCGATGACCTGGGGGGGGGATGGGGAGGGTGGGAGGGAGGCTCAAGAGGGAGGGGATGTGGGGACATATGTATGCATATGGCTGATGCACTTTGGTGTACAAGAGAAACTAACACAGTATTGTGAAGCAATTATACTCCAATAAAGATCTATGTTTAAAAAGTTATGTTTGCACTATATTGTAGTCTATCAAGTGTACAATAGCATTATGTTTAAAAAAACAAACAAAAAACCCCGAGAAACAATGTACATACCTTAAAGTGCTTTATTGCTAAAAAGTGCTGACCATCAATTGACAACACAGGGTTGACCCAAATTTTCAATTTGTAAAATTCAGAGTAACTAGCAGTGCAATAAAGCAATGTAAAGTGCAATAAAATGAGGTACGCCTGTACTAGTCATTCACCCCAACAGCTTCTAAATAATACAGGTAACTTTATCACTTAAATAAAGTTATTGAGATAACTAAGTAATATTTTGATGTAATGAGATCAAGGTAAAAAAACAAAGTCTGCCTTGTCAGACTTAAAGAGTGATTCTCCCGTATGAAGAGAAATGATCACGCAGGTGCTTTGTTGGATTTTAAATTTAAATATTAATTAAGTGAACTTAAATATATATTTATAATCCTCATCCTCTGATGAAGAAGAGCTTTCCCGACTTAGTGAAACCCGGGGGCTGGAAAGGTGGAGATTTATTTCCATTTTTCTCTAAGGCGGTTGAATAACATTTAACAAACGCAACACAAGATGGCAGTGATTTCATCCTTTAATTCCCATCCGTACTCTAGAAAAAGAGGCGGTGTTCCTCCGGTGACAAAAGTGAGGTGGGGAGACTTTAAAATCAGTATTGCCATTAAGTACAGTTGTTTAAATCAGGGAATTCTCTTTATACTTTAGATATGTGACACATTTTCCCCCAGAGTTCACTTAAAAAGTATTTCACAATTACCAATCTTTTTATTTTTTTAATTTATGAAGGCAACACCGTATAGGTAGGTTACCTATATTAATACTGACAGAGAGTAAAAAGGAAAAATAAAGAAAAAAGTAGAAATCGAAATTGCCAAACTAGCACATATCAGCAAATTATCGCTTAATTTAAAGTTTGTTTTTCTTTAAGTAACAAACCATGTAACTTTACCCAAGTCTAATATAATTACATAGATGACTAATACATAGGCGACTATTTGTAGTCATTTGTATATTACATGAAAATTAGACACACACTTAAGAAAGGGTCACAGTGTTTTAATACATATTCCATAATGCTGTATATACTCTGTATATACTCTTTTGATGTCAGAATTCACCTGAAAAAGTTTCTATCCGTAAAGCCAGGCAGACCTCACGGCCTGCTCCTTCCAAGTTGAACGAACTTTACAGCAATAAGAAAAAAATCTCTTGGTGCCTCATTCAACTACTTCCTCTCTGTAAAGAGGTATAGTTTCACCCACCTGGTTCTCAAGAGTGAAAGAGAGAGTCAGTGGGAAATTGCTGAATGGAGCACACATCACATAGCAGGTGCTCATTAAAATCATCATAATAATCATTGATTAGTTATTGCTTGTCATTAGGATCCTCTCTAAAATGCACATGCAGTGTATGAATTCTTCAATAAAAAGGCCAACCCAGGGGAAATCAGGGACTTCTAGCTTCTGAGCCTCTTCTTTCTACACTTTGCTGTCCCAACAAATGCAATATCAAGCCAATTACGCCCTTTTTAGGACCAATTTGCACCCAGGATCTCTCCCCGTCAAGACTGGATTTTATACATTATTATTAACTATTTAATAAACGAGACTATTTCAGCACGTTTATGTTGGTGCTTTTTGTATCTCATTTACTCTGCGAAACAAACTTGCCAATTTTATCCCATCGTGCTCATTCGACAACACAAACACAGAGCAAGTGTTGTGACTTCGGTCACAGGGCAAATAAAGGGTGAATCCCCGAGATTTCGGCAAACCTCTGTCTTTTGGCAATTCCCACAATACTGGCTAACCCTCCACGCTGCCCTTGCACATTTTTTTCTCCTCCTTAGCAGAAACACAGAGGCCAGCGGAGCAGACAAGTCTTGGAGAAGACTGCTGGGAGTTGGGGCTTATCATTGGCAAGTGAGGCTTACTCTGGAACTCGGGCAAAGCCCAGCGCAGCCCAGCCGTCGCGGAGGATGCGCCCCATCCATCGCCCGCTTCCACCCGTTGCCTCTTCTGGCCTTCTCCCCCGTACCCTGGCTCCAAACCTGCATCCCTTAACTCTGCTCAGAGCATATGCTGTTAGTTCTCTCGAGCGAAGCTCCTTAGACTGGGGACTCCCTATTTATTTGCAGCTCTGGCATGGAGCCTGCAGACACTGATCTCTCCTGGTCCTACTGATGATGATGATGATGATGACGATGACGATGATGATGATGATGATGATGATGATGATAGGTTAGGCGTTTCCTCCCTACAGGGTTCCTCCCAACTGCACGCACTAGCTCTGGGGATCATGCATGTCCCACATTGCCCTGGTGATGGCGCTGTGTACATGTGAACCCCCAAACCAGCCTTTCCGGAAGGCACAGCCTGCTTCCCGAGCCTTTGAAACAAATGATATTTTCTATTACTGCAGAGCTCCCAGGAGCCGAATCCCAGCTGCTCTCACCTGAACGCCATCACAGACAAAAGGTCATATTTCATCCCAGTCATCAGACTTTCAAGGATCTGTAGTCAGTAAAACAAAGCAAAGCTGGCTGTTTCCAATACTGGAATCCCAGTACTTCCTCCCACAGGGTGCTGACGGCAGCTTCAAACAAAAAACTAGTCACTTCTCTCCCCGGCCGCCTTGCTCTGATTTTTTTGTGTGTGTGTGTGGTTTCCTGCCCCAGATACGGATGTGGTGTCCTAGTTCACGTCTAGGTTTGGGGATGGACACATGCACATCTGTGACGTGCACGTGACCACACACAGCCATCCTGCGAGGTAGAACGACCCGGTTCCAAGAAGCTTGGTCTGCAGAGACCAGGGGCCTGGCCAGTCGCTTCCACTCGTGCAGTCGGGCACTTCCGCGCACGAGCACACTGGCCGGGCGCAGGGCTCAGCACAAGCACGTGAACACACGCGTGTATACGGTATCCCACGCGGTGCCCACGGAAGCGCGGAGGCCGGGGCGCGTGGCGGGTTTCCTCCAGGCCTGCTCCGCCCGACACTGCCGTTTTCAGCCGCCTTGGCTTTCCTCACATTCTCTTTATTGACGTAAGCCGAAAGGGTTTTTAGAAATAAGCGTCAACTTGTACGCAACTAGAAAGCGAAAATATTTGGGGCTGACTGTAATGTCCTGACACCGTTTTATTTTATCTCTTTAACACTATACAGGTAACCTGGCATTTGGCTGCCTCTTTCACGTTGAATGATGGGAACACCGTCAAACACTGACCTGAAAGTTGTCAAAACGTTTGTGCAAAACTTGTCAAATATTAGATTACGTGACAGGGGTCTCTGTTTCCTTCACGAGTTTTTCCTTATGCCATTAAACTGCCATTTGGACTCAAAAGATTCAATTCAATTTCGCAGAAATATCTGTTTCCTGTCGACCTCACACTCAGCACCACAGAATTAACTTTCTGTTGATAGCACTCCTTGGAGAAAGATGCTATATGAGTATATTGGCCCTGTATTTCCAACAAGACCTCACATCCAGTCTCCGATATAAATAATGCTCTTTGTAAATAAATTATTTCCTGAGTTTGCCATTGTCTAGCCGGCAAATAAATCATTGGCGTGGCGTGTCCAGTGGAAATACTCATGGTCCAAATAGAAGGAAATCTCCCCAGCTTTGCATCTTTGCCAAAAGTTCTCCCTATAACACACACTTTGAGTGGCCTTCACCATATCCACAGATTCCCTGAGATTCCTTCTTATTTTGACTCCTTGATTCCCCAGATGATGACAAAATGGAGAAAAGACACCTTATCATTCAGAAACACTATTAAAAGTAGAGATCATTTTATTATTATCTTTATTATCTTATTTTTTATTATAACAGAAATTCTCAAACCTAGTCCCAAATAGACAGAATGGAGTCATAAACCTCTAGGTATCCATTGCTCAATTTCACCATCAACATTCTTCTAAAGCGCTCTCTATTTTTCCTTTAATGGAGCTTTTTAAAGCAAACCTCAGATGGAAAGACCCACTGTCCATATTTGTCCTGGACCATCCCATAGCACTGAAAGTCCCGTGTCTCAGGAATCCACCTGGTCCTAGGTAAACCAGAATGGTTGACTACCCTCTGAGTCAAAATATCATCATTTACCTAAAACTTCTTCACCCGATAGCTCTAATCCGGGCTTTTAAAAACTCAACCACAATGTCACATCAAAGAAAATTAACAAGTATTCCTAAGTATCATTTAATACCAGCCATCATCATTTGTTTTTTGACTTTTTGCAGAAAGATAACATTTCAGCAGTTAATCTGTTTGCGTCAGGCTTCTTATTGATACGTCACCTCAACTTCTTTCAGCTCCCCAGCACTCTCCTCCTATGTCACTTGTACCGCTCAGGACCTGAGTCCATATTCCTATAAGATGTCCCACAATCTAGAACGTTACACGTTGTGTTCTTGTGGTGATTTTTTACACGCTCCTTTATCACGTGTATTTTTACACAAAGTGCTGTTTATCTCCAGAGACTTGATGAGATTGAGGACTGATTTTTTTGTCGGGGGCGGGGGGAGGCAAGAATACTTCCCTGGTGGAGTTTATTGCATCCCAGCAGGAGGCACTGCTAATAAGGATAAGACTGACATGGGGTTCCGGGGGGGTCACCCTGATGGGACCATTTGAAAGCTCCCATCAACCTTTCACCTCAAGATTTTAGCAGCCACCGATGATCACTACCTTGATGTATGACATCATTAGGGGTAGCAAAGCGTGATGTTCTAATTCTATTATCCCTCCTTTGTTCATTAATGTGCTTCTCTACAAAGAATGGCTTTCCATCATAGACTATCTGAAGGAAAATCCAGATAATCTTGAAGTAAAATTACCTTGAATTAAAATCCTTGAAGTAAAATCCATTCAGAAAAGACAGAATATATGTGTGATATTTTCCTCCCATGTATGATATTTCAGAATAAACAGTTGGAGTCCTAAAGATGATCAATAAAGCTTTTGGGGGAGAGTAGAATAGGGAGAGAAGTGGTATTTTGAATTCTCTGGAGCCTGTACTTTGATTCGTTTTCATACTTCCTTAGCTGCTGAACACATGCAAATGTATCTGCTGCTCTACCATAATTTCCTGAACAGCTGTGCACCGGCAATTCTGCAAAAACCTGTAAACATACGGCACGGTACCTCCCTTCTGCTGTCTCCACCAGGAAACCTTCGCCCATTTCAGGGGCAATCATAAGATGACGACGGAAAGCACAAGGCAACATCGCTAAATCAGTAAAAGATGCCTGCCTACTCCTGTCTCCCAGTTGTTCTCATTCCTGATCTGTGCACATCAACTTCTCAGGTGACCGATTCTCTGTCCACTGCATCTAGCCTAGCAATCACCTAGCCACACTAGGCTTCACAAGTGTCCTCCCCTCTGCGTCCTGTCTCTCTGCTCCTTCAAATCCCACTTCTCACAATCACCTAAGATCTGGCCCGCAGGAGAAGACCATGAACCAGTCTGCACTGAGACCAGCGTCTCTGGCTGCTCAGTACCAACGGACTCTCTTTTCCTAACCCACTCTTCAACTCCAGAATTCAGATTTTCAAAGAAGTCAATCCTTGGGTCCAAAGATTTAATTGCACTTTTCCAAAATGTTTTGAATTATTTAGCCATAAAAAAGAAGGAAATTCTACCATTTGAGCCAACGTGGATGAATCTAGAGTTACGCTACGTGAAATAAGCCAGACAGAGAAGACACATAGGCATCATCTCACTTATATGTGGAAGCTTAAAAAAAAAAATCAAACTCCTAGAAACAGAAGGTTGGGGTTGGGTTTGGGGACACAGGGAAATGTTGGTCAAAGGGTCCAAACTTTCAGTTATAAGATGAATAAGATCTGAGGATCCAATGTATAAAATGGTGACTAGAGTTAATAACCCTGTATTATATCACTGAAGTTTCCTAAAAGAGTAGAACTCAATTGTTCTCACAAAAAAAGAAAGGAAGGAAGGAAGGAAGGAAAGGAGGGAGGATAGGTGATGGATGTGTTTAATTTGATGGGGGAAATTCTTTCACAATGTGTGTGTGTGTGTATAAAATCACACTGTACACCTTTATTATCGTAGAATTTTGTCAATTATACCCCAGTAAAGCTGAAAAAAATGCCTTGAGTTTTCCTCTTTGGGGATTTTGTTCACACTTTTCAGAAGTCCTAGAAGGCCTCCCCCACTTGGAATAATCCAGAGACTTGCAGTCCCTCCTTCCCTGAAAATCTGTCCAATTCACCTTCTTTGCTGTAACAGCCACCTATCTTTGAAACGCCTGTGATTATTATCATCAAATGCCTCATGAAAATGCTTCTACTGTTGTCCTGAACTCTTATTTCCTATAATGTTGTTTAACTCTTTGATGGACTTTAAGTAAGGTTTCCCTACTACATTGTACACAGGGCAAGGATGGTGTGCTGTTTTTAAAAATAATACCCAGCAGGCACAGCATGAATATTTGTATCGATAATAAAATGCTGGTAAATGTTTTATATGAGAATGGAGGCACAGGAGACAGTTCTAGAACATTCTACATATCACTAGTCTGATAAACATTTACACTGCCTATAGATCAGCATATTTCTTTTGAACGATTCTGGTATTTTCTAAACTTCCACTTTCATCTCTACTACAAGAAACTGATGCATTTCTGTGTCAACGATCTGGCTGTTGAATTTTAGGACACACACAGTATTCCAGTATGACCAAATTGCCAAAGAATTTTCATTAGACCACCAGCATGAGCTGAGGTGTGGAGAAACGGTGATTCATACATTCCACACACTGCTAAGACAAGACACGAACTGACATACCCTTGTACGGTCAGGGTGGAAATATATACCAAACCTTAAGACTGATAATACCCTTATTCCCAGCAATTCCACCTCTAGGAAGTAATTCTAAGAAAACAGAGATATATACCCACAAAGACGGATGCACATTGACCCACAACATTGGTATTTTAAAACAGTGAAAACTAGAAATGACCTATAAGTCCAAAAACTGGAAAATAAACCATGATAGACACGTAGCATAGAATAACTATTCAACCACTAAAAATATCTTGTAAAGGAATAGCTATAAAACAAAGTTCACGATTGAGTAAAAATAAATGGTTTAAAAGTAGTCCGCACACATAAAAGGTTAGCTAGGACACCTTGACTCACTAAGAGTGGCTGTCTCTGGATGTGAGCATTATGCATGATTTTTTTTTCTTTTCTTCGTGACCTTTTGAACTGTCCAAATCGTCTGCAATGAACCATAGTATTTTAAAACCCAAACAGTGTTAGCCTGTAAAATATCAATGTCTAAGCTACACGGCAGTTTCGTGATCGCTATCTTTATTTATTTTTAAAATTTTCTTAACATCTTTATTGGAGTGTAATTGCTTTACAATGGTGTGTTCGTTTCTGATTTATAACAAAGTGAATCAGTTATACATATCCACATATCCCCATATCTCCTCCCTCATGATTGTTATTTTTAAATGCATATTGGGTTGGCCAAAAAGTTCGTTTGGGTTTTCCATAGCATCATATGGAAAAACCTGAACGAACTTTTTGGCCAACCCAAATATATAGCTGTGACCCAGAAATTATACTCAGTGTGTACATACACAACAGAATGCGTGTACACATCCACCGAAAACGCACACAGGGAAGGATACTTAGAGCATCTGCAGGTGATGAAACTTGTACAGACCTTGACAGAGGGAATGGTTGCACACTGTTGTGAATGTACAAATAATAAATAAATAAATAACTACTCAGAGCTGTGCCATTTGTAATTGAGAAAAGAAGGGAAATGTGTACCAACAGCAGAATGGATAAATAAACGGTGGTAAAGTTACAACAAGAGACTGCAAGACAGTAATAAGAATCAAGGGACTATTGCTCCATGGAGGTACATGGAAGAATCCCACACACTTAGCACTGAGTGAAAGAAGACAGGCACAAAGAGAACATACAGTATGATGTATGATGTAGGTGAAGTTCAAAACAGACAGAAGTTATTTACAATGTCAAGTCAATTGTACGGTTAGCTGTGGAGAGCGAGATGCTTAGTGACCAGGAGTGAGCATGAGAAAGGGTCTGCGTGGCTGGGAATATTCTGCTCGCTTATCTGAGTGGTGGTTGCCTACGTTCACAGTAGTGAAAATTCACCAAGCTGTAACCTTACAATAGGTGCAGTATCAAAAATACCCTGTTGGGGCTTCCCTGGTGGTGCAGTGGTTGAGAATCTGCCTGTCAATGCAGGGGACACGGGTTCGAGCCCTGGTCTGGGAAGATCCCACATGCCGCGGAGCAACTGGGCCCGTGAGCCACAACTGCTGGGCCTGCGTGTCTGGAGCCTGTGCTCCGCAACAAGAGAGGCCACGACAGTGAGAGGCCCACGCACCGCAATGAAGAGTGGGCCCCGCTCGCCACAACTAGAGAAAGCCCTCGCCAGAAACGAAGACCCAACACAGCCAAAAATAAATAAATAAATAAATTTATATTGAAAAAAGCTATTAAAAAAAAAATACCCTGTTGCTTTTATTTTTTTATCTGGTTCCCTGTAAATTCTCCGGCCCCTAATGACCTTCCCTGTTGCTAAATCCCTTCCTCAATTAATAAGTTAATTCTCTTCCATCAGCTATACATTTGCACTCTTTCTATAATTTCCAGTTTTAGACGTTCATCTGTAATTCAACAACAGCATCACTGAATTCTAGTACATTCTGAACACAGTACTAGGTGATGGGAGGGCAGAGCCAGAAGGAAAACACATACTGAAGAAAGTCTTTAATGTCCATCTAGGCGTGGACTTCGCTCTAAAACATGCACACAAAATTTGTATATAATTGAAAGGGGTCAAAACCCCCCCGAAGATGCTTGTTCAGCCCAGACTAAGGGACTTGCTTTACAGACAATGCTTCAGAAGGGGGAGGTAAAACTTCTCTCATGTTTTTATTAGGTAATAACTTTGCTTTTCTAAAAATTAAATTTGCACCTTATAAAGTCGTTTTTTAAGTCAATTTATGTGGCTATCAAGTTGTATGATTTCCCCCGCAATTTGTATGACATTTTCAAACTTTTTGAAATTCAGTGTTTCTTCTGAAAGGGTGTCTGTCCTATGAAGTATCCCAAATCTCCTTAAGCATATGTGAAGAAGTTCTAAGAACCACATTTCACTGCACTTAGCACATGAATTGGAACTGCTCAAGATAAAACTGATATTGCAATTTAATTTCTCCAAAAATACTTTGGCATATATGTTTTTCATTGGAATAAGATAACATAATAATGATGCTTTTCCACAGCTAAATTAGATAGGCTATTAGAATTTTAAAGTCAGTTTCTAAATGCTTAATACCATGCAGTCAAATATTCTGCTACACAGAAAACAGTCCCTGGTGCTCACACCCTGGTAACCCATGAAGACTTCAAGAATAAAACTTATCATTAATGTGACGAAAGAACAAAACCGTGTGTTAATTTGCAATGCTAATTAAACCATATAAGTTTATATCAATTTCCTTTTTAAAGAAATATAAGGAAACATGTCCTACGTAAATAAATAAAAAGACGACATTCTATTCTTATTGTTATTTAAAATTCCAAAAACCAAACCAAAGACATTACAGCGCTAGCATATGCATTTACTAATTACATATACAAAAATATCTATGACACACACACACAGACGTGTGTGTACCTATATCCCCCTTTTCAAGAAATCTGACGAGCTTCCTCAGACGGCTGACACATCAGCCATCCCTCGCCCTGTGAGAAACACCTTTATGATCTTATCTGAAGTCTACCATTTTCTAGATTTTACTAACTAAATGTTTTATTTTTTATTTTCTTACAGTTTTCTTGTGTCTTAGTATGGCCTTCATGTTACTGAAAACTTTGGAACTTTTTATTTGTTATATTTTCTTCTGCTGCATGGGTACCCCAAATTGCACCCTATCACACATCTTCTAGGCTCCCTAGCAAGAACCACATCTAATCTTATATTCTTTACGACAACTGAGATCTTGATTCTTTCTAGAATTAAATAAATTACATGTCGTTTGATACAGCAATAATGTATCCATCTTCTAGAGGAAAAGGTGCCTTGACTGTCAGTAATTATCTAGGGCTTCTATAATTAATTCTGTAATAAAAATGTGAAATCTTTTTTGCTCTATTTCATGCAAGATCCCTTCTCCAGCCCATTAAAAAACCTCCCATTCATTCGTGGGACAATATTGCATTGGGCTAAGATTTTGGCAAAACTGTAAACAGTATTTTCTCAAAACACTCAAAAAGCAGGAATACAAACATTGGCTGTTCTTCTCACCATAATTAACCTGGGTTTCTGGGGGTGGTATAGATATAGAGGTATTCGAAAGGCAAAAAGATTCTGGAGTAAGAGAGAAACTTCTGTCAGCTTGCACCCCTCCCTCTGCCCCACACCATCAACCACAGGTTACATGGTGTGGCCCTTTCTTTCTTTTTTTAAATTATTATTTATTTATTTATTTTTGGCTGTGTTGGGTCTTCGTTGCTACGCGCAGGTTTTCTCTAGTTGCAGTGAGCAGGGGCTACTCTTTGTTGCGGTGCACGGGCTTCTCATTGCGGTGGCTTCTCTTGTTGCAGAGCACAGGCTTCAGTAGTTGTGGCGAGCGGCCTCAGGAATTGTGGCTCGAGGGCTCTAGAGCTCAGACTCAGTAGCTATGGCGCGTGGGCTTAGCTCCATGTGGGATCTTCCCGGACCAGGGCTCAAACCCGTGTCCCCTGCACTGGCCGGCGATTCTTAACCACTGCACCACCAGGGAAGTCCCTGGTTGTGGTCCTTTCTATCTCCAACATGTTTATCCACACAACGTCTTTGTCCCCCAAAGAGTCCCCACACTCTACTACAGACACTAGTCCTGTCTTGTTTGAATGACATCTGCAGTCTCTAATGGGCTCAGTAAATCTAGGCTCTCCCGTCATGTGATATAAGGGCTTCCTACTCAATAAAAAGGATGAAGCCCTAGGAAACTTTAAATCTGATCATATCCTACAGTTTCTTCCATATTGAGCCATGCCCCTTTGCAAATCTTAGGCTTGAGCTATGTCAGACACCTCACGGATCCCCGGACAAGCCACGCACACTCAGGCGTCCACACCCTTGCTCTTCCTGGAAAGCCACGTCCTTCCTCTCCTCTCGTTGACAGACCTCTCTTCATCTTTCAAATGCATTCCTAACTGGGCATCACTTGATCCCCTGTCCAAAGGCAGAATTAATGCCTCCCTCCTCCCTATTTCTGTTGTTTGTCATTTATAAACCATAATCTTTTATAGTACAGATACGATACTAGTAGGAAGTTAGTTATCCCTCCACACCGGGAGTTCCTCGAGAATAGCATTCATTTGTTTGTTTTTGTGTCAGATACATAACAAGAACACGTTATTCACTCAACCAACCATCCCCTGATGAACCTATGCAATCTTGTGCCCTGATGCAGGGCGTACCAGGGGAACACTATGAACAAGACACAATCCTTGCTTTTAAAGAGCTTCTGGTCCAGTGATTTAGTGGTCCATAAACGTTTACTGAATCATTTAACTAACATTTATATCCTTTTTGCCCAATGGCATGCAGCTAGTTTGAATGATTACAGACAGCCTAGTTCAACTCAATCTTCATCTGAAACATAAGCAGGGTTAAAATTGTTTGGGCACATTTTATACCAGGCTTTAAAACGTGGAGGAGAGGTTGCTTAAGTCGGTGTGATAAGTGAAAAAGGAAAAGTGATCATCAGAGCCAATTCCCCCCTTTTCTCTTTATCCACCTACGGTCAGAGGTGAGGAGATCGCAACCATCTACCCGTCTTCCCTTGGGTGCACGTGGATGACAGCTGGGCACCCTGTGATGCCCCGTCTTGAACAATGATGGCACTGCAGACAGGTTCCGGTTTTGTGAAGTGTGACTCATCTCGTTCTTCTACTGAGACCCATGCACTCGAGCTTCTGACAGCACCTGCCCACCGTGTGCAGCTGGCACTAGGCTCTGCTCTCCACTGGTCTCTCAGAGGCTGGCATGCTCCAGCCAGCTCCCAGCACCTAAGTCCCATTACGCTGTAACCCCAGTACTATTCCCCAGGAAGAGCACAGGAGAATTCCATCCAGGCTCCTTTCCGTCACTCCTATCTGTCTGATGTTGTCAAAGACAGGGGCCTTGGAAATCTCTTTTCTTCACGAAAGGGTCATAGTTTCATTGCTTCACAAGCCCTATCTGACCAGATTCTGATGACCCAAGTTTAGCCTTCTTTATGAATGAACAAGTATCATTTTCATTGTCCGTGATGCTACTCTTCCCAAACCGGGTTGATTCCAACTGGCACTGCTAATAAGAGCCATCCTTGCCTCACTTACGGTCCTCCAGACAATGTTTCATTGTGGGAGAAGAGTTCCAGGTAGCATCAAATGCCCACAGAAATAAATTCTCTCCTCTCCCCTATACACCTCCCTTTAGGGTACAGATGCCTTTATGAAATTTTCAAGGCTCTTCTAAAAACCAGTCCATACTCTGAAAGCATAAGGAGTATAGACTCTACAAGATAGTCATTTTGAAGGTCTGTAAAATGGGTACACACTGTCCATCATAACTCACTTCTGTAATGTAAAGTTTCCCCTTTGGGGATTATATTGATATATCCCTATACTCACATCTTACTCATTTCCACAAAGCATAACCCTGCACACACTATCAGAAGGCCAACAAATACTTAGTAGGCTTTTTGGTCCTTAAAAGAAGAGGCTATTCTTTGGCAAAGGGTGAATAAACTCTCGTCTCTAGAGGCCTGAATTTAATTCACATTCAATCGCTTTGATTAACCACTAAACCCAGCAAATTCAGTTCCGCATTTGAGGCAACCCCCTCAGGCACTACTGGGAAGAAGGACAGAGGTTAGGGGAAGAAGAATGATATTTAAAGTCATAATTGAGACTTGACGCAATACCTAGTCACATTCAATCGCAATGATAAAAAGTTTTAAATCAGCCAAGGGTGCAAGAGGGTGAAAAGAGTTTTGGAATATTAGACCTTTTCCTATTCAAACTAACAGATAGGAAAATGTTGACAGCTGTCTACTCTACACAAAAGAATGGTTGTGATAAGAGTCTGTTGATAAAAAGATGAAACTGACAGTGATGACAATGAGAAAAGAAATCTCAGAGTATTTCTGAGAACACAGAGAAATCAACCCCACGTTACTGCCTTGTTATATTAATCTCCTTGCTCCCCGGGGCAAGACAGCACAGCCAAATCTTCCCTTTGTAAATCTGCAATAAAAACACGTAGTCAGATACGAGAAGAACACAGAAAATCCAGAACGGCATCATTAATATACAATGCAAATTGTCTAAAGAATGAGATCCTGAAAGCAGAGAGAGAGACTTGTTTCAGTGAGGCTCCCTCCTTTGTCATGAGATTACTGCCCTTAGCTTTGAATCTGACCTCAGAACTCTGCCTCAGGTAAAAACAGTCAGATTATTCCACCTTTAAATACTGGGAATGGATTACAGACTTCTAAGAAGTGAGCATTAAA
Source organism: Tursiops truncatus (assembly GCF_011762595.2). Lineage (NCBI taxonomy): Eukaryota > Metazoa > Chordata > Mammalia > Artiodactyla > Delphinidae > Tursiops > Tursiops truncatus. The sequence continues at coordinate 969,039 of NC_133428.1, read as the reverse complement.
AAAAAAAAAAAAATCTTATCTCCGCTTCTCTGTGAGATGCCGTCACACTATTTGTGAAGACAGGAGTGGCTGAAGATAACAGGGTGATGCCTGGCTCTCCTGCTGTGCCAGATGAGGTTAAGGAGGTCTTCTGGCTGTACACTTGCTCCGCGATGGAGGACACTGCTTATTTATAGTTCAGGACACACGATTTGCTGGGTGTCTTACTGTCCATAATTATGTTAGAATTTGGCAAAGAAATGGTTCTTCTACTAATGTATTTTTATATATGGAAGAATCTGATAGATGTCTAAATCGGAGATGATTCATTCTACCATGTATACCTGTAATACACACACACACACACACACACACACACACACACACACACACACACACACACATTAATTGACGGAGTCATTTCACCAGTCATTCTCTACTGGTAAAATAAACACAGTCCTTTAAGATGAGAAAAGATGTTATTTTCTCTCCTGGAAATGTTAGTGCTTTATGACACAGTGATTCAGTTATTTGTCCAAATGTCTATGGCGACACAGAGGGAAACAAGACCCTAATTTTAGCATATCCTCAACCAAGGGCATTAAATAAAGTCAACCTTTACTTGCAAGAAATGAGTACCTCCCATAAATCACGTCAAGAAAGATCGCTGCTCTTCACACAGAAGGAAAGTAGATTAGAGGTTATCAGGGGCTTGGAACAGTGGCTGTGGGAAGTTACTGCTTAATGGGTCAGAGTTTCTGTGTGGGGCAGTGGAAAAGTTTTAGAAGCAGTGGTGATGGGTTGCACAACTGTGTGAATATAATGAATGTCTTTGAATTGGACACTTAAAAATGGCTAAAATGGCCTATTTTACCACAATTAAAAAAAAAAAGAATGACTGTTGCTACACCTGGTCATAATCAAAGTGGACACTTACCCACGCGGGAAGAACAAGTGTTGAACGGTGGATGCATCTGATTCTAGAGGTTTCCTTTCATTTGACCAGTTTGTATGTAAATAGTTGACAACCAAAACTGGACAAAGGAAAATTCTCAGTCTGGAGCATGCCTGCTCTAGACACCAGGATAAAGTAAATTACTTTTCTTGCGGTGTTTCCACACGTCTGCCTTCCTACCTCACACCATGGACGTATCATTCCAGCAAACCGTTATATGGGGTATGTATGTCTTTATTTGTGGACTCTGAGTTGCAACGGATGCTCTCTCTCTCTGGTGTTGGGGGTAAAGCCTCATGCGCTAGATAGTAGTGCTAGGTCCTGGCACGACTGCCCTCTAGCCGTGTGATCCAGGGCAAGTATTTCCTTAGAAAATGCTCCTGGAGAAAATGGAACCACTCATTCCAGTGTTCAGGGACATTCTGATCCTTCGAGCTTATGTACTTAAATCACTTGGCACAGGATAGCTACATACTTACTACTTTGCAGAGAACATTCCAAGGCTTTAGAAAGGGTGGTGTCTCAAGAGGGCTAAGAAAAGCAAATGGGGTGGTTCTGACATCACCGTCCTAAGTTTTCCCCAGGAGGGAGAATAGGGAGGCTTCAGAAAGAAGACGACCATGGCTGAGCTTTCTCTATAATGAGCTCAGCTGGCCAAAGAAACTAGTCTAGAGCTCCTCCTTGCCTGTGGGGAGGTGGAATCTACATGACAAACCTTCATTTTTTTCCCACTGCATTTTATATATTGAGGAATAATTTTCATGCAGTAAAACACAAACCTTAATTGTCTAGAGCTCCATCACTTTTACATTTGTAAATAACCATAACCCCCCGCCCAGGTCAAAACAAAGAACATTTTGATCCATCAGAAAGTTTCCTCCTGCCCCTCCCAGTTACTGCCCCATCCTCTCCACCCAGGGTTGGCCCTTGTTCTGCCATCTATCACCCACTAGTCACTGCTGCCTCCTCTCCAACCCCCATGTACACCGGATCATACACTATGTAACTTTTGTGTCCGAATTCCTGCACTCCACAAAATGACTTTGAGATTCAGCCCTGTTGTTGAGTTTCTCTGAGGTTTGTTCTTATGCCTGAGTGGCTCTCCATTGTGTGAATATACCAGGTCTTTGTAAGTTCTCTTGTTGAGGGACATTTGGGTCTTTTCCATTTTGAGGCTATTAGGAGTGAACTTCTGAACATCCTTCATAAGTCTTTCTTTTTTCCACTGAAGTTACATTTACTTTTTTTTTCTTAGACATCAATTTCATACACACCAATGTATTCATGTCAACCCCAATCGCCCAATTCATCACACCACCATCCCCACCCCCCCGCAGCTTCCCCCCTTGATGTCCATACGTTTATTCTCTACGTCTGTGTCTCTATTTCTGCCTTGCAAACCAGTTCATCTGTACCATTTTTCTAGATTCCGCATATATACATTAATATATGATATTTGTTTTTCTCTTTCTGACTTACTTCACTCTGTATGACAGTCTCTAGGTCCAACCACGTCTCTACAAATGAACCAATTTCATTCCTTTTTATGGCTGAGTAATATTCCATTGTATGTATGTGCCACATCTTCTTTATCCATTCGTCTGTCGATGGGCATTTAGGTTGCTTCCATGACCTGGCTATTGTAAATAGTGCTGCAATGAACGTTGGGGCGCATGTGTCTTTTTGAATTATGGTTTTCTCTGGGTATATGCCCAGTACTGGGATTGTTGGGTCGTATGGTAATTCTATTTTTAGTTTTTTAAGGAACCTCCATACTGTTCTCCATAGTGGCTGTATCAATTTAGATTCCCACCAACAGTGCAAGAGGGTTCCCTTTTCTCCACACCCTCTCCAGCATTTGTTGGTTGTAGATTTTCTGATGATGCCCATTCTAACTGGTGTGAGGTGACACCTCATTGTAGTTTTGATTTGCATTTCTCTAATAATTAGTGTTGAGCAGCTTTTTATGTGCTTCTTGGGCACCTGTATGTCTTCCTTGGAGAAATGTCTATTTAGGTCTTCTGCCCATTTTTGCATTGGGTTGTTTGTTTTTTTAATATCGAGCTGCATGAGCTGTTTATATATTCTGGAGATTAATCCTTAGTCCGTTGATTCGTTTGCAAATATTTTCTCCCATTCTGAGGGTTCTTTTCATCTTGTTTATGGTTTCCTTTGCTGTGCAAAAGCTTTTAAGTTTCATTAGGTCCCATTTGTTTATTTTTGTTTTTATTTCCATTACTCTAGGAGGTGGATCAAACAAGATCTTGCTGTGACTCATGTCAAACAGTGTTCTTCCTGTGTTTTCCTCTAAGAGTTTATAGTGTCCAGATTTACATTTAGGTCTGTAATCCATTTTGAGTTTATTTTTGTGTATGGTGTTAGGGAGTGTTCTAATTTCATTCTTTTACATGTAGCTGTCCAGTTTTCCCAGCACCACTTATTGAAGAGACTGTCTTTTCTCCATTATATATCCTTGCCTCCTTTGTCATAGATTAGTTGACCATAGGTGCGTGGGTTTACCTCTGGGCTTTCCATCTTGTTCCATTGATCTATATTTCTGTTTTTGTGCCAGTACCATACTGTCTTCATTACTTTAGCTTTCTGGTATAGTCTGAAGTCAGGGAGTCTGATTCCTCCAGCTCTGTTTTTTTCCCTCAAGACTGCTTTGGCAATTCAGGGTCTTTTGTGTCTCCATACGAATTTAAAGATTTTTTGTTCTAGTTCTGTAAAAAATGCCATTGGTAATCTGATAGGGATTGCATTGAATCTGTAGATTGCTTTGGGTAATACAGTCATTTTCACAATATTGATTCTTCCAATCCAAGAACATGGTATATCTCTCCATCTGTTGGTATCATCTTTAATTTCTTTCAAAAGTGTCTTATAGTTTTCTGCATACAGGTCTTTTGTCTACCTAGGTAAGTTTATTCCTAGGTATTTTATTCTTTTGTTGCAGTGGGAAATGGGAGTGTTTCCTTGATTTCTCTTTCAGATATTTCATCATTAGTGTATAGGAATGCAAGAGATTTCTGTGCATTAATTTTGTATCCTGCAACTTTACCAAATTCATTCATTAGCTCTAGTAGTTTTCTGGTGTCACTTTTAGGATTCTCTATGTATAGTATCATGTCATCTGCAAACAGGGACAGTTTTACTTCTTCTTTTACAACTTGTATTCCTTGTATTTCTTTTTCTTCTCTGATTGCCGAGGCTAGGACTTCCAAAACTATGTTGAATAATAGTGGTAAGAGTGGACATCCTTGTCTTGCTCCTGATCTTAGAGGAAATGCTTTCAGTTTTCCACCATTGAGAATGATGTTTGCTGTGGGTTTGTCGTATATGGCCTTTATTATGTTGAGGTAGGTTCCCTCTATGCCCAGTTTCTGGAGAGTTTTTATCATAAATGGGTGTTGAATTTTGTCAAAAGCTTTTTCTGCATCTATTGAGATGATCATATGGTTTTTATTCTTCAGTTTGTTAATATGGTGTATCACATTGACTGATTTGCATACATTGAAGAATCCTCACATGCCTGGGATAAATCCCACTTGATCGTGGTGTATGATCCTTTTAATGTGTTGTTGGATTCTGTTTGCTAGTATTTTGTTGAGGATTTTTGCATCTATATTCATCAGTGATATTGATCTGTAGTTTTCTTTTTTTGTAGTATCTTTGTCTGGTTTTGGTATCAGGGTGATGGTGGTCTCATAGAATGAGTTGGGAGTGTTCCTTCCTCCACAATTTTTTGGAAGAGTCTGAGAAGGATGGGTGTTAGCTCTTCTCTAAATGTTTGATAGAATTCACCTGTGAAGCCAGCCGGTCCTGGAATTTTGTTTGTTGGAAGATTTTTAATCACAGTTTCAATTTCATTACTTGTGATTGGTCTGTTCATATTTTCTGTTTCTTCCTTGTTCGGTCTTGGAAGGTTATACCTTTCTGAGAATTTGTCCATTTCTTCTAGGCTGTCCATTTTATTGGCATAGAGTTGCTTGTAGTAGTCTCTTAGGATGCTTTGTATTTCTGCAGTGTCTGTTGTAACTTCTCCTTTTTCATTTCTAATTTTATTGAGTTGAGTCCTCTCCCTGTTTTTCTTGATAAGTCTGGCTAATGGTTTATCAATTTTGTTTACCTTATCAAAGAACCAGCTTTTAGTTTTACTGATCTTTGCTATTGTTTTCTTTGTTTCTATTTCATTTATTCCACTCTGATCTTTATGATTTCTTTCCTTCTGCTAACGTTGGGCTTTGTTGGTTCTTCTTCCTCTAGTTCCTTTAGGTGTAAGGTTAGATCAGGTATTTGAGATTTTTCTTGTTTCTTGAGGTAGGCTTGTATAGCTATAAACTTTCCTCTTAGAACTGCTTTTGCTGCATCCCATAGATTTTGGATTGTCGTGTTTTTATTGTCATTTGTCACTAAGTATTTTTTGATTTCTTCAGTGATCTCTTGGTTATTTAGTAATGTAGTGTTTAGCCTCCATATGTTTGTGTTTTTTACATTTTTTCCCCTGTAATTCATTTCCAATCTCATAGCACTGTGGTCAGAAAAGATGCTTGATATGATTTCAATTTTCTTAAATTTACTGAGGCTTGATTTGTGTCCCAAGATGTGATCTATCCTGGAGAATGTTTCGTGTGCACTTGAGAAGAAAGTGTGATCTGCTGTTTTGGATGGAATGTCCTATAAATATCAAGTAAATCTATCTGGTCTATTGTGTCATTTAAAGCTTGTGTTTCCTTATTAATTTTCTGTTTGGATGATCTGTCCATTGGTGTAAGTGAGGTGTTAAAGTCCCCCACTATTAATTGTGTTACTGTCGATTTCCTCTTTTACAGCTGTTAGCAGTTGCCTTATGTATTGAGGTGCTCCTATATTGGGTGCATATATATTTATAATTGTTATATCTTCTTCTTGGATTGATCCCTTGATCATTATGTGGTGTCCTTCCTTGTCTCTTGTAATAGTCTTTATTTTAAAGTCTATTTTGTCTGATATGAGAATTGCTACTCCAGGTTTCTTTTGATTTCCATTTGCATGGAATATCTTTTTCCATCCCTTCACTTTCAGTCTGTATGTGTCCCTAGGTCTGAAGTGGGTCTCTTGTAGACAGCATATATATGGGTCTTGTTTTTGTATCTATTCAACAAGCTTGTGTGTTTTGGTTGGAGTATTTAATCCATTCACGTTTAAGGTAATTATCGATATGTATGTTCCTATGATCATTTTCTTAATTGTTTTGGGTTTGTTTTTGTAGGTCCTTTTCTTCTCTTGTGTTTCCCACTCAAAGAAGTTCCTTTAGCATTTGTTGTAGAGCTGGTTTGGTGGTGCTGAATTCTCTTAGGTTTTGCTTGTCTGTAAATTTTGGTTTCTCCATCGAATCTGAATGAGATCCTTGCTGGGTAGAGTAATCTTGGTTGTAGGTTCTTCTCTTTCATCACTTTAAGTATATCATGCCACTCCCTTCTGGCTTGCAGAGTTTCTGCTGAGAAATCGGCTCGTCACCTTATCGGAGTTCCCTTGTATGTTATTTGTCGTTTTTCTCTTGCTGCTTTCAATAATTTTTCTTTGTCTTTAATTTTTGCCAATTTGATTACTATGTGTCTCGGCGTGTTTCTCCTTGGGTTTATCCTGCATGGGACTCACTGCGCTTCCTAGACTTGTGTGGCTATTTCCGTTCCCATGTTAGGGAAGTTTTCAACTATAATCTCTCCAAATATTTTCTTGGGTCCTTTCTCTCTCTCTTCTCCTTCTGGGACCCCTATAATGCAAATGTTGTTGCGTTTAATGTTGTCCCAGAGGTCTCTTAGGCTGTCTCCGTTTCTTTTCATTCTTTTTTCTTTATTCTGTTCTGCAGCAATGAATTCCACCATTCTGTCTTCCAGGTCACTTATCCGTTCTTCTGCCTCAGTTATTCTGCTATTGATTCCTTCTACTGTAGATTTCATTTCAGTTACTGTATTGTTCATCTCTGTTTGTTTGTTAATTCTTCTAGGTCTTTGTGAAACATTTCTTGCATCTTCTCAATCTTTGCCTCCATTCTTTTTCCGAGGTCCTGGATCATCTTCACTATCATTATTCTGAATTCTTTTCCTGGAAGGTTGCCTATCTCCACTTCATTTAGTTGTTTTTCTGGGGTTTTACCTTGTTCCTTCATCTGGTACATAGCCCTCTACATTTTCATCTTGTCTATCTTTCTGTGAATGTGGTTTTTGTTCCACAGGCTGCAGGACTGTAGTTCTTTTTGCTTCTGCTGTTTGTCCTCTGGTGGATGAGACTATCTAATAGGCTTGTGCTGGCTTCCTGATGGTTGGGACTCAGTCTGCTAGTGTTGGAAGGTCTCCTGCAGAGGCTGGGGGAAGCTGTGGTTCACCACGGGGGGAAGGACACTCCATAATTCTTTTTGTAGACATGAACACTCATTTCTTTTTGCTATCTACCCACAAGTGGAATTTCTGTGTCACATGGAAATTCATTAACTTTATTAGAAACTAGAAGTTTTCCAAAGTGATTGTACCACAGTACATTCCCACCAGCAATGAATAAGGGTAGACCTAACCGACCATATATTAAAGTAAATGTACTTTTAATATTACAATAATGAAGTGTGGAAAATAAAACATCATGGAACTGGCTCAAGAAATCCTTCTTTCTTTCCTTAAAAGTATCTGGAGTTCTTGTAAAGAACCACACACTGTTTTAGGTGTCAGTGTTAAGTGGAGAATAAAAGAAGACAGAACAAAATCCCTGATATCAAAGGGCTTACATTCCATTGAGAGAGAAGAATAAAGAAGGAGAAAATAATAATACATTTTCAGGTATTGCTAAGTGTTAGGAACATGTGGCAGGCTATCAGGACAAAAATAACCACTAAGGGGGCAGAATACAAGCTATCGAGTGTGTAACAAGGAGGCTGTGTCACAGGAGGAGATACTGAACTGTACTATCCTCAACCCTCGTATCCTATGCAGACTTCGTCCTAGCAGCTGGGAGAAAGGGTATTAAATACTTCCAGTACCATGAACCTGAAGACACCAGCAATTTTCTTGCTCTTTGGGATGGAAAGCAGAGATTTCTGATGGGCCTGGTGGGGTTATACACCCAGTCCTGACCTGTGGCCAGTGTGCCGGGCTCCACTAACTGCCAAGTCTCAGCCATATGCCTCCTGCAGGGAAATGGTCCAGACAACATGCGTTACAGCTCTTTCCATGTGGAGTGAGGGAGGATTCCAAAAGGTAGGAGGGATCCTATTATTAGAAGAAACTGGGCGAGGCAGAGAAGTTAATACACCAAGAGTGAATCTGGCTATCGGCAGGGGAAATAAAATCAAGAAATGGAAAAAAAAATCAGGATATACAGTCAGGTGTTAGCAACAAAAGCAGATGCTTATTGAGGGAGATCCATTCAGAATGAGATGGATGGGGCTGGGTCACAGTCCACAATGACCAGACTGAGAATCAAGGAAGCAGTTAGTGGTGGGCGAAATATGACAGAGAGGAGAGAGCTCTCCACTTACTCTCTGCCCCACTCTCCCACACAGACCCTCCCCACGAGGCCATACTATGATATGAAAGAGAAACTTTGTGCATCAGCGTTCTACCTCCTACAGAAAGAACAGTATCAAGCATGCAGTGGGTGCTCAATAAATACTTGTTGAATCATAAATAAATGAGAAGATGTGGTTTTATAAATTTTGTTAAAACAACGTGTTAGGAGCGCAAAGGTCCTGTGGTCATCTCTTAAGATTTGTAGATTAAGGAAGTTTTCTTTTCTCTGCTTCCTCTGCCTACTTAAACCTCAGAAAGAATTTCTGTTTCTAACCTAAATGGACTCTTCATCCTTCCTCACCTTCATGGTCAAGGAGAGTCCGTGACTCTTCCTTTGGGCGTAACAAGCTGTGGGCAAGAGTTTGCAAATTGATAGGAATTCGACTAGTTTACCAATTCCTAGTCTCAACGGAGATTGAATCACAACAAGAAATAAAACCTCAAGATGAGGCTAATGTATGTATAAGATTTATAAGAATATGCCTTTGGACACTTCTTTTCAACCTATAAATGGCAAAAACTTCAGTTGTTGTGTGTGAATTTTTGAATAATTGCTTTGGACAGTGTTTGGAGCGATTTGCCAAGTAAATGGTTCTGATTCCTTACGCATTTGCTGTATAGCCCAAGACGCAATGTAGTATAGCTTTCTTAGGAAAATGAACATAGATTCACTACAATTAATGCCACTGGCAATGATTACAGCTAACTCCGTGAAAGCCATTACTGGTAACTTTACAGGTAATAATTCAATTAATTTGATCTATTATGTATAATGGTTTTACCTTACACGTCCAGAATAGAAAACGATCTTTTGACTTAAAATACGGCTCCATTATTCATGAAACATAGTACTGGAAAGGGGTGATCAATACACTTAATTGATTTGACAACCTTGTTTTGAGTAGAAGTGCCGAATGTTCTTTGACGGGAGGATATGAGAATGAGGTGATTACTTCCAGGACAGATTCAGCCTCGAGTTTTCTGATGCTTGTTCCTGCTTTTGTCATCGTAACAGATTCCAGGTCATTCATTTCGGATAAAAAGTTGCCATGCAGGAACGGTGACTTCTAAGCAGACTTTCTTTGTCGGGTTTTGCTTGCCTTGGAATCAGGCTCTCCTCGGCATTTCTCGCCTCATCTCCCTCCCTCGCTTTATTGAGGTGCAATGTCCCAGGTGTTTAAGGGGAGAAGAAGACATGACGGGGTTTGGGTTAGGCTTCTGAAGATGGCTGCAAGTTTTAATACCTGGACAGGGAGAGAGCCGGCAGGTTTGTGAAACGGCAGCGAGCCTCCTGGGTAGGCGCACAGGGCATGCACGCAAAGTGTAACACAGAGTCCTGACTCCTGTGGTGTGTGTGTGTGTGTGTGTGGAGCTCTGGTTACCTCTTCCTACAGGTGTCACCTCGCACTTCTTTATTCTATGTCTCCCTGAGAGCAAGGATGACGTTCCACTGATGCTGCATCTTCCACTCTAGCCCGGCATGCAATGGGCACACCATGGGCATTCTTAGACTGAATGAACGAAAGTGGAAACCACCCAGGAGGGGATAATGAAGGCTTGTTGGGGGACCTGGACTTGAATCCGATGCAGAGCGCACCCACAACTCTTCCTCTTTCCTACCTGCTTCTCTCTCCCACCTTCTGCAGCAGGATCTTCATCCCCTCCAGCCTACCAGCTACAGGACCTCCCCACTCACCTTCAGCAGATGACCTAAGGCCTGGCTTAGGAAAACCCAAGAGGCCGTCAGTTGCAATCTCTTTATCTTCTTTTTTTTTTCACTTTATCTTCTTGCCTCTAAATTTACCTGCAACTGACACTTCACTTTTATTCTCTTTATAAATATGCTTATTCCCGTGAAACCCTGGTCGCCCAACAGCTGCATCTTCAGCGTCCTGGCTCTGAACGTGGGCTGCCCCCTCTCTCCTGAGCTCCTCGCCTCCCCTCTCCACTGGCTTCTTGTCATCAGCTTTTCAATGTGAGGATGTCTCTCCTACCTTAAAACAAACATTTCCCTGGAGACTCTTCTTCCAATTAAAAGCCACCTTCGCTTTCCCCTTCATCAAAAGGCTGTCTAGGGCCACTATTTTCTGTTTTCATTTCCCTGGGCCTCTCCACCCACCATAGGCAGGCTTCTGCGCCCACCACTAAACCCAAACTTTTTGTTGCTATGGTCAATGGAGGAAGTGTGGTCCTAATTACTCTTGACTTCTTAGGGGTGCTGTACACAGCCCCTTCCTCCAGGCTCCAAGAAGCTGCCCTCTCCCCTTCTTCTTTAGGCTCATTTCACTGTCCGTCCCTTAAACTCAAGCTTGCATTTCTACTGCAAGTGAAACTTGTATGGGGCCTAGAAACCTCTGCCTTTGAAACAGCTCCCAGGAGATTCTTTTATACTTTTATACTTTCAGAGGCTCTGTTATAAGTACTTATATTACTCAGAGACCTGTTCCATGTCTTCAATACACAATTTATAGCAGAAGTTGGTAAACTGCAGCCAAAGGACCGACTCAGGCCCACCACTCATTTTTGTAAATAAAGTTTTATTGGAACACAGCCACACCCACTCTTTGGCATATGGCCTATGGCTGCTTTTGAGCGGCTGCAGCAGAGCTGAAGAGCTGCAACAGAGACCCTATGGTGCACAAAACTTAAAATATTTACTCTCCGGCCTTTTATAGAAAAAGCATGCTAACCCCCAGTTTATGCCAGTCTCCCCAGCTGCCCTCTCAACATTAACAGCCTTTTCATGTGGCCTGTCTGCTACATTGCAGACTCATAAAGCCAACTACGTATTAGGAAGCTGCACGTGAATATGCCACAGACCCTTGAAGCCCAACTGCGTTTCCCATCTTCTTCCTGATTTGCTCCTCCCTCCAGGATGCTATAGCTCAGGAACAAGCGCCACCATCCACCCTATCACCCAACGCGTGAGCACCATTTCCCCCCGTCCTTCACCTCTGTAAGCGTCAACCCTGTGCTCACTCAGCTCCACCATCCCAGGTCCCCAGCTTTGCGTGCAAGCTCATCGCTGAGGTTCGCGCACATGAAGGACTCTGGCTGATGTGCCCAGGCTTTGCACTAAACTAGGGATTTCCCTGTGGTCCACAGTCTGGGTGGGGGCAGTTCAGCCCTGAGCTCTGCGTCTGCCCGAGGATGACTGAACCCGGCTTCCTGGGCCGCCTGGCCTCACTGCCCTGCAGCCCCCAGGCAGCGGGTGGCCCAGTCTGTGGCCCCTCGCTTCCCATGGGGTGTGCAGCCGGGGGGTGGTTTACACCTGGAGAAGCACCCAGAAGCACTAGCCTCCCCTTTGGGCCTCCTTTATATTCCTCCTTTTACTCTGAGCTGTGAGTATTTTTAACCCTGTACATACGGCAGCTCTTCTGACACAGAGGCTATCAATTGTCAGTACCAGCCCTGTAGGATGATTCTCCATGGGTGTTTCTAGACTCAGGCTCTGATGGACCAAATAAAAATGTTTTGTTTTGTTAAAAAAAAAAAAAAAAGGGTCTTTTGGGGAGAATACTGGGGGGACACACGGCAAAGCCACAGTGTCGTGGCCCATTCAGAATAATCACACTTGACACAGGTCTCATTACCCACATCTGTAGGACAGCAGTCAACACCAATGGCGAACCAAGAAGAGTAAAGGGCAGCGGGACCCAGGGCTTGAACCCAGTTTCCTGTATGGAAACGATGGTCCTGCCTGGGGAAGTGGGCAGGGAGCAAATCAGAAGAAACAACCATCCTGAGAAGTCAGGGCTTGAAAAGTGTTGAAAGGAAAGTGCATTTCTAACCGTCGACAGGGGGAAAGAACACACAGGACTGAGATGGTTTAAAGGCACAGAGATACACATCACGTATTCAGGTGCAATAAAGTGGGTGCCAGAATTGATCACCTTTCATCTGAAGAATTCAGGAGTCATAGTTCCCCAAAGCTGGGTATTTTTATCATTGCACCCCTGTTGGGTATGCAATTCTCTTACTGAATCAAAAGTCACGTTATCTACGGAAATACAATAGTCTCTGCTTAAAATTTCTTCACGTGGGAAAAAAGGCCTATTGCACTTTTTAAGCTGCATAATGTAAATACTATCATTTTTGTCCCATAAAATCCCCCTTTTTTCTTTTTTGCGGTACGCGGGCCTCCCACTGCTGTGGCCTCTCCCGTTGCGGAGCACAGGCTCCGGACGCTCAGGCCCAGCGGCCATGGCTCACGGGCCCAGCCGCTCCGCGGCACGTGGGATCTTCCCGGACCGGGGCACGAACCTGTGTACCCTGCATCGGCAGGCGGACTCGCAACCACTGCGCCACCAGGGAAGCCCATAAAATCCCCTTTTACTGCCTCTCAAGATTGGGAAATTGTTGAGAGGCAGAATATTCTTACTTTCGGCCACTTATCCAATCTTACTTCAGCTGGAAATTACAGCTTGTCTTCTGAAATAGCCATTTGCAGAACTGGAGACTCAGTATTCAATATTACTGAGCTTAAATGGTGAAATAGTGGGTTTAAACACGTCTAAACATAGATAAGTTTCCTATAAGTGTGGTAACCATTTATATGAAATCTTCTACTTAAGGAGGTGATATCTGACTCACTCATATTATAATCTGCCCTGTGTAAGACAACGTATGCGGGCAATTTGGGGTTATAAAAGTGCTTTCCTCTTTCTAGCGCACAGTCATGTAGCTAGGTACGAGGAAATTTACAAGCTGCGTTTCCCTATGGGTCAATTCCTGCCCTTATGGAACAGGCGTTGTATCTTCCATTTTCTGAGGTTCTTACGGAGTCAGAAATTCATTATGCCTCCCATGCAGGGCCATCTGCCACGCCAATACTGAAGGACAAACGAGACAGCTCATTCAAGGAGCGGTATTATCTACAAATGGAAATAATGGTACTCTTTCCAAAACAGCGGCAGAGAGTATTAGATTTTAGAACAGTATGACACACCACTGACCCCAAGAGGAGCTACATTTCTAGGCCAATTCTTTCCTGAAAAGGTAATAAGGGAGTGTTCAATTGTCTGGAAATACGGTCCCCTCTTCCCGAGAACATTATTATTTTCTTGCTACTCCACAAAGTGAATGTTAGGAAGTAACCTGCTCAGGGGCTTTGCTGCCAGACACTTCCACTGTAAACAGGAGGCAGACCTGTCAGTGGCACCCCAGAAACACCAGAGGTAAGGTAACCCGAATTCCGCTCTTTTGTGTCATTGGCACGCATTCCCTCAGTATACAGAAAACTCTACACAGACATACACGCAAGGTGTGTTCAGCGGCGTGCTTCAGAAATGCTCAGCAGTGCTCTCTACCGTAGGACTGAAAGCCTCTCTCCAGCATCTCCCTGCGCTCACGCTGGCCCTGTCTCTGTTCTGCAGGGGCCTTCAGTCTGCCTTGGGGGGTCTAAGAAGACTTCCATTCACGCAGGACACAGTATGGTTTGTCACAGGCAGAATGATGGTCTCCAAAGAATTCCACGTCCTTCTAATCCTGGGAACCTAGGAATACGTTACGTTGCGTGGCAAAAGGGATCTTACAGATGTGTAAAGGACACTGACGGGGGAGGGCACCCTGGGTCGTCCAGGTGGGCTCAAACGAATCGCAGGAGCCCTTCAAAGCAGAGCACCTCTCCCCGCTGGGCTCAGAGAGCTGCAGCAGCAGAACTAAGTCAGAGAGATGAGGCATGAAAAGGACACAACCTGCCATTACTCGCCTGGGAGATGGAAGGGACCGTGAGGCAGGGAAAGAGAGGGGCCTCTAGGAGCTGGGAACCTGACAGCCAACAGGGAATGGGGACCTCGGACCTCAGCATGGAACTCAGTTCTGCCAACAGCTTGAAAGCGGACAGCCCCCAGACCCTTCAGTTAAGAGCTCGGTCCTGCCACTAACACAACCTTGTTAAGTCAACTCTACTCCAATAAAAATTTAAAAAAAAAAGAGTTCAGCCCAGCCATGACTTTGATTTTAGTGAGCCCATGTCAAACTTCTCACCTACAGGACTGTGAGACAATAAATGTGTGTGGTCTGCTAAGTTTGTGATAAATGTTTATGGCAGCCACAAATACCGCTCTCAACAGTGCTTACAAATTCCTTGTACTCCTTTATTTCTAAGACACCATCAGTCGTATATCATAGCAAAAGTCTAATACTGAAGATTTTCAGACAGAAGAAACCTGCTACGTGAAACTGAAGGTAAGATGTGTCTTGGTTTCTGAAACAAAAAATGTAGATGGGGAAAGAAGATAAAATATTTCCTTATCTTTGAGTTGAGGAAATACAGTATTTATTTGTTGGTGTTATTTAGGAAGTATCCAACTTTAAAGAAGAACTTCAGGGACTTCCCTGGCAGTCCAGGGGCTGACTCCGCGCTTCCACTGCAGGGGGCGCGGGTTCCATCCCTGGTCGGGGAACTAAGATCCTGCGTGCCGCATGGCGCAGCCGTAAAAAAAAAGAAAAGAAAAAAAAAAAAAGAAAGGAAGGGAAAACCAGCTCTCCTGTTCCCCTTGAGGCATGTTTCAACACGCATTCACATGCGGGTCCCCAGAAATGTCTCCCCTTTGAAATGCAGATGTAATCAAGAAGGCGATGAACACTGGTCTCCTACCCTCTGTGTGCACGGCTGTTAAACGTTCAGGGCCCAGTTCGGTTTATGACTGCTCAGCTCACTCCATAGTAATTTCCTTACACACAGAAATAACGTGTGTGGCCTAAAACAGAGGGAACACATTCTAAAAAACTTCAAGTCTATTGAAAGTAATGACCTTTTTGGGATAAGAAGTAGTTCTCAAAATTAAAGTGTATAATTATCTGAGACTGGCACAATAGCTTTTTTTGTTTTTGGTATAAATACACTGGTTATGGTTCTGGTGTAAAATGAAGTATATAATTTATCTACTCATTCTAGCAAGAGTTGCCAGGAACCACTTCTTTCTCAAAGCCAGATCTTCTTCAACTGGAGTTTGAAATATCAATTGTTACTATAAGCTGGTAAAGTTTTATTTTAGTTTGATTTTCTAAGAAATATAGAAACTTGGCTGAATTCTATACCCTCCACCGACATATGCCAAACATATACTAGGTCAAAATAAGCATAAGGTAAACAATTATTGCAACTTCTGAAGCCAGGAAACTCTTCTGAAGATAAACAAACAATTGCATTTTCTGAGACGATTAAGCAATACTGGTTGAGTTATTAAATTTCATCCTCCAAAGTGACATCTGATGACACAAAATCCATAAAGATTTCTGAGCTGGTCATTGCATGGATCCTGGCTTACAAGGTGTGTGCGTGTGTGTGTGTGTGTGTGTAATTGTTTAGTGCGTGTGCTTTACAGGAACCTGCATAAGTTGCATGGCGGAAAATGTGAGGAAAATGAAGGAAGGGCTTTACCTTCTATTGCAAGCAAAGCTTGAAGTGAGTCAGGTTTTAGATTATGCAATATGGTTTCAAGAACACATTCTGAAGGGCTCCTGTGAATAATGGGAGTTCAGATGGTGCTTCCATATATGCTTTTTCCCCCCCATAAATAAGAAAAACGAAGAGGAATAGGCTTTTCTGTCGGTTTCAGAAAGCAGCCCAATTTGAAGTCACCTCATTTATATTAAATAACCGAATGTGGGTCATTTAACAGAGTGTGGAGCAGTATAAATGACAGAGTTCTGGAAAATGTTTGCCCTCACCAATAATAGGTCTGGTCGTAGAGAATGGACCTGAGGACACAGGGACGGGAAAGGGTAAGCCAGGACGAAGTGAGAGAGTGGCATGGACATATATACACTACCAAATGTGAAACAGATAGCTAGTGGGAAGCAGCCGCATAGCACAGGGAGATCAGCTCGGTGCTTTGTGACCACCCAGAGGGCTGGGATAGGGAGGGTGGGAGGGAGACGCAAGAGGGAGGAGATATGGGGATATATGTATGTGTATAGCTGATTCACTTTGTTATACAGCAGAAACTAACACACCATTGTAAAGCAATTATACTCCAATAAAGATGTTAAAAAAAACCATATTTGATGACTGGAACAAAAATTGTAGCGCCGTCTGATTCCCAAGACAATAATATTTTTAAATAGGGAAGACAAAGAGACTTAAATAAGAGTGAGGTTTCCACACTTCACTTAAAGTGCTAAAACGCTATTACATTAGACTGTATAATTCGTAGATTGATAGATATATAGATAAGTAGATATAGCAGTACTCAGAACAAGCACTACCAAAAACATACAAAGAGATGCACTTAAAAGCACTAAATCCAGATGGAATCCTAAAATATGTTCAAAATCATGCAGGAAGGTAAGAAAAGAGAACCAGAGAAATGAGACTGGAGGAAACAAATAGAAAACAAATAATAAATGGCAACCTTAAATGTTAACATATCCATAATTATCGTAAATGTAATCGATCTAAATAGATCAGTAAAAAGTGGATTAAAAAATGTGACCCAACCATACGGTGCTTATAGGAAACCCACTTCCAATTCAATGACATATGGCTATTGAAAGTAAAAGAAAGAAAACAAGGAAGATTTCCCTCACCAATGGGCAGGCAGCACCCAGTTCATTTAACGTCCAAATGGAACAAAAAGGTGGAGGAAGGATGAATTCTCTCTCTGTGTTCTCGAGCTGGGACATCTATATTCTCCTGCTCCTGGACATTGGAGCTCCTGCCTCCAGGGCCTTTAGATTCAGATTTTGGGACTTACACCAGTGTCTCTCCCCAGTTCTTAGGCCTTTGGCCTTGGACTGGGAGCTACACCATGGCTTCCCCGGTTCTTAGGCCTTTGGATGTGGACAGAACTGTACTGCCAGCTTTCCTGGTTCTCAAGCTTGCAGGTGGCATATCTCTGATTCTATAATTGTGTGAGCCAATTCCCATAATAATAAATCTCCTCTTATGTATCTCTATGTATCCTATTAGTTCTGTTTCTCTGGAGAACCTTGACTAATTCCTTTTTAAGGATAAAGACAACTTTATCTCTAAACTACTGTGCCTAATACCTAGGAGATGCTCAACAGTTTTTTACGGAAGACAGCAAGAAGAAGAGAAGGGAAGAATGGTGACCGAATTTTGTATGAATGGGGACCCTGAGCTTATGGGTCATTTGACGATGCTACCTTCCTGTGGTCTAGGCTAGAATCCAGGACTAGGGGCGTTGTGCCAGCTGGTTAATAGAGTAGATAGCTGGAGCTGAGAGGGAGTCCTGTGAGCTAATTTGCAATTCTGAAGTCCATGATGATCGGAGGTTCACTTGCAGATGAGAAGAGGACGTGTCTGACCCTGACAGTTCACCTAACATAAAGATGAAAATCCCCACCGGGAGAGTGAAGCCTCGGTCATTCACTGGGGCATGTGAGTGCGTGTTAGAGTTGAGAATGTGGACCTGGAATTTACTGAAAGGAACAGTTAAAGGAGGAGAGGGTTCAGGAGCCAAAGGGCAAAATAAAGCATATCTGGGAAGGGATTCAGAGTGCCCCGAGGAATGCTGCTCTAGTTTCTGTTCAATCTCTGCTGTGAAAATTTTATCCTCTTTTTGATTCCTCTCTCTCTTTATTGTCTAGCTTCAAGAACTAGTCGCTGGAACCTTAGGTCTCATCTCTGTGACGAACTCCTCTCCTTAAAAGTGCTTCTGTGTTGAATACAGTTACCTTTTTCTCTAATGGATAAAATCTTTCTTTTTCTTCAGGTGCTCATTTTATTAACGTCGCCTGCAATTTCTAATGTAGAATCCATCATTCTTTCCTGTATATATATATATTACAGGTTATATGAAATAGTATCAAAATTACCATATATTATATATCCAGCTGAATACTTATGTTTCCCCTGGTAGTCAATAAATTCTTTAGTCTCATAAAAAATAATAATAATAATAGGTCTGGTTACTCAGGCATTCCCCAAAGAGTACCCAGTGGTTCATTTTCCAAATGCTCCAAGCTGTCTTTTTAGAGTCCCTTTTTCTGACTCTCCATTGTCCTTGCTCTGAAGGACCAGCATCTTTACAATATGTGCTCTTACCCCTCCCCTGTACCTTTAAGATGAAGACACCTGAACACCTGTGGGTGGGAAGGAGGAGAATTCCTAGGCCTTTCAGAGCCTCTGAGGAAGAGCCGCAGGTACTGGGTGCTGGCGGCAAAACCGGAAATAGGACGATGAAGGGGACCCATCCAGTACCAATGCCAGTGCTTATACCTCTTCTGGACATGCTCTCCGCCCACTTCAGGACACGACCCCGGGGACTGGATAGATACCCACGGCCACAGCTGGAGCTCCAACTCTAGACTCATCCCAACTGGCCCCAAAACCCTTCCTCTGGAGTTCCACTGCCGCATCTTCACTGGGTTCAAACCCTGGCTCTGTCCATTGTTAAATGGGTGAATTCACCTCTTTTGAGTGCAAATTATTTTTCTTGTGTAAAATGTAAATAAGGAGAGTTGCCTTACAGGATTAGAAGGATTAAATTTGATGCTTAGGGGCTTCCCTGGTGGCACAGTGGTTGAGAGTCCGCCTGCCGATGCAGGGGACGCGGGTTTGTGCCCCGGTCCGGGAGGATCCCACATGCCGCGGAGCGGCTGGGCCCACGAGCCATGGCCGCTGAGTCTGCGTGTCCGGAGCCTGTGCTCCGCAACGGGAGAGGCCACAACAGTGAGGGGCCCGCGTACCGCAAAAAAAGAAAAAAAAACCTGACACTTAAGTAAAGTCTTTGGCATACAGGAAATCCTCAATGAGAATTAAAGTCCTTAGGTCTTATTAAAGATCTTAAAGGTATGTAAGATTGCACACCTTCCTCAGTTTCTTTTAGGCCCTTTATCTTCACCAAAAGTAAGATATTGATTCTGAGTTGTAGTCGGGTCTCTCTTGCCATGAGTTAATGCCCATCCCCCGTTCTTCTACTACTAATTCTAATTCTGAATCTGCTTCTCAAACTCTCCTTCTTCAACCTTCTTCAATTCTCCCTTCCCCTTCCCCTGCTTTTCCTCTTCCTTATTCCTTACAGATATATACAGATTCCTCATCGACGACAGGAGGAAGTAAGCTACGTCCAGTCTTCCTGTGCTAAACGCTCCCCTGAATGTCGGAAGAGGCGCCTTGTTCACTGTGGGTGCTTGTGCGTCCGTCATGCACAGCCGACAGCTGGGAGGTATCAAGTCTGGAGCTGAAGAAAGGCGGACGGACTCGAACCCTTGCTTTGCCAAAGTACCAGCTTCTCTGACCCTCATGAACATTTCTGAATGTCAGCCACCCCGTCTGTAACACTTTAACGGCAATGCCAATTTCACAGAGCTGTTGCAAAGTAAGAAGGGTATCATGTGAAAACTTGGCTGACCTACCATATGACATTGATAGATAATGAATCATGGAAGAAATTACAATTATGTCACTGATATATGTCAAACACCTATCATACGCCAGGCAACTGGGGAAGTACTGGCCATATCAAGAAGGCCACCTTCCCTGGATGAGCCTCTGTGATTCTTATTAAGGAAATGTTTTTAGCGTAGTCGCAAAATTCTCTGGAAAATTCCTTTTCTACCAGACAGTAGATGAGACAATAGTCTTTGAATCTTAACCTGGAGACATCAAAGAATATCATTCTTTTCTCTTTTCTTCTGGGGACCCTGAAATAGATTTGTGCCATTAGGTCATTCTCATTATTGTCATCAGCCTATGGGGGGCTTCCCTGGTGGCGCAGTGGTTGAGAGTCCGCCTGCCGATGCAGGGGACGCGGGTTCGTGCCCCGGTCCGGGAAGATCCCACGTGCCGCGGAGCGGCTGGGTCCGTGAGCCATGGCCGCTGAGCCTGCGCGTCCGGAGCCTGTGCTCCGCAACGGGAGAGGCCACAGCAGTGAGAGGCCCGCGTACCGCAAAAAAAACAACAAGTCAGTAGTCTTTATTACTCTAGCAAACTGAATTTCTCAAGCCATCTGACAGTTTAAAATGGCCATGGGGAAGAATCTGACTCTCAAGGAGAATTCATTCGAGCTTATTGTGGCGACTGATTATCAGCGTAAGAGCCGTGCGTCTGTCTACTACAGTAGAGGAGATAATTTAATTAGTCTGTTTTTGTAAATGTTCTGATTTTCATACATTAACTTGTGGCCCACAGCTGATAGAAAAGAAATTAACACTGACTCTTCTTGACTGTGGAATGAATTGGACTTTCCAGGCCAAGAAAATTAATTATAAATGCTCTCTATTTAAGATTGCAAGATTTTTTTAATGATAAATGATGTAACTGTTAGATGGCGAGTATACAAATAGTCATGCGTTGACATTTCAGCTTATTAATTCCAACGTTCACCACTGTGTATAACATTCATCACATTTAATTGCTTGATGAAGGGGAGAAAAAAACCAAATCATTGTTCTCACGGTTCTCCCTGTGATTTTTAGGCAGTAAATTTCTGAAGACACTGAATGCTAATGCACTAAATTTCCGATGACAGCCTCGCGTTTCATTCTGGGCCAAGACCAAAGCAAACAAAAAGAATCTGTGCAAAGTAGGTTAGGGCTACAGAAGCAGAGACTAACTTCTAGGGAATTATGAGTTCGGTGAAATGCGTCCAAGCACCCTGTCATCTGTGTTTTTCCTTCTCTCTTCGACCTGCTTTTTGGTGTGGGTGGCTGAGTACCCAGTGCCTGGAGGCCCCCTTGCAGGATCCCAGGAGGTTCTCCTTCCTAAGAGATGGCCTCCCTCACCAACCACTGCTCCTGTTCTTTGCAGCCGAAGACAACTGTATAGCTTCAAAAGACCCTCTTCCCTGCGACAATACATGCTAGTCATGACTGACGGAGTACGCTTTTTTTTTTAGTAAGTCAGTAATGCTTTCAAATACATTTGTATTTTATTCACCCCAATCTGTGATGGTCAGTTTTATGTGTCAATGGAGTAGGCTACAATTCCCAGTTATCCAGTCAAACACTAATCTACATGTTGCAATGACAGTATTTTGTAGATGTAATTAAAGTCCATAATCAGTTGACGTTAAGTGAGGGAGATTTTCCTGGGTTATCTGAGTTGACCCAGTAATGGAGGCAAGAGAACCAAAATCAGAAAGAGAAAGTGGGACTTCCCTGGTGGTCTAGTGGCTAAGACTCCACGTTCCCAATGCAGGGGGCCCAGGTTTGATCCCTGGTCAAGGAACTAGATCCCACATGCCGCAACTAAGAGTTCACATGCCGCAACTTAAGATCCCACATGCCGCAACTAAGAGTTCACATGCCGCAACTTAAGATCCCACATGCTGCAACTAAGACCTGGGGCAGCAAAAATAAATAAATAAATAAACAAACAAATAAACAGAGAAAGTGATGGCAGAAACAGAGTTTGAAGTGATGCACTTTGATGACAGAGGAAGATGCCAGGAGGCAGGGAATGCAGGTAGCCTCTAGAAGCTAGAAAAGGCTCTGCCCTAGAACCAAGGAACTAGCCCTGCTCACACGGTGGTTTTAGCCCAGTAAGGACCGTTTTGGACTTCTGATCCCCAGCACTGGAAGGTAATACATTTATTTGTTTTAAGCCACCACGTTGGTGGTAATTTGTTATAGCAGCCATAGGAGACTGATACACTACCTAATACATTTGAAAAGTTACTATGCAAATTTAGTGTGAAAATGATTATTTATTCAATCTACACACTTTTAATGCATATATAGCGTCATGTGCTTCCTGCAATAAACCCTGTGGTACCTCTAGAGCCACAGTCCACGGATTGATACGAGCTGTGATCAACCACAAAAGGCAAGGGTGGACCTGAAAACAATTCCCTTCAGTCCTCGCTACACTATGTCCTATGAAGCCTTGGTACAGTCTCATAATCTTTCTCCAGGCAGCCACTTCTAAGTGAGCAAGGTGAAAGCTCTGGCCTACCCCATCAGAGACCTGTATCCTTTTGTCCTCTTATTTTCCATCTGTGATGGGCAGAAGTATAATATGGACGCCAAGATTCCCACCCGCTGGTGCATGCATCCTCCACGACTATGGGCAGAACCACTGAATATGAAGGACATCCCTCCAATGAGCAGGTCCCTAATCAATGAACTTTGAGTTAATCTAAAGGGAGATCATCTGTGCTGGCCTGAGGAAAGTGACAAGCAGCAGCAGCAGATACGGTCCTAATCAAAGAAGAAAGCAAAAGCCATGCTGTGAAGTGCCCACAGGGACCACGTGGCAAGGAGCTGCAGGCAGCTTCTTAAATCCAAAAGCGGCCCTGGCAGATGGCCAGCAAGCGGAGACCTCAAGCAACAGCCGCAAGGAAACCAATTCTGTCAACAGTCCTCCGAACTTAGAAGAGGCCCCTGCGCGAGGATGGAATGTAGCCCAGCCCACACTTTGATTGCTACCTGGTAAGACCAAAGCAGAGGACACACCTCAACTCTGCCTGGATTCATGACTCATGGACACTGGGAAACAGTCATTTGTGTTGCTGTAAGCCACTGAGTTTGTGGTCATTGGTTATGCAGCAAGAGAACATAAGTCCACCACCTTGCAAAAAGCATTCCTCAGTTAGCTATCACTAAACAGGTAAAATTAAACCCTGTTATTTATAGTTTATAACCTTGAGTATGCTCTAGAGCAGGAGAAATGCTTTCTGAATGAAAAGAAGGGGTGGTCTGAGCAGAACAAGAGGTTGGAAGAGTTACTTTTCTACAGAATAAATGTCACTTCCACTCTCTCCACGTAAGCAGACACCTACATGTTCACTTGGATGCTAGACCAGCCCAGGTAGCGAGGAGATACACTAAAGATGTTCCGGACCACTGCTGTCCACTCTGGCTTCCACATCCTGTCATTTCCCATGGCCCTGTGGTCTCTGTCCCTCACTGGACCTTGTGCACGATGACAGACTCACAGAGTCGCCTGTCCTTTGGGAAAGGTAGGTTCCATCGCCCCGAACAGATTTGAAAATCTCTAGAGGCCTGGTCAAAAAGGCAGGACGTGGAACCAGAAGAGCTGGTTTACATCCCGATACACCATTTAATGTCTTCACCTTGCACGGAAAGTAGTTTACTCCCTCTGCACCAGATGTAAGGGTAGTCATACAACATGAGGAGGTTTGTGAAGATCACGGATCAGTTTATCTAAAAGTACGTTGCACGTGGCCTTTCAACCACCAAGTGTTCAATAAAAGTTTATTCCCTTGCTCTGGAAACATGGACCAAATATGATAATTTGTGACATGATGCGATTCATCTCTACCCTGAAAATGCCATTCTTCCACCATTCAGGTTTTCTGTCAGCCAAGAAGAGCGAGTCGTGCCTCTGTGAGCTGCCTGGGGTTAACAGATTAGACATCCCACACCCCACGTGGGGTATGAGCTCCCAGCAAAGAATGGCCTCTACAATTTCCCTCTAGAGAAAAGCACAGATTTCCTCGTAGCAGAGGCACTTTTTTTCACCTCATTAGCAAACCCCACAGACGATGACTTTTTGAGAGTGAGTGCCAAAGAATGAGAGGAATTTGGAGGCAGTAAAGGAGATTGCTCATTCAAACTGCAAACACAGAGAGTGGAATTTCCACTTCAGCTGGAAAATTCTCTCACGCCACACGCCTGAGAAGAGGCAAGCCTATGAAATGCTAATGAAGTGAAGCCCATTCACATGTAAATTTCTAGATATCTCTCCCCAAAATTAAGTTCTTACAAGCGATTTAAAGAGCAATTGCTTTCTGGAGAAACCTGCCTTAATATACATTTTCCAGGAAATAACACCAGTCAGAAGCTTGTTGTAAGCGTAATGCCGCCTATTCAAGTCGCCTCTGGGAGAACTTTGAGAGCGGGAGTTCTTTCCCTTGACTGTTCCCATAACTAATGCACTGCTTCTCTCCAGCAGACAAAACTGTAGTGGGGCCTCTACGTCACTAGGAATGGCGAAGACACAAAGGGTAGTTCTGCCTCGTACCCCGAATCATAACCGTATCACACATTGTCACAATGTTCGTTTCTTTGCCTCTCACTCCAGATAATACACCAGGTGGTAAATCCTAGGAATCATTTAACAGGTTTGGCAAAAATCCTCAAACCAAAATTGTTCTGAAAGCTGGATTTGAAGGAAAACGTGGAGCCAAGGAAGTACAGACCCAGTGCTTGGGGTAGAAGAAAGAGCGGTGAACGAAGCAGAGAGCGAGCTTTAGAGTTCTGTATTACTATGTCTTGAGTGTGTAGCTGAAAAGCCTTCAGAGTGGATACGCAGGAAAACATGATTCCCAGGAAGCCAAAGTCTACGATGAGTGGGAGTTAAGAGAATGCCCAATTGCTTGAAATCAGTTATGTCCACGCCTGGACAAACGATATCGTGGCTACTGGGAAGACATGAAGACAAGAGCACAGAAGTACCATCAAGTAGTTTGAGGATGAGAGAGAGTGGGTGAAATTCCAGACTTCAGGCAGACACCCCAGGTTTCATAAAGGGAATGATGGGTATATTCAACTACCTGTTTTTTAGCATCACACTAAGTCACACTAATTCCTGATTAGATTTTAAACAAATAATGCAAATGTCCTTGATTACTACGCTACTAGAGAGGAAGATCCTTGTAGAACTATCCGCCTATCCAACCATCCAAATGTCCTTGATTACTACACTACTAGAAAGGAAGAACCTTGTAGAACTATCCATCTACCCAACCATCCATCCATTCATTCAGCAACTACTTATGCGGCTACCACCCAAGCCACTTACTATGATAGATACATGGTACGTAAGAGGACTCCAATGCAATCCTTGCTCTAAAGCAGCATTCTGGTTAGAATGTGCTACACCGACTGTGATAAGTAAGGGCTGTTACAGAAAAGCACACAAGTATTTATAAGATTCCAGGTGAGAACATAGTAGAGGGCTTCCATGAATATTAGAAGATCTTCTTTCCCTTTAGGATTCTCTAAAGGAACTGATTTCCAAACAGCAGTCAAAAACACACTGTCTTTAGTGGCCAAGCCAGTGTTCAATATTCCCTAGAGTTCAAGTTTCTGTGGCCAAAGTTGGTTTGGAGAAATGGCCCAGGACTGATGCCCAAGTGTGGCATCCGCAGTCCTCTCTCCTGAGCTGAAGACAAGTCGGACCACTGGGCACAGCCAACCCGACCAGCTCCACCAAGCATGGTGGAGAGACTGAAAGACAGGGCTCGGGCAGCCCACCAACTGACTGGGGTGCTCCTCCGGGTGTCCAGGAGTCTTTTCTGTTTGGGAGCAGCATCTAGAGGAAAGCCTGGCCCTTCCGACGGAACCACGAGGAAAGGGAAAGGAGACGGGAAGAGAAGACGAAGTACAGAGGCTGCCCGCTGGCACAACGCAGGCAGTGCTAAAGCAGGCTTCCCCTCCCTCTCCCCTGCCCCATCCACACCACGCTACTGTGTGCTCACCGCAGACTGCAGCTCTGGGAAGGCCACAGGGCAAGGGGAATCACGACAGCGCATGCACATCTAGCAGCGTGGGCCTCGCTGACTGAAGGGGGCGAGAAGAACAGGCCTTTGGCAGGGCCTGTGAGGAACCAGACTTTCTCATGCACTCCATCAATGCATGTATTACCTGGGGTTCTCCAGAGACACAGAACCAATAAGATAACGCATATATACAACTGTGAGGGCTGGGAAGCTGGAAATGTGTAGGGTAAGCTGGCCGACTGGAGATTCAGGTAGGTATCGATGTTGCAGTCTCTGGTCTTGGGTCTGACGGCTGGAAACTCAGGCAGAATGTCTGCAGCGTCTGGAGGCAAAATTCCTTCTTCTTTGAGAAACCTCCGTCTTTGCTATTAAGACCTCCAACTGATTGGATGAGACCCGCACAACATTGGGGGGGCGGGCAATCTGCTTTAGAGTGGAATGATTGTCAACGTCAATCACATCTAAAACGTACCTCCACAGCAACATCTAGACTAGGGTTTGTCACCAAATACTAGTCAAGTGGACATGTAAAAGTAACCAGCACGGTCCAGTGAGTGAACCACAAACAGAAAGGCAGACCACACCCTAAAACATTTCAGCAGAGCCCCACTTGGTGAGGGCATGTGAGATGATGGAAATTGGGTTAGAGGAGAACACGCTCCTCTCCCTCAGCAGCTCATAATAAAATAACGGGAGCTGGTCAACTAATAGTCACTGAACCAGGCACCATGCTGGGTGCTGTGGGCACAGAAGTGAGCCAGTGGTCCCTGCCCTCCTGGTGCTGACAGGCTAGACCAGGGGTCAGCCAGCTACAAGCCCGTCCGCTCTGCCTCCTGCTCTTGTAAATCAAGTATTACTGGAACACACCACGCCCGTATGTTGACTTACTGTCTGTGGCTGCTTTCACACAACATGGGCCGAGCTGACTAGGCGGCGCACAAAGTCTGCAATATTTACTCTCTGCTTCCGCATAAAACAAATTCGCTCACCCGTGGTGCAGACCTTTGCATAACGGGGTAGCTAAACCTCAGGAACGCCATTCTTTGGTATGGTTGACAGTTACCAAAGTTGGACGTGAATTGCTTCTCAAGAATAAGAAAAGAGAAAATTACCAGAAAACCTTCAAATATGGGAACTTCTGCAAAAGTGTTTATTATCGGAACTGGAAAAAAAGGAGTTAAGATGTTGCCTCTAAAGAAGACATGGTTTCTGTGAAAAAGAGGCAGGAAGCCCACAGGAGAGAACAAGGGAAAATGGAAAGCCTAAGAGAGTGACATGCAGAAACCAGCAGGGACAGCGAGCAAGCCGAGTGACACAGAGTCCACAGGAGAGAACAAGGGAAAATGGAAAGCCTAAGACAGTGACATGCAGAAACCAGCAGGGACAGCGAGCAAGCCGAGTGACACAGGTCACATGGCTTTCAAGGGAGCCAGAATGACAAAGGCAGAATTACAACCCACACTGGATAGCAGAAGATCCAAACTGACACGGAGAAAAGCCCAAATCAAGGACGTACAAAACAAACAAGAGATACTCCAAGAACTCAGAGAAAAAGAACAGAAATAAAAAGCAAACAGAAAAACACGGAAGATAGGAACAAAGATTCCGTGTAAAGGAAGTGATTTTTCTCAAGGAAGCCACCAGAATGATTGCAAAAGCAATGACAACTTATATTAAGTAACTATTATGTTCTCCATGCTGTGGTAAGCACTTTACACCTATCATCACTTTCATCCTTATGACAACCCTTTAAGACACGAACTAATTTATCTCTATTTTTCCAATGAGAAATGTGTCATGGGAAGTGTGTAAATTACCCATAGTTAGCTAGTATATGGCTAAACCAGGAATCAAATCCTGGACTGACTAAATTTAACACCTGGTATTCTATATCCCTAATCAAAGAAACAAACAATGGACATTTCAGTGAAAGAAAAAAAATGATCCTAATTTGTGATGAAAATCATTCACCCTTATTGTGTTCCCTAAGTAATCAAGAGTAGTTCACATGTCCAAATATTTTGTCACTTTTATGCAAAACAAGGAACAAATGTATACATCACCCTAAGAACCAATAACGTGTCGTGCAAAAGCAGCAGATGCAATTTCAGGCTGTACCAATGGGGATATCGTGTCTGGTGGAAAAAAAGGTAATAATATTCTGTGCCTGACAAGCTATATCTAAAATATAGTCCAGTTCTGGGAGCCACTTTTAAGGGACTGAGGAAACGAGCCCTTAAATGGAAGGCAACCCACAGAGCACAACTGCATGAGGTGTTCAGAGGAAGTGTGTAGGGAGGTGCTGACTCACCTAAAGAAGGGAAAAGCAAATGGTGCCGGGGGCAGCGAGCAGGTGCTCGCTCAGGTGCCGTCCGGTGTAGACATTCTGTACCATGGCCGCTCACACTGACGTCTGGCCCGGGCTCCACATTTACAAAGCAAAACGTAATCCTCCTATTCTGTCACACAAACACTGTTCAAATGACTTGTTGAGCAGGAGAAAGGCCTGCTTGAAATATTAGAGGAAATGACAGTTCGTTGTTTGTTTTCTGTTGTTTATGAAACTACCTGGCCTATTTCAATCATTACTGTCACTTGGGAATTATCATTTATAAATGTGGCAGAAAAGAATGATCATAATCTAAAGATAAAGCCACTTTGAATTGCCCCCAGAAACCCTGGAAGGATCTGGGAATGCTTATAAGAGCCAAGTAAAAGGTCAAGCCAATAACAATGAACTCGTAAGAGGGCGGGAGTCGCCAAAAGAAACAAATAAATATGCAGGACACAGTTTCATAATTGTTACCACGCTTGAATTAGTGATACAGAATAATCAGATGAAATACGTTATAAGTTTTGTTCAGGATATGCTGGAATCATATTTTATGAACACCCATCAATGTCAATTATTATTTATTATTGATACCCCACCACCAAATTAAAAAGAAGACAAATGTGTGTGCTCTATTCCACTCTTGGTTCTCTCTTTCATCATAATATTCAGTCACTCCGTAAGTAATTAATGATTCAGCACAACTTGGAAACAGACACTGCAGCCTAAATATCAGATAGTAAAGTTGATACGGGGTGACATTCTCTTATGTTCTCAGGTTGTTTATAAAATTTTGATCACTGGTAAATATTTGATACTTTTTCTAAGATCTACGTTCAAATTCCAAGTAGTCCTATGTGATCATCTGAATCCTTGTTATTCTAATTTTGCAAAAAAAGACTCAACCCCACATAGCCTTCAATTCCAAAGCTTTTGCTTATTTCAATATATGCACCTGATGAGAAACCATTGTAACCAATGGCATCATCTCTGAGAACTCTGGCTCGGGCAGAGAAGTGTGAGCTCCTTCATAAAGTCAATCTTCCCCTTGAAACATGTGAGGCAAAGGTTCCATATATTCACATACCGCATCGTTGACAAAGAGCTTTCATATTCTCACTTAAACCTCACAGAAGTCCTATGCAGTAGCTACTCTTAATTTCCTTATCAGATCTGAGAAAATTGAGGTTTGGACATTTAGTGAATTTTCCAAAGTCTAAGAGCTTTGAAATTGCAAAGCCAGGTGTTCGAAATACTGGCCAGGTCTACTCGACCTGCCCTGCCACCGCTGTGACTGAAGAAAGGGACTGACGATCGGACTCAACACCAATGATGACTTCCCTTCTTCCCAAAGGTGAACAGGGATGTAACACTGAACGTGACCATGGAATGTAAAACATCTTTAATGTGACTTTCATTGGAAGTCTAAATTATCCTGGCGGTCATGAGGAGAGTATGTGATAGACAGGCAGTCTCTGAATATGGGAAGTCTGTCTTAAATGCTTTTGTTCCTTCCTCAGAAGCTGGTAAAGTGCCTTGTGTGAAACAGACATTAGATAATACCTGTGGATGGAATTTGTAGTTGAACCTCTATGTGCAGCATGTGTTAATGATTGACTGCCCTCCTTTAGACTCTGGCTATACAAGGCTCAAGAGAAAAAAAAATCTATTTAATCTGTTTAGCTTAACAAGTGATCAGTGGAATGAAAAAGAATCAAACTGACTGACTGACTATTTTTACCAAGTTACCAAACTGACTTCTCATTTCAGTTAAGCAGCCTGTCTGTCCAACCCAACCATTTGGCTCCCAGGAATGACACAGACGTGAGCTCCTGCTCTGAACATGAGGATTTCATCCAACAGCTCAGCACAGCTTTAGTGCCTGGGGCCAGAAAGGAACAATCTGTTCTCCTTTAGACATTTTGATACGGTAATAAAAAATGTAAACAACGGATTCATCCCCAAACCTTAAAATCATCACTGGAAGTTGAGGGAAATCTAACACCACAAAATTCAAGTCTACGTTCACCAAATTTAAGGCACAAAACCTCATAGAATGATGGAGAAAGTCCACCCAATCAATGGAATTCAGAGCTAAGAATTCAGCCACTAAGTGGCATAATTGCTGTAATTAGTCAAATGGTGTAATTACAGCAAACACATGGTAAGTTGCCACTGAAGCATGTAATTGCAGAGCATAATGGTGTTCTTATGAGTTCTGATAATATAACATGGTCTGGATATATAATAAATACGCATAGCAATATTACGATATTCTTCATTTGTGGATTTTCTCAGTACTTGATCTGGCTTTCTTAAAATTTCTGGGTTTAAATCTCAGTCACACAGGAAACCAAAGTATTTTTTCAATGAAAGGAAAACTGGATATTATCCAACATAATACCCTTGCTGAGAAGGTGGATAGGAAGAGATAAAGGATTTGAAGTTGAGTGTAAAGTCAGTCATTAGAATGACCCTAAACAGAAATTAATGGCTACAATGCAAGATGGTGTTTGTACGAATGTGGTTACTTCACATTTTTCAGAAATTTAATATAATGCTAAAAGACCCATGACAAGGAGAAGATAATGTTGTCAGCATTATGGTTTTTGACATATGTTGTCAGTCTCTGGTTTAACATTCCTAGAAGACAATGCTTTCAAGGCATTTGCACAGTGCTCGTGTGTGTGTCCAAGTTTTGTACCACGTAACAGTGGATTGATAATTATGAGCTGTCTTGAATTCTTTTCAGGTGTAGATTTTGAACAAGTGAAAATATTTTTATTCCATAGAATTTGAGAATGGAAGAATTCTTTGGGAGTTAAGAGAGGCTTAGTTAGAGGGTTCATGAACTCATTTCATGAAAGGTGCTGTGGCTATCGGCGGAGGGTATTTTTCTTGAAAGGGGTTTTCAAAAGGGTCTTCAGTGGATTTGTGAAGCACAAAGGTGCACCTGGGAGATTACATCATCCAGCTTCACTTGGGCTGGAATCTGCTCTACAAATGCCCATCAGATGTTCACTCCACTTGGCTTCACCGTTTGTAGTACGGAGGCTCTAACTAATCTGTGAAGGAGACTGTCCCGTTACCCATCAAAGAGTGCACGTGTTAGAAACTTACCCCAACATGTTGACTGTAATTCTTCCTCATCATAAATTCTACCCTGTGGTCTTCTTCTCTCTTCTAGATGAAAGATGCCTCTAAAGTATTTGAAGACAACGAGCATCTCAAAGCACTTCTCCTCTAGAATAAGCGTCTCTATCGCGAATGGAGAATAAGTGTCTCTATCGCGAAGGAGAATAAGTGTCTCTATTAATGATGCCTCACTGCTGCTTATTCTCTAGTGGGTCGCCAATCCAACAAGATTCTGTTTAGAGTGGGACACGAGTACTTAGACCAGGGGTTGGCAAACATTTTCTGAAAAGGGACAGACAGTAAGTATTTTTGGCTTTGCAAGCCATATGGTCTCTATCACAACCACTCAACTCTGCCACTCTCTGCAAAAGCAGATGTACATAATACATAAATGAATGAGGGTGGCTGTGTTCTAATAAAACCCTATTTTCAAAAACAGCAATCAGGCTAGATTTGATGTGCATGGTCTGCTGATCACTCATCTAGATGAGTCTGAAACAGAAAAGATCCCTGGGAAGCTATGAATGCTCTTCTCTGCATGCTACACTTTTGCTAATCTAGTTTAACTTAAAGCAAACAAACAAACAAAACCCAAAGCATACTGCCCATGCGTATCGAGGGTACGGTTAACAACGCTCCCTAGACTAGCACTGTCTAGCAGAACTTTCTGTGACCATGGAAAACTGTCTGTGCTGTCCAGTATGGTAGCCACTAACCACTTGTGGTTACTGAGCACTTGAAATATGCCTAATGCATATTAACGACCGAATTTTTAATTTAATGCTAATTAACTTATATTTAAATTTAAAGAGCTCTCGAGTGGCTAGCACATTGGACAGAACAGCCGCAGACACTGTCTCCTGTGTGGACGGCTCTTCCACACCACTCTACGCATGAATGCGCTGTACGTGATGGGCTATTAAATTTGCACACAAAGTAGCTCATTATCATCTAAGCAAATATACAGCTTGAAGCGTCACAGAAGTTCAATAAATATTAACGATGATCAGTAAACGGAATCACTACAGATAATGAAACAGCATGACGAAGTGTAAGACATAATTGCAATCAGTTTTGCTTTTATTTTTCTTTATTTTTTAAAAATTTTATTTATTTATTTATTTGCTGTACGCGGGCCTCTCACCGTTGTGGCCTCTCCCGCTGCGGAGCACAGGCTCCGGACGCGCAGGCTCAGCGGCCATGGCTCACGGGCCCAGCCGCTCCGCGGCATGTGGGATCTTCCCGGGCCGGGGCGCGAACCCGCGTCCCCTGCCTCGGCAGGCGGACTCTCAACCACTGTGCCACCATGGAAGCCCCAGTTTTGCTTTTATTGACAAAAATTTTCCATGCAACGGGGAGCCATGATCACATAGTGGTAGATTATTTTAATGGATTTTACACTTTAGATATTTATCTGAAGGTAATTCAAGCTTTTTCTATTTGACATGCCCCTGCCGTGAACATATATGGGTTTTACTGTAAAGTGAATTTCCAAGTGTCTTTTTTTTCCTCTTGTACCCAGATGATTCAGATTTGAGCACGCACTGTTTATTGGTTAATTTCAGAGAAAGGGGAAAAGATCACTTCATCCAAATGTTCACCGCGAGAAAGAAATGAACCAGAACACTAAACAACAAAAAATGAAGAACCCCATCCTGCTATAAAGTAAACAAGTTCATGTATTGAGAACTCAATTATTATTCAAAATACACTGCCTTGGGACTTCCCTGGTGGTCCAGTGGGTAAGGCTCTGTGCTCCCAATGCAGGAGGCTCGGGTTGGATCCCTGGTCGGGGAACTAGATCTCGCATGCATGCCGCAACTAAGAGTCTGCATGCCGCAACTAAGAACTGGCACAGCCAAAACAAATAAGTAATAAATAAATAAATATCTTTTAAAAATACATTGTCTTTATTGCATTCTTTCACTTATTTATGCAAGAAAACACTACCCTTAATGTTGCAGACTCAAGAATGAACTGAAACAAACGTAGATACTGCATCAGGGAGCCGGCATCACACGCAGATGACAGACATTATCATCAAGGAACCTCAGAAACAAAGAAACATTTACAAGTTATGCAAACGTGCCGGCACGCTGAGGGCATATGACCAAGGGGCGTGGCATTGCCCAAGAAGGGGTGATATTTGGGTGATGTCTCAAGAATGAGAGCAGAGTAGCAGCAGCTGCCTATCAGTGCGAGGGGGCACCCAGGTGACAAGTGCGGAGGAGACGGAGGGACGCGGAGGCAGGCGGAGTGCGCAGGACTGGGCCTGAGAGCTGGGGCAGGGGTTCTGGACCCCATCCCCAGACAAGTGCGGGGCAAGGGGGGGCACTCAAAGATAAGAGTGCTGAGGATACAGTGGGGAACTGGAGGTGCGGCAGAACTCACGCCGCCGTTTGAAATGAACTCTCTGGCTGCTATGACGACACAGGCTGGCGGGCCCCGTGCCAATGGCGCATCCAGCTTTGATGCTTCTGCCAGCCTTCCAGGGGAGTGATCAGAGCCGAGAAGGAAAGAAGTGAGTGGACCTGACAACTATTCACAGGGTGCAATGGAGAGGGCTTGGGGAAGGGAGGCGAGCAGGTAACGAGGGAGCTGGGGGCACGGCAGGGATGCCCTGTGGTGCGCAACGGAGCCTCCACTGGCTGGGAGAAAAGCCGCGGGGCTCCCGACAGGAGCAGTATGAGGGCTGCAGAGAACACGGTGAGCTGGCCGGCGCAGGGTCAACTAGCGCCCACCGCGGGGGGCGCTGAGTGTACTTCTGGAGTAAAGCAATCTTTCCAGAACAATGATAAAACAAGAGCTTCTTTTTGCTTTAGTGTGTGTGTGTGTGTGTGTTTCAAACACACATTAGGATGCACGATGAATCTCAATAATTCATATGGACCCTTTGGGAGTCTGTTCCATTTGCTGACTGCATATATCTTTGCCCGTGCCTCTCTCCAAGAAGCTACACTGTCTCTGGCTTACAACAATTACCAAGTTCAAGATAAGGGCTGCGTGAATACTTGCTTCCAACTGTGCCTACCAAATACCACCAGCTGAACACCAGCAATGCACCCGCGGGCTTTAGAACCTCTATTGCCGTGGATTAAAAAGGCGCAGACACCTGCACTCCACGGGCTGCGAGTTCTTGCTGACTCATACAGCGTATTTCCAATCACTCCCTCTTCCTGGCCAGATCCCTGTGCTTTCACAATGTGTATTGGTTTCCTAGGGTTGCCATAACAAAACACCACAAACTGGGCAGCTTAGAACAAGAGAAACCGATTGCAGGACACTTCTGGCGGCTAGAAATGGAAAATGTACCTGTCAGCAGGGCCTTGTCCATGTGAAGTTTCTGAGGAGGAATCGTCCCTTGCCTCTCCCTGGTTTCTGGAGGTAGCTGGCCGTCCTTGGCCTTCCCTGACTTGCAGCTGCATCACTCCAATCTCTCCCTCGTTGTTACATGGATCCTCCCTGTGTGTCTCCTTGTCCAGATTTCCCTCTTCAGTTAATACTAGTCATTGCATTAGGGTCCACCCTAACGACCTCATCCTAACACGACGTTATCTGCAAAGAGTGTGTTTCTAAATGAGGTCACACGCATAGATCCGGAGGATTAGGACTCCAACAAATCTTTTGGGGAGACACCATTCAACCCAGGACACCATACGCTGCATTTTCCTAACTGAAGTACGTGCGAATCTTTCTTTTCTACTCTCTTCTCCTGTAAGTCCTGGTATGAAAGGAAGAAAAACACCCAGGCACATTCAGCCAAATCCTGGCTCTCTAGCATTCGCACATGAGTTTACTGGCATCTGACTGTAACCATTATTTCACTATGTGTCTGTTCCCACCCCTGATTTGGAAGTGAGTCTTTGAAGACATATGTTAATAATTAAGACCTCTGTGTCCTTCATTAAATAAGACATATTAGACATAGGTCATACTCTAACTTAGTGCTTAATACCTGTCACAAAAAGGGACCTCAATAAATGTTTAAGTAAGAGAGAGAGGAGAGAAGGGGAGGGGAGGGGAGGGGAGAGGAGAGGAGGGGAGGGGTGAGGAGATAGTGAGGGAGAGGGAGAGAAGAGAAGAGAGGAGAGGAGAGGAGAGGAGGGGGAGGAGAGGGGAGGGGAGGGAAGGGGGAGGAGAGAGGGAGGGAAGGGGAGGGGAGGGGAGAGGGAGAGGAGAGGAGAGGAGGGGGATGGGAGGGGAGGGGAGAGGGAGAGGAGAGGGGGAGGGGGAGGGGAGGGGAGGAGGAGGGGGAGGGGAGGGGAGGAGGAGGGGGAGGGGAGGGGAGGGGAGGGGGGAGGAGGTGGAGGGGAGGGGAGGGGAAAGGGAGAGGGAGAGGGAGGGGAGATCATGAGGGAGAGAGAGAGGAGAGGAGGGGGAGGGGAGGGGGGAAAGGAGGGGGGGAGGGGAAGGGGGGAGGAGAGAAGGAAAGAGAGATGGAGTGATTTTCTGTTTCATGTTTAGCTTCAGTTTTAACCAGATTAACCTGCCTTTCCCCTTAACCTTTCCTAACGGCCTCCATTAATTCCTCTCTAGCCTTGCAAGGACTGAAACTCATCATCAGACAGTACTGATAAGCCATGAAGGGAGTGACAAAGAAGAATGGTTTAGGTATTAATCTAAGATCAGACAGTTGAACTCTGGGGAGCCCTTCAGGACCTGTGATTCTGTGGATGGCTAATAAAGACGGCTGTGGTGGGAGTTTTCCAGGCTGTTTCCATGGTCA
This sequence comes from Tursiops truncatus, assembly GCF_011762595.2. Taxonomy (NCBI): domain Eukaryota; kingdom Metazoa; phylum Chordata; class Mammalia; order Artiodactyla; family Delphinidae; genus Tursiops; species Tursiops truncatus. Next base: position 932,993 of record NC_133428.1, on the reverse strand, counting down.
GGAATTCTACTTCATTTAGAACAGCATTAGGTGTCACCCCCAAAATATTGTAGTTTAATGTCAATTACCCAAGTATCTTATTGGAAGAATGTCCTCACCTACAGAAAAGGGGTTGTGTTTGAACAGCCTCTATAACCAATCCACTCACTGTATTAGTTCCCTACTGCTGTGTAACAAGAGGGCCACGTAGTTGGCAGCTTACAACAGCAGTTATTACCTCACTGTTTCCTCCTGAGTCTGCAAGCAGGGAGGAAACTTGGGCTGGGGACTCAACTAAGGCTGGCGTGGGGAGGGATCCGCTTCTAAGCTGTCACGGGCCAAATTCGGTTCTGAGAGAGAGGTCCCAGTGTCACGTAATGCAATCATGAAACTAACTTCCCCGCAACCTTGCCATCTTCTATTGGTTAGACGCAAGTTACAAGTCCCACCCACACTCACGGGGAGGGAATTCCACAAGAATGTGAACACCAGGAGCAGGGATCAGCAGTGCTGTCTTAAGCATCTGTTCACTACACTGGCCAACCGAGGCGAGATTTCTCATGAAAACGTGAGTGGCACAGGTTTTTAAGGATACAGTGCTACAAGGATAACACGGCGAATGTCGTGTAAATATCTACACGTCATCATTGATCAATGACTAGCTTAACTCAGATTGAAGTTATGCTCTCTCCATGTCTTCGTTCATCAAATATTCATTAAGCATATATTAGTGAAATAAAGTGAATCTGTACAACTTACAACAAAAAAGGGACCTTCCCTTCCAGAAAGCATTTTTGGCGTAGAACAACTATACTTTCTGGATAAGCATGTTTACAATATCTTTGGAATAACTGACGCACTAACACTAAAGTGAGGCCAGACACGACAGGAGTGCGTGACCTGGGTGCTGCAGGGGCCCTGGAGGCCCTTACAGTGCCCCATACAGCACTGTGGGGCACTGCGGCTTCCTGCTGGCCTGGCGCCCATGTCCTCAGCACCCAGGAGATGAGGCCAAGGTGGCGCGGAAACCGATCCTGAGACTCCTGCATAGCCCTGAGCCCCGAAGGGCAGGAACCTCGGGGAGAAAAGGACGAGGAAAAATGCTCTGAGGAGGCTGAGAACTACGTTTGTCTGACCTGGCTCCAGACGGACGGCAGAAAAGCAGAAAACAGTTCCCCAAAATTCTCAGACCCTAAGTCCTCGCTTACATGCTTCCGGATTTGAAGGCACAGTACAAGTGATGCCTAAAAGACCCGAAGCCAAAACTGTAATAAAAATACCCTGTGTTTCTCTCTACCTGCATTACTGAAGTACATGAAATCCTTGCCTACCGTTCTCTGATGATTCTTGTGTCGTGTGTCTGTGTGTTAAACGACAACCTTTGCTGCTGATGCGGAGAAATGGGATTCCTGTATCTCGATCTTATTTTTGGCAACCTGCTAAGTGTCTTATTCATCCTGATACTTCCTTAGATTCTTTAGTGTTCTCTGTGTAGTTCATCATATCATCTGCAAATACTGGCAGTTCTTCTTTCTTTCCAAATTTTAGGTTTTATTTCTTTTCCTTTTATTTTGTGCTCAGTAGGACTGCTAGTATAATGTGGTATGGAAATGACAACGGGCTGATTACAGAGGCTCTTCTGGAGGATAATCTGAGCTGAGGCCAGAATACTGACCTGATTCCAGGCATGTAAAATCAGAGGGACCAGAGCTCCAAATCAGCTCCAAATCTCCAAGGGAACAGCAAGTGCAAAGGCCCTGAGGTGGGAACACACCTGGAGTGACTGAGCTGTGGCAGAGAGGCTAGTGGGCTGAGTACAGAGGTCAGGCAGGAGAGCTGTAAAAATAAACTGTTGCCCATCAACTCATAAAAACTCTGGAAAACGATGTTGCATTTCAATGCTGCATGCAAGTAGGTACTTGTTAAATGGTTTCTCTTTGTTGTGCTGATCAAAACACCCTTTCTGCTGACTGGTACTAGATGATCCTGGGCGCTGCTTGCCCTAGATCACAGTGATGAGGTTGGCTGTTTGTCACGATGACGACTCTCTTCCACGTTCTGCTCCCTGCTCCCCCCTGCATCACAGGGCACGAGCACTCCATTCTTTTCATGCTTTGCTCCTCACTTGGGTCAACCCCACCAAACAGCACCATCTGAAGACGAAGCTGCTGCTCTCCAAACAAATATCAGTGGTGAATCACTGCTTTGTGTGGGGATCAGAGAAACACCGTATGTGTGGGTTAATACGACAACCTCCCTAGGTAGTTGTTCTTGAAAACAGAACCACACGATAGAAAATATCTGAGCTATATACACTCAGCTCTCTGTATCCACAGACTCTGCATCCTCGGATTCAACCAGCTACAGAGCAAAACTCTTTTTTTAAAAATTCCAGAAATTTCCAAAAATCAAAACTTGAGTTTGCCACGTGCTGGTAACTATTTACATGGTATTTACATTGTATTTACAAGTATTTACACAGTATTTACATTGTATTGGGTATTAGAAGTAATCTAGAGATGATTTAAAGTATATGAGAAGACTGTGCAGGTTGTATGTATGCAAATACTAAGCCATTTTATATTATGGACTTGCACCCTGGGATTTTGGTTTCACCAGGGGTCTTGGAACCAATCCTGCCCCTGGAATACTGTGGGACCACTGTAACAGGTTTAGTTTTGACAGCACCCAAAGAGACAGGTTAATTTTTTCCCTTGCTATGACTCAGACATCCTAGGTGAACATATATCCATGAGGTTGTTCACTGGTGTTAGTTTAGAAAAGGCAGAGAATTGTAGTTCAGGAAAGGGAGCCTTGTTCTCAGTAGCACTCGTCCTATTCTTTTGGACTTTGCATTACATGGTGAGCAGCTTACGCGTGTTCTCTGTCATTTCTCTCTCCTTCCTACACTAGATGTCACTGTGCAGCTCATTATTAAATAGCCTAAGGAAACTCTACATAGAGAAATGGAAACTATAGGGCTTCCCTGGTGGCGCAGTGGTTGAGAGTCTGCCTGCTAATGTAGGGGACACGGGTTCGAGCCCTGGTCTGGGGGGATCCCACATGCCACGGAGCAACTGGGCCCGTGAGCCACAACTACTGAGCCTGTGCGTCTGGAGCCCGTGCTCCGCAACGGGAGAGGCCACAACAGTGAGAGGCCCGCGCAACGCCATGAAGAGTGGCCCCCGCTCGCCACAACTAGAGAAAGCCCTCGCACAGAAACGAAGATCCAACACAGCCAAAAATAAAAATAAATAAATTAAAAGAGAAATGGAAACTCTAAAGGATCCTGAAGGGTGCCTAACAGGGCAGCCTTCTCCTCAACCGGATGACATTCGGCAAGGAGACAGCACGCAGGCTGTGCGTGACTCACCATTAGGGAAATGTTAGGAAGACTTATCAACAACTTACATTTCTTCCTGTCTTTTCCCCATTTGCATACTTGTCAACCTGATACAAAGTGAGACTTTGGGGAATGCAAATAGCCTACTCATGAAATTTAATGATTGCACATATGCTCTATTTTATAACATTGCAAAATACACCATTCCCTTGATGCTTAGAAAACTGTTTCCCCTGAAGACAGCGGAGCTGGAAAAGAGGAAGGACCCAACTCTACAACCTTTGCTTTTATGGCTTCCTGTTTCTGTGGTATCATAGACCTAAAGCTGAAAATGTGTTGAATGTTTTCAGTAGGTAGGGTGACCAACTGTCCTGGTTTGCCCGGGACCGAGGGGGTTTTAAAAACCAAGACGAGTTGGCCGATCTACTAATGATGGACCCGTGAAGATTTGTTTTTTCACGTCATTACAAACCCACTGCCCCATATGAGAATTCCTCTGCACACACACACAACCCTGAGTTCTTATACTTAGGAACCAAGCACAAGACAAGTAATGTTACTCAGCCTACAAGGTTTTTTAAATTCCACCAGAATGACAGGTTTGAGTTGCTAGCTGGCAGTCAGAAGGAAAAAAAAAAAATTTCCAGGACGCTTTCCAGAAGCAGAACTATTTGGCCATGCCCAAAATTTTAACAAGAGTGACTCCAGAAATGGAATGATTTGAACAATCTCTAAAGAGTGCAGTGTAAGAAGTTTCCAGGCTAAGGTAAATATGATGCCATCCTGGCAGAAAGGATGTTCTAGATACGAGGGTTAACTTTTTCTTTAAAAAAAAATGTAAAAAACTAATGAGATGCATGGATCTAAGGTGACAATTCTACAGTGTGCAATGCAGTCTGTATCAGCGACACTGACACAAAGCGATGGTTTTGATGCAGATCTAAAATAAGATTAGATCATCTTTCTGCAGGGAGGTGCAGGTCAAATTGTTCTAACATTGCGTTAGGAGATGATGGTGATGATGATGACACGTACCTCTAATCTCACTCCTTCCTCCTCCCAAATACCTGCGAGGGATGTATCCTTATCTCCACTTTATAGACCAGGAATTCTGGGTGCAAGCCTGCTCAACTCTGCACACGCAAGGTGAGGGGGGCCCGCTTTGAAACTAACCCTCTCTGACGCAGGAAACAGGGCATTTCACCACCTTTCTTCACCGTGTCTAGCGTACCTGCCAGGGCTTTCTCCATCAGGAGCTGGGTCCTGCTCACGGACCCTTACCCGTGGGAGCCACTTAGCTGAGCACTGATTGTAAGGGTCTGGAGGAACTCTTTAGTTCCTAAACTTTAACCTAAACTCTTTAACCTAAACTCACCAGTTTAGGTTAACACTGCTTTCATTTCTCATCGGAAAGCTCTTTCATCTGAGGACTTTGTTTAAAAAAATTAGTTGAAATGAATAGAGGACACAGTGCTTCCTACAGACTTTTTACAGCATATAACCTAAGGATATAGTAATAATGTACACAAATGTCAGCAGAAAGAAATGAAACTGAGGAGAGTTTAACAAACGGATTATTTTCAAAGATGTTGGAGAGGAACGTTGAAGCATAGGGGGCAGGACCACTGACGAGCAGCTGCTACTTCCAGACTTTCAGTGACAATGGATAGACACGGTTACCAGAACCCCGTGGTAGCTGCGTCCCCAGGCTGGCCTCCTGCTTCCCATTAACCTCCTCCCAGAAACAGCATGAGGCCAGCTGGCAGATGCCCATAGCTGTAGTCCACTGGGTCTTCCTCTTAGATTACAGACAGAATGGAGAAGGATGAAGCTGTATGTGACGGGCGGACAAAGTGTACCCACCATAAGCTCTTGCTAGCCACTCCAAGCTGCTCTAAATGACTTCTGTCACTGCAATATCCCTTGAGAGACCTATTTGCTCATTCTTCCTACAAATGCTCCTAGTTCTACACCAAATACACAAATTTCATACAGTATCAACCAGCATTTGGTGTCTCCCCCAAACACCGCCATGCTAATTCAAGCAGATTGAGGAATTTTAGAAAGTCTTAGACTTCTGAATAATACATTTTCAAAGATTCTACTTTGCCTTGCGAACCCAGTTACATAATCTCTTCTGAAAGCGCTCTGTTGGCACCGTGGTATACAGGAGCTTATATAATCCAGTGACTCTAGTCTGGAAAAGACAACTTTGAGGTTAGTGTTTTCTGAAAGATGTTCCCAAGGTTCTCAGTAGCAATTTCCTCCAGAGTTATTTCCAGGCTCCCACTTTACGATTTTCACATTCTTACAGCAGATGAGTTAAAAGTCAACTGCCCACCGGTGTGACAAGCAACAGAGATGAACTCTTCTACTCCCACCCGCTGCTGGGTTCCTCCAGAGCTGCAGAGTCGGCTGAGAAATCACACAACACCAGGCAGGTATGTGCGGGATAAGCAGATCCGTCACCAGGAGGCACACCTCCATAACGACCACAACAACAAATCCGTGACTTCATAAACCTGCTCTCTCCTGTCACTTGGAGAGAAATGCTTCCACTGAGACTGAGGGTGCTTCGACTGAGAGAGATCGGCAAATAACAGATCTGACTTTGGATGTGCACCACAGTTTTTTAAAAAAATACATTTATTTTATTTTTTATTTTTAATTTATTTTTAATTTTTTATTTTTGGCTGCATTGGGTCTTCATTGCTGCATGCAGGCTTTCTCTAGCTGCGGTGAGCGGGCACTACTCTTCAATGTGGTGCGTGGGCTTCTCATTGCGGTAGCTTCTCTTGTTGCAGACCACGGGCTCTAGGATTGCAGGCTTCAGTAGTTTTGGCTCACGGGCTCAGGAGTTGTGGCTCGCATGCTCTAGAGCGCAGGCTCAGTAGTCGTGGTGCACGGGCTTTGTTTCTCCACGGCATGCACGATCTTCCTGGACCAGGGCTCAAACCAGTGTCCCCTGCCTTGGCAGGTGGATTCTTAACCACTGCGCCACCAGGGAAGCCCCTCTCATCACAGTTTTTGTTTTTGTTTTTTTTAACATCTTTATTGGAGTATAACTGCTTTACAGTGGTGTGTTAGTTTCTGCTGTAACAAACTGAATCAGCTATACGTATACATATATCCCCATATCTCCTCCCTCTTGCGTCTCCCTTCTACCCTCCCTTTCCCACCCCTCTAGGTGGACGCAAAGCACTAAGCTGATCTCCCTGTGCTATGCAGCTGCTTCCCACTAGCTATCTATTTGACATTTGGTAGTGTATATATATCCATGCCACTCTCTCACTTCGTCCCAGCTTCCCCTTCCCCCCTCCCCGTGTCCTCAAGTCCATTCTCTATGTCTGCATCTTTATTCCTGTCCTGCCCCTAGATTCTTCAGAACCTTTTCTTTTTTTTTTTTTAGATTCCATATATACGTGTTAGCATATGGTATTTGTTTTTCTCTTTCTGACTTACTTCACTCTGTATGACAGCCTCTAGGTCCATCCACCTCACAACGAATAACTCAATTTCATTTCTTTTTATGGCTGAGTAATGTCCCATGGTATATATGTGCCACATCTTCTTTATCCATTCATCTGTCGATGGACAGTTAGGTTGCTTCTATGTCCTGGCTATTGTAAATAGAGCTGCAATGAACACTGTGGTACATGACTCTTTTTGAATTCTGGTTTTCTCAGGGTATATGCCCACTAGTGGGATTGCTGGGTCATATGATAATTCTATTTTTAGTTTTTTAAGGAACCTCCATACTCTTCTCCATAGTGACTGTATCAATTTACATTCCCACCAAGAGTGCAAGAGGGTTCCCTTTTCTCCACACCCTCTCCAGCATTTCTTGTTTGTAGATTTTTTGACGATGGCCATTCTGACTGGTGTGAGGTGATACCTCATTGTAGTTTTGATTTGCATTTCTCTAATGATTAATGATGTTGAGCATCTTTTCATGTGTTTGTTGGCAGTGTGTATATCTTCTTTGGAGAAATGTCTATTGAGGTCTTCTGCCCATTTTTGGATTGGGTTGTTTGTTTTTTTGATATTGAGCTGCTTGCATATGTTGGAGATTAATCCTTTGTCAGTTGCTTCGTTTACAAATACTTCCTCTCATTCTGAAGGTTGTCTTTTCGTCTTGTTTATGGTTTCCTTTGCTGTGCAAAAGCTTTTAAGTTTCATTAGGTCCCGTTTGTTTATTCTTGTTTTTATTTCCATTTCTATAGGAGGTGAGTTAAAAAGGACCTTGCTGTGATTTATGTCAGAGAGGGTTCTGCCTATGATTTCCTGTAAGAGTTTTATAGTGTCTGGCCTTTCATTTAGGTCTTTAATCCATTTTGAGTTTATTTTTGTTTATGGTGCTAGGGAGTGTTTTAATTTCATTCTTTTACATGTAGCACCAGTTTTCCCAACACCACTTATTGAAGAGGCTGTCTTTTTTCCAACGTATATTCTTGCCTCCTTTGTCACAGATTAGTTGACCATATGTGTGTGGGTTTATCCCTGGGTTTTCTATCCTGTTCCATTGATCTATCTTTCTGTTTTTGGGCCAGTACCATACTGTCTTGATTACTGTAGCTTTGTAGTATAGTCTGAGGTCAGGGAGCCTGATTCCTCCAGCTCCGTTTTTCTTTCTCAAGATTGCTTTGGCTATTCGGGGTCTTTTGTATTTCCATACAAATTGTGAAATTTTTTGTTCTAGTCTGTGAAAAATGCCATTGGTAGTTTGCTAGGGATTGCATTGAATCTGTAGATTGCTTTGGGTAGTATAGTCATTTTCACAATGTTGATTCTTCCAATCCAAGAACATGGTATATCTCTCCATTTGTCTATATCATCTCTAACTTCTTCCATCAGTGTCTTGTAGTTTTCTGCATACAAGTCTTTTGTCTCCTTAGGTAGGTTTATTCCTAGGTATTTTATTCTTTTTGTTCCAGTGGTAAGTGGGAGTGTTTCCTTAATTTCTCCTTCAGATTTTACATGATTAGTAAGAATAAGAATGCAAGAGATTTCTGTGCATTAATTTTATATCCTGCTACTTTACCAAATTCATTCATTAGCTCTGGTAGTTTTCTGGTAGCATCTTCAGGCTTCTCTATCTCATCACAGTTTTGAATGACACTAAGCTCTGTGTGTGCTTTCTGGCTTCCCAATTAGAAAAACTAAAAAGCTAATGAGTGGAGTGCATTAACAACATGCAGACAGCATTGTGCCACAGTCGGTTCTCCCCTGTGCCAGGAATGAGGGAGTGGAAAGTCCACAGTATAGGTATTGTCCTCCATGTGTAAAGTCAGCATCGTATCCAAGGACACACCACTCGTACCTCTAACTCAGGGAGTGCACGTGACCAGGGTGCCACCGCCACTGCGCGACGGTGCGTGCTGTCTGGCCACATCTCCACCACACCTCTCATAGTGGAGCACAGCGGGGATACTACTGCACAATGCCTCCTCCCAAAGGTGTCTGCATCCTAACCCCTGAACCCCGTGACAGCGTTAGTGCACGTGGCAAAAGGAGCTTTGCAGATGTGATGGAGTTAAGGATCTTGAGACAGGAAGATGATCCTGGATTGTCTGCTGGGCCCAATGTAACCACAAGGATCGTGTTGAGAGGGAGGAAGGACTGACAGGGTGAGAGAGGGAGAAGTGAGGATGAAAGCAGAGATCAGAAGAAGAAAGAAACATTTGAAGATGCCACCCTGTTGACTTTAAAGACAGAAGAATAGAGCCTAGGGCCAAGGAATGTGGGCAGCTGTGTTAGTCAGAATAGGCAAGGAAATGGATTCTCTCCTAGACCCTCCCGAAGGGACACAGCATTGATTTTAGCCCCGTAAGACCCATTTCTGATCTCCAGGATTGTAGGTAATAAATCTGTGTCATTTTAAGCCACCAAGTGTGGTGATTTGTTATAGCAGTGACAGGAAACTAATACAACTTGTTTTCTCAGTCTCACTCGTTTTGCTCCTTTCTATAAGACCCATGACCCTCCTCCTTTTTTTTCTCATTCCTGGATCTTTCTCCCTTGCCTAAAACTCCATGGTCAGGGCCCATCCAGCACAGCTTTGGAAATACTAAGGTATGAATAAGGAATTTAGTAGTTCTTACTTGGCACTATCGTCTGGCTCACAGGCTACTTTCTGGTTGGAAAATCCAATGTGTGTTTGATATCAGAAACCAAATCTTGCCTTCATGCTTCTCCTTTCATTTCTTCTATAAGAGAATGAACCTTCCCCCACACTGTCATCACTGCCAGGAAGAAGGAGGACGTCAGAGAGCCACGGGAAAGGCTGTGCCCCAAAATGAGAAACAGAACGAAAAGGAAAAAATGAGTCACTTAATAATATTGCTCCTGGTATAGAACTATCACCTGCAGTGCACTACTGCCCTGTCAGGAGAAACATAAAGTCTTTATCTAGTCCAGTCAGCGCTTTCAAAACGAGAGTCGTGCATCAGAATCACAGGCAGGGTGTGTCAAAATGCAGGTTACCAGGCCCCACCCTCAGCGTTTCGGACTCAGCAGGGTTGGGGTGGGACTGAGAATTTGCTTTTCCAAGTAGCTCTCAAGAGAAGTTAGTGCTGCCTGCCTACTGGGAGAGACAAGATGCAAGCCGAACGCCGAAAAGCACAAGGCAGAGTGAGAGGAAGCGCTGTGTAAGAAGTACAACGAGCCAGGGAGAAGAGTGAAAAGCACCGAGTATGGGGGAGGGAGACACAGCATCACGGCATCTGGGCACCGCAGCTGGACCTTAGCAGATGCCAAGGAAAGACACAATTCCAGCTCCAAGGACGGACACATATGGAAGCAGACAAAGGCCGGAGACAAGGTCCAGCCAGGAAATGGCCAGCAGACCCCATCAGCAGGTTGTCAGCTGCGTAACGGAGTTGAGTGAGCCCGGGAAGTTAGATGGGTCTAGGCGAGCTGACTTGCGCGCCGGTGAGTTCTCTGCAATTTAGTGCACCGATTCCTTATAACAGATGATGCGCCAGGTGGGAAGAGGACAGTGAAGAAGAACTGGTCCTGCTGGGAGTCTGAGCCTACTTGCAGAAAAGAGGATTCTTTGGAGGATTTCATGCAGGGAAAAAAAGAGGATGAAGATGTTTCAAGCAGCAGTCAGAAGTGGGATCAGAGCCCAAGCTGGGGTCACACGCACAGGGATGAGAGACCAGCATAAAGC